>NC_069115.1:14316000-14917500 GCF_025612915.1 Magallana angulata | reverse complement strand
AATTAAACAAAATTTTATGTTGATATGCAATGTTATTTTTACAAATTTGATGATTTGTTGGTATTTTAGTGTTTTTGTCTTTTTTTGGTTGTTGCCATGGAAACAATGACCATGTGGCCAAAAATGCCACATTTCTAAAATACCTCTTACCTTTATTAATCAACATAACAATATCAAGGAAAAAACAATTTTTTACACTTTCCACTTATAATATGGACAAAGCTCAATGATTACTGACATTGTCTCAAAGATGTACCATGCTAGTAACATATATATTCATGAAAAAAAACTTGAATTGCTTATTTTTTTACAAAGTGAGTAATTAGATAAATGAATGCACACCCAAATGCTTTGCGAGTCTTTGTGATTTTTGCTCGCCTTGTGTGTACTCAGCTATGTTAAGGAAGGTCTAAGAATTCTACCACGTGTGATTTAGAAAAATTTGCATAAGCCCCGCCCCTTATTCATGAGATTTTACGAGATATGGGTATTTCGGTAATTAACAAACATCTACCAAAATGAATATGATTAATGATTGGGTTTGAATGGTTCAAGAAAGGTGTACTGAAATAAAATCATAAACTATTCTTTATATCTCGCGAAATCATGAAATTCCTAAGTCGTCTGATGACGTGTCGAGGTTGACTACGTCACATCGGCGCTTGCAGCTGTGATCAGAATAAACATGTGGACTTCAGTGATATATCTCGGAATTTAACTCGTTTACAACCAGCGTGGACAAAAATCGGCATAGGATTCAACTGAACAAGGTATGATTTATCTGTACTTCCCCTAGATATTGTTTTATTTACCTAATATTGTTGGATGGAACGGAAACGAAGTGAAATTCCTCGGCTTCGATTTTGTTTACTTGTTTACATTTGTTTTTTATGTAATATTGTGTTCAAACATCAGTTTGGTGACTCAGTCAGGCAAAGTAATTGTTCTGCATTTCGCTAGTTTTGATCATAAAGAGCATTGAGGCTCATTGTAGCTTTTTACTGGTCTCATATCGCGATAATATTAGATCGCATTTCCTCCATGTTCAAAGTACACAATAAAAAGTCCATGGCCAAACACTGTATGTGCTAGCACTACAAAGATTACTGTGAGGATCTGGAATGATTATAGACAAGATTGTAATGTTGTTTAAGTAAATCGAAATGTGTTATTTTATTCAGTTTTCTTTTATGAAGATCTAATTAATTTTATTTAAGGATGACGTTTACTCAGGGTTTGAGTTCTCGCATACGGATTGTTATAAAGTTCAATGTCATGAGTAAAATTTGTTCTAAACACAAAAAGTATCTGTGAAATGAATTATTATTGACATAACATTCGATATTTCTACTTTATTATGGAATTATGCCAAAACAAAAATAGACTTTTAGCCAAACAGAGGAAATTCGGACCAAATTTTGCAGATTTTGTTTTCTGCCAAAACATTTTTGGAAGTACTCTAATATTAAAAGCTAAGATTTTATTATTTAGTCTATATAATTTAGCATATTTTCTGGTAGTTTTACCTCATTTATTCATTATAATTACCGTATGGCATGAATTTAAAAAATATTGAAATATGCTTAAAAACGAGAAAAGACACCATATCTCAAAATTTTGATCATTGACCTCATATAAATTATATGCCAACAGAATAAGATCAATATAAGTAGTTTAATACTATAAATGTTTTTGTATTATCATCATTCAATTTTTTGTAAAATTGGATCAAAAATGGGTAGGAATTTGAAAAGTGATAGAGGAAATTCGAACTGGAATATTTATAAAAATTGTGAAGGAAAACTTAATGCTTTGTATGTATTTAGTGTCACTGCCATTCATAAATTGTATTTCATTTTCAAAAGTGTTGAGCATTTTGTATTATTTTCACAATTAAGAAAATCTCAATCATAGTATAAAATTTTCAGTGATTTTCCTTTAATTTTCCAAAAATATACAATGGACATTAACTCAAAAAGTAGGTCATTGACCTACTTTTTTGAAAATGAAAAATAACACTACAATAAAAGGTCTATAACACACACTAGTTGGTTTTTCATTATCATCAGTGGAATTTTTTTTCATTCTGAGTAAACGTCATCCTTAAGACAAAATTAAAGTGTGTTCAAACTGAATTTCCACACATTTTAGAGAATAAACATTTGAATATGCCTGTTGTAATATCACTGACATTGAAACCGCCATTAATATGCCCAATAATAGAGTATTGTTTCGTTTTCATGTTATCTTTAACACAATAGCTAGCTATTTATGACACATTATTCATTTTCAGGGTTACTTAGGCAGTAGATGGTCCACTGAAAACACTTGTTGGGATGTTGATAAAAAGTAGGTACTATATAAATATTTCTTTTACTCACTAACTTCAACTTCATGTGTAGTTTGTTGTTTTTAAATATCATTTTGATAATGATACTAATGTAACCTATTATAATAATTTGCATTGATATCTAATCTATTGAAATGAAATTTGGAATTGATATATATTCATCATTTCAGGTATTGGTTTTCTGATCAACTGGACTACCTCCTAATATCAAAAAGACAGAAGAGAAGAACATGTAGTGTGCAAGAAGAATTGTCAATTTCCATAAATTACACATTATGACTGAAAAATACTAAAATCAGAAAACACTAGTCTTGTTGAACAGTTTGTCACAGAAAATCAATCTCTATAGTATTTGTAAAGTTGATTATTAAAATAAATTCTTGGTTATATTGATATATTGTTTCTTCTTGCTTTCTTTAATTAGTACTAAATAATCAATTATAATACAAGTAAACCTGATTATACATTAAAAGAATTTATTCACCAGCATAGTAACATAAATCATTATGAAACATAAATGTGTAAATTACAAACTCATCACTTACACCCCCCCCCCCCCCCCCAAATAGAGGCAACTGATGAAATTATTTTCTTCCAATTTCAACAATTTTGTAATGATGATTGGTGTGAACAGAAACAACATTTTAACATTATTTTAGTGAAATTCACAGCGTTTAATTATTTTGAGAATGAAAATTAAAATCATGATCTTAGTCAGTATTGCGTTTGAATTGCACGCAAATGACGCTGAAAGTGAAATGGGTCAGATAAAATGCAGTAGTGCAAGGGCATACACTTGATCAAATATATTGAAAATTTCCATGTCTTACCATTGTATCCCCATTATATCAAAAAGTGCTGGGAGCTGTATGAAATCGCTACGCATTTGATATAAATAAGCGTTAATTGCGGGAAATCCCTGTAAACTGCTGTTCATACACTGTTTACATTGAATTTAATAATTGTTCTTACTTGAATATTTTTAGCTCCCAGCACTTTTCGAAATTTTGAAGGTTCATTTTACAAGTTAGAAACAGAAATAACTATATTTGTTTATGTTATGCCCTTGCACTTTGCATTTTTTCGTATTATTCCTGGTTCATCTATTTTTAGCAGTATCACATGACAGGGTATTCCCAAGAGACTCAAAAATTGCTCATGCGATAACAAATTATTTAATTTGTATAATCGATAAAATATCACTTTGTTTAACAATTTTTTGGAGTAGAATACCAAGATTGTTCAAAGGCTAACATTTCATGTGATAAATATAGCTATTTTTTTAAGGACGCCCTTAACATAGCTGAGTATTTTCCCTTCGTAGTTTTAACCGGAGTGCCATGTTGTAAATTTTGAATTTATACCCACCTAGTAAACCCATAATTTACACATGATAGAAGTGTGTCATTTTGTCGACTTATTTTTCATCCTAGAAAACTATATATGTAAGCACCAACTTAAATGTTTTGTAATTTAAAAAAAATGTAGCCAAAATGTAACTTGGGTTCGCTGAAGGTTTGACAACTGTATACTTTAAGGGCCCCATATAGTCATGGATTCTTCTAAATTTCAAATGAGGAGACTAATGCATGATTAAGATAGGATTTGTTTACCAAAATGTGGAAATTTATAGCCCAAGGGTCAAAGGGTCCTAAATGGTCATATAGTAACTATTTACTTATTTAATAATCTTTTTTTCTGTTGTGCTTTTTCAGGTTGAGTGACAACATGCTTATGATGAATATAGAGGCCCCTTTGAATTCTTGAAATTTCATGCACATAATTAAGAATACCGGCGTTTTGTTGAAAGGGAGAGAGTTGGGGTAAGATTTCAACCCCACAATTGCATTTAATTTATTGTTTATATATATATATATATATATATATATATATATATATATATATATATATATATATATATATATATATATATAGTATCTATATTGTGTGATTTTATATTTGCTTTATCCAACGAGTTGAAATGGTGTATATATTCACGAGGCTTGCCGAGCGAATATAACCATTTCAACGAGTTGGATAAAGCAAATATAAAATCACACAATCATAGATGTTCTATTTATCTCATACAATTTGATTTATATTATGAAGCATTTGAGACAGTCCCTTATGTGACCCGAATTGTTTTTTTTTTCAAAGATTAAAAACAATGATGCAACGTTGTGTTATGCGGCTATTGTGACCTTGCGCAAAACAATTTAGTACGCCATTCCTGAGATAAATCTAACTGTTTTAATGTAAAGTTTCACTGAAATAAACCTTAAAATAATTATTTAGCTCTAAATAATTTTTCTTAGAGCTTATTCACTTGATTAAATGGAAATTCCGATTAGAAGACTCGAATAATCAAGTTTGTTGACCTACACGAAGTTGCGAATGCTCGTTAGTTTGAATTGACTCGAACGAGGAACAGTTGTTGATGTTCTATAAAACAAACACTAACCTTATGATTCGAAATTAAAGTGAATAAGGATGCTTACTGGTGGTGGAATAAACTTCTTATGAAACATTATTTTGGTAAGGTCTTGTATATAAACACAAGCAGAGCGCTCTGTTTTCATCGCGTCGTCAGGATGAACTCCTTGATAGTTAACGTAATTTGCAGTTTTATAAAAATCACAAAGCAAATTGAAAGTTGAAAGGGGGCTAAACTCATCAAAAATCTGTGGTTACGGTTGTTTATAACGTTCAAAATTGTGGTTAAGGTTATGTATAAGCCCCCCCCCCCCCCCCGCCTTAATTCACAATACCCCCCACCCCTCCGGTTCAGACGCCTATGCGACGCAGTTATGTGTTTTCCTTCATATTTGTAATTTATATCTTTGACAAAATCCCTTTTATATCAATTTTTGTAGTAAATATAGTTATGTTGAAAGTACTAGCAAATCTTCGTAAAAACATATAGGTCACTGAAGCGTTGAAGCGAGGGGCTGTGTCAAAAATAGTTCGGACCGGAAGTATTTGATATAGCATCACCCGTTTGATATAGCAAAGGTTTATCACACGGGTAATATACACCACACGTATGAGGTATATATATAAAGACTAAGCCTGATGTACATTTCCCTGTATAATACCAAATTAGATATCGATGTTAAATTTTGTTTATGTTTGCTTGTTGTTTTTTTTGGTTGTACATTAAAAGCAAACTTAAGTTAGACATTGATTCACGAATTATAATAGATATTTCTTTTCAGATGGCTGGAAATTTTCGAATCATGTTTCTTCTGTATACATTTGTTTTACCCGCTGATGCTAGTGATCCCGGTAAGAGAGTTTTCGATCAGTTTCTCTATTTCTAGATATTGTAGAAAGGTCTATGTAGTTCAAGAATCTTGAATGCTGAGTTTTTTTAATATTTCTAAGATTGCATTGTCTTACACGTGTAATTTGTCCTTTTTTGTGTAATTGGATTTTCGATATAATCCGGTTTCCTTACTCAACGAAACCAAAACATAAGATTGAAATAATTTAATAGATTTTGCACTCAGATAAAGGCCTTATAACATCACTTGGTAATGTTCCATAGTAATTTTCCAATCGTGAGTGGATATGATGTGATTACTTGGTATGTTATTGTGTTAATGTTTTTATGTGTTACGATGTGTGTAGAAGAACAACAGGTTGTGGCAAGAACGATATTTATCGATTTCCAACTTCTTGTAGTAGTAATAACTTGACTGTTCAATTTTTTGTTACAACTTTACAAAACGATAAAGAAATCATAACTTTTCAGTTGTTGCTGTAAATGTTGGGTAATTAATTTGATTTTTGAATGCCTCATTACCTTTATCTTATTATTTTTTGTAAGTAAAGAAAATAAATGAATTTTAAATATTTTTTTATGAAATACCCGATAGTTTCTGACGCTCGTTTTAAGAATAGTGTACCCTATTTTGAAACACAACCACAACTTAATTGTACAAGATTCAGCTACTGAATTACACTGATATAGAAATACATTTTTAAAGAATAAAAAAACCAGAATGAGATATGGTTGTAGAGTTGATACATGTACCAATGACTGTGTTTCATATTTCCTTTAGTTCTTAAATATTCAGTTTACGTCTAGAGCTGCGCAGTTCAGAGTAATCACAATACGAATCTTCAGTTCTCTTTCGCGCAATTTGCATACACAAAAGCAAGTTTAAACTCATTTTTTCCCCTTCTACTCTAAAATCTAAGGGACAAATTTAACCAAACTTGGTACAAAGCATCCTTATGGATAGGGAATACTAAATTGTAAAATAATAGGATTTTTAACAAGGAAATAATTGCGAAACAGTGAATATAGCGTGTGTATTTTAAAAATAAATTCTTCTCAAAAACCACTGCACCAGTAATGCTAATATTTACAAAAAGCTTGAATACATAGTTAGAATTCTATAAATAACAAAAAAATGAGACAGCGGACTAACAATTGGGCCCCGAGCGGGATTCAAAGTGTAACAAAGAAATACGTAGGAAAACTGTTTAAAAATCTTCTTCTGATGAAACACTGCACCAGAATTGCCACCATTTACACATAGAGCTTATATGTACAGAAAATATTTGATATTGTAAAAATTGTAACCCCTGGATCAACACTGGGGCCCCATTGGGGTTCAAAACTTAACATTAAATACACACTAGGGAAAATGTTTAAAAATCTTCTAAAGAACCACTGCCCTAAAAATGCCAATGTTTACACAAAAGCTTGTGTGTGTGTATATATATATATATATATATATATATATATATATATATATATATATATATATATATATATATATATATATATATATATAGTTAAGATTTTATATGTAAAAATCGTGACCCCTGGACCAAAACTGGAGCCCCAAATATGAACAAAGAAATACGTATATGTATAAAAAAAAACGAGCTTTGCCTATAGATTTATCAAGAAAACTTATTTGACAATATCTCATAATGCATTCTAATACTTTCTTATGTAGCGTTAAGCCAAAATGGGCTGAAGTTTGAATGGGGACAGGACACTAATCATTTAACTATCATTATAATGATGCTTTGATGTGCTAACTCTACTATGTCGTCATAATTAATTTGATTGCATAATGATATGATGTCATTTATCAATTGTGACGTCTGACGCGATACAATAGATATTGTTTCCCGTACTTTACGGCTCTAAAGTAGATATTTTCCTAATATTAGTTTGGGAAAATTTAACATTTTCAATTTCTGAACTATAAATGCACAAAATCATAAGCGGTTAATAAGTATAATTATTCTGTTCGTGTGAATTAATAAATCCAAAGAATGATTTACTTTTTAAATGGTTAAAAACAGATATTGTCACAAAACGTCTTAATTTTAGAATAAGGGGTAGGGGTGATTCCTATTGTAGTATCTTGTTAAAATATCAAATTGCCTACAAACCTTCAAAAAGGGTCCGGGATCATGGACACAATGTATGTGTTTAGCATGCAATATAAAAAAAAATATAAAAAAAATAAACAAAACAAACACCCGAAAATTTACAAACCGTGGGGAAACGTCAGATAATAACAGGTTAAAAATTAAAATAATATTCATCTTTTACACATTTGATCAAATTAAACTCAAATTACATTTTACAGCCTATTCAACTGATCATTTCTCTCCAAATGTACAGAACTATTGAAGGGAAAGAAGTTTATGTTATGTTTACTGTAAGATTTTCTTTCTAAAACTTAGAAACATCCTCTCTCTCTCTCTCTCTCTCTCTCTCTCTCTCTTTCTCTCTCTCTCTCTCTCTCTCTCTCTCTCTCTCTCTCTCTCTCTCTCGTATACGGCGCACTGAACGAATTGTAACTCTGAAATAATACTAGCTTATGAAAAGACACAACACTTTTAACACGGTAGAATAAACTATTAAAATTGATAGGATTAACGCACGATAGAAAAGTATATACACACGAAACAATAAGATTGTAAAAATTAACGTTGCTGGTACTGCATGCATACATCCTTGGCTGTTGTGGATTCTAAATCTTAAAATTGTGACCTCGGACTAACACTGGAACACCAAGACGGATTCTAAGTATGACAATGTGATATATAGGAAACATGATTATTGTGTAAACATATTATCGAGAACTACAATGATACAGTTTGTTAGATTACTACGCAAGGATCCTTAAATAGTGAAAACTTTAAACGGTTAAAGCCGTCATCCCCGGACCATTACTGGGACCTTAGTAGGGGTTCAAACTTTAACATAGAAGTGCACTTTATATGGGGAAAGTACTTAAAATATTCCTCTCAAGAATTGCAATGCTATGATTTGTAATATCACTATGCAAGCATCCTAAAATTGTAAAGATTTTGAATTGTGGAAGCGGTGAACCTAAGATTATTATCGGGGCCCAGGCGGGGTTCGAAGTTAACAGTGAAATATATAACCTGTTTGAAAAATATTCTACTCAAGAACTAGAGCGCATACACGTTTTTTAGAACTTCTATGCAAGCATCCGTGGCTATTTTAGATATTTTTGGAGTAAACGCGTGACCCTCGGACCAATACATTTGGCCCTAAGAGAGGTTAAAGGTTTTACTTGAAAGTAAATAAGAAAAAGTTTAAAATTATTCTCCTTGAGAACTACAATGCTACAATTTGTGAGATTATTATGCATACAACCTTGGATGATGTAGATTCAATATTTTTAGAATAGTGACCTCTGACCTAATACTGGAAACTTAACCCTTTAACGGCAACCGTTTGGACAGTTTTTGTATGAATTTAGCAAACAATTTTAAAATAAAATTTATGACATTTTCTGAAAGACTTTACATAAGGTAACCCATATATATTATGAAAGGTCATATACCAAGGGTTCATACTATGATGTGTGTCACAACCTTATGGTAACCATGGCAACACAATATGGTCACGAACACAACCTTTGATGTATTTTGAGTGTTTTGACATGATTAAACATGCATTAATGTTAAATACTTTGTAAAAGAAACTTTATCAAATATTTATGCAATTATCCTTGTGTGCTAAAAAATTTAGTTATAGTAATTTTTTAGCCTTTCCTTTTTTTACCGTTGGCACCGTTAAAAATGATAACAGAAATATGTATTCTAAATGGTTATAGTAAAATACATCTAACTGACCATCTGATATCTTGCGAGTCTATTGATAATTATAAAACTTCGATTATAAGTTGATACCCCTGCTCTCTTCAAATATCATTAATTAATTCTAAAAGGTCAAAGGTTAATTTCTATGTATTATTACATATAGTTCTGTCCATATCAAAAAACGAACAATATTTCAAGAACACACTGTTTGCCAGCCATCAAACTTCACGCAAAGGGTGGTAATAGCAAGAAGATGGCAACATTTTATTGAAAACCAGTTTACATGTCACAAAACATCAAAGGAAACCCCTGAAGTATCTTAGCTTTGACAAGAATAGACAATGGTTAAGTATAATTGCATGTGGAGAGTGAGCTCATACAGTCAAAGTAAGCGTATCTAACAAAGCATGAATTAACATTGGGAAACCTATTAAAACTCTTAGTTCATTGTATATACCAGTCTAATTAATTCTATATTAGGTGTGATCACTTCATATACAAAAAATTACTTCTTAACTACGTGTAAATGGAATTACACACACATTAAATACCAGCACTAATTCAAATTTATGTCAATGTATGGGCCTAAACGCATATAGTGATATACCAGTGTAATTCTTTAGGAGACAAATAATTATCAAGTAATAAAGGAAACCTTTGAAATACATTCATGATTATAATGCTGTATTTCATGGATAATTTGCAGACATTGATACATTCAACTAAAACAAATTTGAAGAGAAAAAAATGTGATATGGTATAATGATAGTAAATAAAAAAATAAATAAATACATTGATGTGTTCAAAATTCACAGCGACTCCAAATCTAAAGTATTCAAATGTTTATATACATGTGTACATGTAACATTTAGTAAAATGTAACCCTAACAAGAATGTACTCAATCTTGAAATGTTTATGATACTTACATTCTATCAAATCCATTCAAAGACAGCAATTACCCTCAAAATACATTCCTGTTTATATGGCAATCAACTACCATATATCCTATATAATGCATGTGCTTTATATGGTATCACTAAATTATGTTCTAACATTTTCAGATTAGAAGTTATAATCAAAAATCTCTCGCTCTCTTTTTCTCTCTTTTTTCTCTCTCTTAATTTATAATTAGTAAATTGCTTCTAAAGGAGAAATATAACATAATAAATAATACAGTTACTTATGTAACATACAATAAAGATACAAATGACAGTAACAATGAATAAAGCAATATGCAAACTTTGATCATCATATGCATTCATTACAAAACTGGAAGCTGATTATGCACATGATGTGCTTGGAAACAAGCACCCTGACAAAGATGTACCATACACTTGTCACATCCATAAACGACATCCCTCCTCTTGCCCTCTTTTGCACACCATTTACACCGTCCACGAGGTCGATCTAACTTCATGCTGTGATGCTCACTCAAACCTGCTGCTGTGATCAATTGTTTTCCTAAATGCCTAGGCTGCTTCCTGTTAGAAAAATATTCAATAAGACTCATGGCAACATCAACATGAAGATCATCTAAAGAATAATGTTTCCTTGGTTTCACCACACCAGGGGTCATCTTCCAAAGGAGAAATGTATTGACCAGGGCCACTTCCAGGATGAAATTCATAAAGTACTTCCAGTACTTTCTTGACTGTCGACCAATGGGACAATTGGAGCGATACTGCATGGCACGCTCAACACCATAGTAGTTCTCCTGGTTGGCAGCAACAGCTGATGGCCGCTGTATTAGTATGGCCTCACCCCCAGGTACTCGACGATGTGTTGGACCATCTCCAAGTGGATCTGATGTGGTTGAAACAATATGAACCTGTAAAGTAAATGATGATTTACCAAATGGATGACATGCTTTTTTCAACAATATACACTCCCATCAACAATCTTAAATTAGTCACTTACTGATTTGGCATCTTTCCATGTTGTTAAAACCAAATTGTCATGTTGCAGTTGCTCGGTATCACCATGACCACTAAAAGTTGGGTTCTTCAGCTCATGAGGGAATCCTTTGCGATTGGTATTGATGGTACCACAAGCATAAATACCATTAATTTCAAGATTTTGAAGCAATGGGATTGATTTAAAGTACCTATAAATAGAAAATGTCACATAACAATATTGTCAGCAGTTGTATCAGTATGCATTTCATTATTCTGAGGTTTACTATTTTTTTCATATACCGGTATACATGTAACTGGTGGACATAGCATTACTTTTGAAAGTGGGGAATAGGGCAGACAAAGGAAAGAAAATGAAATTTTGGAAAATTACAATTTCTCGAAAAGGGGGGGGGGGGGGTTGCCTATTGTACTTATAACTTCAAATTCACTGCTAATTTCCTTTCAATTCAATTTCCATATGCTCCCTGAAAAGTAGAAAAGTAGGGTGACCAGCTTCATATACATTTTTTATATGTAAGAGAAATGTTTGCTGCAAGGAAACCCCCTCCCCCGAGCAAGTAAGTAAAGTTAGTATATACATAGAGATAAAAGCATTAAAGACTAGTTTGTTACCTGTCAAAGAAAAGGTGGTGACCTTTCCATTCAAGTGGTTTGGATAAATGTTTAACCACCCGTTCTCCAAGAGACTGTCCTTGCATCTCGTCATGCTTGCCCAAATAGATTTTATAATTGTTGGTATATCCATTTGGTTCACACCTCATCCAGACCTACAAGACATAATTTAAAAAATAATTCATTGTTGTTTATGGCCATGACAATGTGCACCTAACCTTTTCCATTACATCATCAGCCAGTCATGTATTTGTCTCAATGATAATAAAAAAACCCCAGAGCAGAACAAACCCAGAGATATTTCATAAAAAGCATTTTCTTAGCAGGACTGATTTAGGACAGATGGAGGCAGTAGTCCTTGGGCTACATTTAACCCCCCTTCCACATCTTCCCTATGCGCAAACGTTTTATTCCAGATAATAAGAAAGTAAATTAAATAAAGTCTCCCTAGGCTATTAGGTAGATTTTTTCTGTATTTTTAATATGATGGGGGTTAAATATTTTGTCTATATGTCCTATTGCTGTTTATTTTTTCAGACATAAATATAACCAAGGTCATTTATGATAAGCAAGGTACACTGTACATACATTTCATATGGGATTTAGTCCTTTTTGTTTGAGGTTCTTGTCATTTATTTCGTATATGCTTTTCTTAAATGCTTTGTTTTCATGCATTTAGATAAATTATTTCAACTTTAATAAAATAGATCTTTGGAAATAGCAAAAAAAGAAATCATTGAGAAAAAATACCTACATTCCTCTTTTGATAGGTTTACATGGTGTATACCGCTTTGCGAAGTAATGACCTTTGTAGCGTATCATCCCCTCATCTATGCTCTGACACTGTCCAGGCTTCATATACCTCTGGAAATTTCTCCGAGTCATCTCTATCAATGGGCGTATCTTTTGGAGCCTGTAATACATTTAATGCCAAATATGTTTTGTTGAACAAAATCATATTTTTGTAAAACAAATTTTGAATTATAGATATTTATATTCGAAATATTTTTTTGCTTTTAAAGTGTTTTGAAAGCTACTGCAGTTGCAACACTGTAACACACACAGGGTACTCAAAGGTTAAAGTTATTAGTTTAATTAAAATGTCACAAATGTTGAACACTGTTAGCTTTTTAAGTTATTTATCAGATATATAATGCAGAAGAGGCAAGAAGTTTAAAAATGTAAATATAAGCATTGGATCCTTGTATTTTGAAAGATACAGTCTCATAACTGCAGCGATGTGTGCATACACATTTTCATTACTCGGTACTGTTGATACCTAATTAAACGCAAGGAATTCATTTCCGCGTAAAATCGCGAGTAGCAACTCTTGGGGATTTTAAAACCTCGCTTCTATTTTTCAGAGAGTTTTGAACTATAGGAAATTATAACAAAAAATTGCTGATCGCAATTTTATATTCTCGCGATTTGATACAAAACACCGGAATCGCGGAATTAAGTACTCGCATAATATAAGGAATTTAGAGTAACTGGCGTTACTCAATTTGTATGTACACAAAACTGCAATGATGAAACTTTATTTTTCAAAAACTAATGTTTCAACACTAAAATGATGACATTTTTACATTTTTGACACTGGTGATAATGCACGTTTACGTAAACTGCATTCTACAAAATGTTACTTTAATTTACCAGTCATACTCAGGAGATCCTGCAGGGCCTTTAGTTGTATTGTCATTTAAGTGTAGATACTCGGTCAATCTCCGGAAACGGCTCATACTCATTGTGTCTTTGAATCCATCGCATGAAAAATAATTTGTTCAAAACGCACCTGCTACTCTGCAGTTAAGAACATATGCATACTACTATGAATGCGTGTTTACTGACACTAGTAATTAGCCTACTCGAATTCATCATGAATTTTGCTCCATTAGTTCTAATGATTTATACTGTACCTAAGAACCTGTTTTGTGACCAGTACATATCTACACTTGGAAGCTGGTTGGTGCCCATAAGGACGTGCAGGCCAAAATACGCCTTGATTTTCTGAGGAGACGTGTCAAACCAATCCGCGTTACAGTGACCTCTTTTCTCGAGTTCCTGAGCAGCGTACCTGTTGGTTCCATTGGACACTCTCTCAAAGAAATCCTCTGATACCATCAAAAAGAAGTAGCTCAAAATATTGTCATTCGGCGTCAAATCGTGACTTGGACCAGTTTCCTCTGAGAACGGTGCGATCGACACAGGATGCAATTCGCTGGACCAAAAACCGGGACCCTCTGAATCGCTGATCTGACAAGAGAAAGTCTCTAAGGACGACTGGGAGTTCGGATCATCATCCTCATCCGTGTCCGATGAAAAAGAATCCAAAGAAACATCAATGTTTATGTCTGAACCCACACAACTGCTGTATAAATCGTCGTCGGATGAACCACTGTCACTTTCGCCGTCACGGGAAACCATGTTAATTTTCAGCGCTGTATATATAGAAAATATTTAGAGATTTTCTTCATTAGAACTACAATGTTTCAATTTGTAAGATATTTACGTAGGCATCCTAAAATATTTAAGATTATAAACTGTAAAAACCATGTCCCTCTATCTAATACTGGGGCCCCAGAAGTACATACGTATAATGAAATCAAGGGTAAAAGAGAGACAGCTACATCATTTGTTAAATAAATGGCTGAAAAAAACTTTATTTTGAACAACAAAGATTGGAATCAAAAGTTTGAACTTAATTTTTACATAACAAATTAAAAACTACATAGGCTACAATTTCAAATATTGCAAAAAATAATACTTATAATGATCTTACAGTGTATAATAATCTTCACAAGAAAGATTAAAATTGAATTATACCCAGTCCTTTGTATAAATCTAATAGGATAAGTGTAAAACTTTTTTGGTTTAGAATGCTAATATGTTAAAGATAAATATTTAATATGCAAGTGACATTCTGTTTTATTTTCAAAATTGAATGAGTATAGTATTTGCAAATTGACATAATTTTAACAGATGTTCACGTTACAATGTATTAAAAATTATAATAACAGACCAATTATCTGTTAAAGTATATTTTAATCAAAAACTTTTGATTAAAAGAGTTTGAGAGGCTTTGACAGAAAACATGTAACTTCCGAATATTTAAACAAGAAATATAAGATTTAGCAAGTCATATAATAAATAGTTATCTCACAGGATTCATAAATGTAGATGCTTTAAGTATTATTTTCATTTTTCGAGTATTGTTTACGTATATGTATACATGGTAAGAATATTATATTAGAAAAACCAAATAAACTACTTTATACTGGGACACTGTATAATAATGCAAAGTAATGTTATAAAGAGCATACTCTTGTAATATTTAATACTTTTTTTTAATTAAAAAAGATATGGCAGAGTAGAATGTTTTGTTTTGTTTCGTTTTTTTAAGGTTTTATTTAATGAATTTTGGTTTCCACACATGCAATAAAATCTCACAAAACAGCAGGTCTGTGTATCGTATAATTTCTAAGTGCCACTATATACTAGGATATCTATACACTGAAAAGAGAAACTCCTTTTGAACTGCTAAGTATTAAATATGATGTTAAGATCACAAAACAAATTACACTTATCAAGTACCATTTGCAGATAAAAGCATGTATGCATTTTTTCTTCTTCACAGTAATGAGTTTAGTCAAAGTGTGCCCAAAAAATGAGCATGACGTAATGCAGGCATCAAAAACACTTGGATGTGATTATGACAGATATGGAAACAGCCAATATATGTGTCTTCCTAATAAGAACAAGACTTCTTTGGTAGAATTTTGTTATCAAGGGGTTATGGGAATCGTGGAGAAAGGTACGTTTAAAGGAAATCTAAATATTATTTTACTAAGGTAAATAAATGCTCTAATTTAAAAAATACTTACCTTAAATTACATTTTGTTAATGTTTATATATATATATATATATATATATATATATATATATATATATATATATATATATATATATATATATATATATATATATATATAGTACCGATCAAACCCAACCTAACAAAAGGTCAACTGCAACTAAACCGTTGGTTTACTTCCGGAGTTTACCCTGGGTTAGACCCAAAGCAGACCCAAAGAGGACCCCAAAGTAACCACAGATCTAGAGTAGACCCAAACTATATTAAGAGTAAGCCAAAAGTTAACCCAGATAATAAACCCCAAGGTTATAAAAATACTCGTACTCAAACTCTTACTTAGTATTCCAAGTATGTGCTCCAGTTTATAAAAGTTTTAAAGTACGCTCTCCGCTGAGTACTATTTTGGAGTATGCTCCAAAAAACTGCTGTTAAAAATTTTACGTCTCAGGAGTAAGATGTAAGCATGGTAATTCATGAATGATAATCCTGGCATGTAAGTTAATTGTACATGTACTCAAATAGATTATTTATAAACAAAATGTAGCACGTTATGATCATATTAAATTTTCTATTTTTTATCTCCAAACATAAATTCGTATGAATCTATAATGTTTGAACTATTATATCTAATTAGGGGCAACGAAGACGATAATTCCAAGGTTATTGAATTAATTTTTAAAAAATATTGAACGGTTTCAAAGATGAAAAAATTTACAAGGTTGTTTATGTGATTATGTAAAAGGTTTTTAGAAAAAAGGGTAGGGGGCCTAAAGATGTAAACAACTTTTATTGGAAAGAGGTACGATTTATATTGAACGCTCTCTCTCTCTCTCTCTCTCTTCTCTTTTCATTTAATTTAACTGTAAATTATCCAGATATTCAAGCAGAAGAAGTGTATTGATCATATGTAATATCTCTCTACAAGTGTATATTGAAAAGTAAAATTTGGTGCCATAACAACAATTTTTATTTTTTATAAAACATTTATGGAAGGAGAAAAGATTGTAATATGTTTTACGGTGCGACCGTTGGGGCGAGCACAGCATGTGATCAAACAATGAATTATAATAAATTAATAAAATAAAATTAACAACGTGAAATTTGAATGCCAAAAAATAAAACATACCTATTTTTCAGTAAATTTTCATTATTCATAGTTTATAAGATTTGTTATAATTTATTTATTTATATGTAGAACAATAGTTTAATCTCAGATACAATGTTGTTAAATAATAAAGATTTTAATATATTAATATTCATTGCACTGCATCTCCTCTTTTAAAGTGATTGTGATTATGATTGATTGATTGATTTCCCCCTTTCTTTTTGCAGTAGACATTTTTTCTTAAACTTACATATAAAACTTGACTCATCATAGAGCTCCCCCCATGCTAATTTTTTTTCATTTTTGTCAATATATATACATAGAAAATCGACTTACCATGGATTTGCCCCTCCACTTAAAAAAAAATAATTAATGTTTAACTTTATTTTTAGTTTACGCTTAAAAATATTTGCTTATCATGTTAAAAGAACATGGTGTTGTCCCCCCCCCCCCCCCCCCCCCCCCGCATGTAATAAATGGAAGTGAAAATAAAGAAACCATTGAACTGCTAAAGAGCTGAAGGATTAGAATTTTCATGATTTATTTTTCTTTTTGCTTGCAAAGATTTTTTGGATGAGGCTGCCATCCACCCACCCACCCCCTTTAAAAAAAGGCGCTGCTACGTATAACGTTACGTTTCAGGAAATTACCGTAATTATAGTGAATAAAATACTTGTGAGCATTAATCCAAATTAGTGCAATTTACAACTGTTTCCTGTATCTGAAGAAATGTCCTTATTCGTCAGCTGTTCTTTATCTTAGCCTTTGCAAGATTTTGAGAGGATTTTGGTCATTTCAGCAGATTAACAATAACTTCAATTAGAGTAATTTCCCCTTATCAGTGCTTATTGTGACGTCAAAGCTGACGTCGGTTAAGTGTCGTCTTACTCTTTAAAACTCCCCTGAGAAATAAAAGTATGTGAAGTATACTGTTTTATTTACTTAAAAAGCATGATGTTATTAAAATTACACATCTTATAAGCTTTTCAAAGGTTTTACTTTGATTCTCGGGAGAACGTGATGTTGGAACGTGAGGTTGGAAACCATTGGTACTATGAATTGTGGGTCAAAATTTACTGACTCCGAAAAAATATATCGGATCAATGTGTAAACGTTTGTGACGTCACACGATTATTTTTGACTGAAAGTGTACTGAGGTGAACTTTAGAGGTAACATTGACTGTATGTCGCTTACATCGTTATTGTTTTTACTGTCTAAATTTGTCTTGCTGATTCTCGTGAGAGTGTGAAGTGATAAAAATTGCCATGATTACAGGGAACTACTGGGACGATTAAAACGATGCATTACTGGTCCGATTTACTGACGCCAAAAAAATCAGTTGAATGAATGTGCAACAAGTCCGAATTTTCTATTCACACACGCCTTGCCGGTAGAGCTCGCTTCGCGCCGGCGCTGCGCGCCGGCGAGCTGCGCTCGCTATAAAAAGAAAATCTCTAAAACTCAGCACCTAGTATGTATGTTCACATAGTATACATCAAAATAGAGGAAAAGCGGTTTAAAAACCAATGTGTTCGACAGACAATAGTTGCTCTGTGAAAATGAAAACTATAAAAATTACCTCCTTTCCAAAGTTTGAGGCACCGATTTATCGGCCATTTTGCACATTTTCACGACCTATTTTGTGCAGAGCTGATCTCAGAAACTATCAGAGATATGACTATAAAAAGAAAATCTCTAAAACTCAGCACCTAGTATGTATGTTCACATAGTATACATCAAAATAGAGGAAAAGCGGTTTAAAAACCAATGTGTTCGACAGACAATAGTTGCTCTGTGAAAATGAAAACTATAAAAATTACCTCCTTTCCAAAGTTTGAGGCATATAACACAAATGAATAAAAATATGAGTAAGTTAGAAATAGAAAGAGTTTAAATAATTTTTTTTTCTTTTTCTCTTCTCTTCCGTTGCACTCTCTGTAAAAAGTTTATAAAAAGGAAACACTTTAAATTGCCCGCCTCCGCATACATCGATGTGCTTGCTGAGTTTTATTTTCCGGTACTCTGGGTCTTTAATTTGCTGTTTATGCAACCGGATTCTTGTTCTTAATGCAGTCCCTGTTTGGTGTATATATATATATATATATATATATATATATATATATATATATATATATATATATATATACACACACCATTATCTGTATGGTTTTATGGTTTTTATTTGCATGAAAAAAATAATTTTGTATTGTATATTTAAGGTCTTCCGTTTCCAACGGAAGACCTTATTGTTTTCGTACTGTTTCTTATTAAGGTCTTCCGTTTCCAACGGAAGACCTTATAGTTTTCGTACGATTTCTTATTAAGGTCTTCCGTTTCCAGCGGAAGACCTTATTGTTTTCGTACTGTTTCTTATTATTATTATTTTTTTTTTCCAAATTTTGTGCACGAGATTTCTCGAAATCTATTCGACCGATCTCAACCATTTTTTCACAGATGTTTTGGCGTGATCTAAACTTAATACATTTTTCTTAATTTTTTCGTAGTCACTTCCGGTACCGAATTATCGGCCATTTTGTAATTTTCGATGACCCATTTTGTGCAGCTATAAACTCGGAAACCATAAGAGATATGAATATGAAATTTTCAGGATAGGTAGACGATAGTTTGAAGTTGTGCAACATGTAGTTGTTTAATGCCTGTTGCGCCATTTCTTGGAGCTCGCCTGGGCACGAAAATTGGGTACGAATTTTCATTCAAAATTTTCACCCGTTTTTATTTATATCTTTTTATGAGTTGATATTTTGTTAAGACATGTATAACAAAAGTGGTAGATAATCAAAAGTTCTTTCCAACGAAATCAAGAAAAAGGGGCTGGCCCCTTTATTTAGGGGCCAAGGCACTCTTAAACTCTAATACAAATAACTTAAAAACGATAATGATTTTGTAATGCATTATAGAAGCAAAGTTGTTGATCGTACCAATATCTATTAGAAAAAATCATTGCCACGCCCATTTATTACGTAATTAGGGATTTTTAGGGGCCAGAGTACTTAAACTTTGACGCAATATAACTAGAGAAGCAGAAATATTTTGTTAGACATCATAGAAGAGAAAATGTTTGAATTTATGATTTAAATCGATTCCACTTATCAAAACACGAATTTCCGTCCCCATTAAGGATTTAGAGGTCTGGCCCCTAAAATATTCAAACATTTGTATCTCAAAAATGATCAACAATTTTAAATAGGTGTAAGCACAAAAATTGTTAGTATTCTTAAGACCTTTTCAAAGAAATCAAAAAAAGGGACTGGCCCCTTAAATTAGGGGCCAGGGCACTCTTAAACTCTATTACAAATACCTTAAAAACGATAAAGATTTTGTAATGCATTATAGAAGCAAAGTTGTTGATCGTACCAATATCTATTAGAAAAAAAATAGCCACGTCCATTTATTACGTAATTAGGGATTTTTAAGGGCCAAAGAACTTAAACTTTGACGCAATATAACTAGAGAAGTAAAAATATTTTGTAAGACATCATAGAAGAGAAAATGTTTGAATTAATTATTTAATTCGAATCCAAATATCAAAACACGAATGTCTGTCCCAATTAAGGATCTATAGGGCTGGCCCCTAAAATATTCAATCATTTGTGTCTCAAAATGATCAACAATTTTAGATGGGTGTATGAACAATAAATGTTAGTATTCTTAAGACCTTTTCAAAGAAATCAAGAAAAAGGGGCTGACCCTAAATAAGGGGCCAAGACATTCGTAAACTTTATTACAAATAACTTAAAAACAATAAAGATTTTGTAATGCATTATAGAAGCAAAGTTGTTGATCGTAACAATATAAGTTTGTAAAATTCATAGCCACACCCATTGATGACGTAATTAGGAATTTTTAGGGGATTAAAACATTAAATCTTTAATGTGCTGTATGTGAAATGTGAGTGGAAATTCTGAAATATCATTGATATTTTAATGGTATCGTTTGAAAAATTGAACGGAAGACCTCCTCGTTACTCGTAACGAGATCGTATCTAGTTATTATTATTTTTTTCCACAAATTTTGTGCACGCGATTTCTCGACAACTATTCGACCGATTTCAATCATTTTTTCACAGAAGATGGGTCTTGATGTAAACTTCATACATTTTTGAGATTTTTTCTGTCGTCACTTCCGGTACCGATTTATCGGCCATTTTGCACATTTTCACGACCTATTTTGTGCAGAGCTGATCTCAGAAACTATCAGAGATATGACTATAAAAAGAAAATCTCTAAAACTCAGCACCTAGTATGTATGTTCACATAGTATACATCAAAATTTAAAATGCAATATTTCTTTAAATTTACATCTGATGCCCTTTTAACACGCTTCTTTAATTACTTATTGTTGATTAAATTCTTCTTTTCGAAGAAGCTTTGCTTTCGTTTGGGATTTTTTCTTATTATTTTTAATGGTTTTTATATATCGAAAACATCAAACGAACCTTGAAGAAAATTATTCAAAATTATCATGTTTCAAAGCATTTTTTTCACTATAGAGGAAAAGCGGTTTAAAAACCAATGTGTTCGACAGACAATAGTTGCTCTGTGAAAATGAAAACTATAAAAATTACCTCCTTTCCAAAGTTTGAGGCATATAACACAAATGAATAAAAATATGAGTAAGTTAGAAATAGAAAGAGTTTAAATAATTTTTTTTTCTTTTTCTCTTCTCTTCCGTTGCACTCTCTGTAAAAAGTTTATAAAAAGGAAACACTTTAAATTGCCCGCCTCCGCATACATCGATGTGCTTGCTGAGTTTTATTTTCCGGTACTCTGGGTCTTTAATTTGCTGTTTATGCAACCGGATTCTTGTTCTTAATGCAGTCCCTGTTTGGTATATATATATATATATATATATATATATATATATATATATATATATATATATATATATATATATATATATACACACACCATTATCTGTATGGTTTTATGGTTTTTATTTGCATGAAAAAAATAATTTTGTATTGTATATTTAAGGTCTTCCGTTTCCAACGGAAGACCTTATTGTTTTCGTACTGTTTCTTATTAAGGTCTTCCGTTTCCAACGGAAGACCTTATAGTTTTCGTACGATTTCTTATTATTATTATTTTTTTCCACAAATTTTGTGCACGCGATTTCTCGACAACTATTCGACCGATTTCAATCATTTTTTCACAGAAGATGGGTCTTGATGTAAACTTCATACATTTTTGAGATTTTTTCTGTCGTCACTTCCGGTACCGATTTATCGGCCATTTTGCACATTTTCACGACCTATTTTGTGCAGAGCTGATCTCAGAAACTATCAGAGATATGACTATGAAATTTTCAGGATAGGTAGTCTATAGTTTGAAGTTGTGCACTATTATGTTGTTTTACGCCAGTGGCGCTATTTCTTGGAGCTCGCCTGGGCTCGAAAATTGAGTACGAATTTTCATTCAAAATTTTCATACGTTTTGATCTGTATCTTTTTATGAGTTGATATTTTGTTAAGACATACCTAACAAAAGTAGCAGATAATTAGACGTTCTTTCCAACAAAATCAAGAAAAAGGGGCTGGCCCCTTAAATTAGGGGCCAAGACACTCGTAAACTCTATTACAAATAACTTAAAAACGATAAAAATTTTGTAATGCAATATAGAAGCAAAGTTGTTGATTGTAGCAATATTTATCAGGTAAAATCATTTTCACACCCATTTATGACGTAATTAGGGATTTTAAGGGGCCAAAGTACTTAAAAACTTTGATGCAATATATCTAGAGAAGGAGACATATTTTGTTAGGCAATGTAGAAAAGAAAATGTTTGCATTGATGATTCTAATCGATTCCACTAATCAAAACTCTAAAGTATGTCCCCATTAAGGATCTAGAGGGCTGGCCCCTAAAATATTCAATCATTTGTATCTCAAAAATGAACAACAATTTTAGATGGGTGTAAGAACAAAAACTTTTAGTATTCGTGAGACTTTTCGATTGAACTCAAGAAAAAAGGGGTGGGCCCTTAAATGAGGGGCCAAGACACTCGTAAACTATATTACAGATAACTTGAAAACAATCAAGATTTTGTTATGCATTAAAGAAGCAAAGTTGTTGACAGTAACAATATTTATCAGGTAAAATCATTTCCACACCCATTTATGACGGAATTAGATATTTTTAGGGGCCAAAGTACTTAAACTTTGATGCAATATATCTAGAGAAGGAGACATATTTTGTTAGGCAATGTAGAAAAGAAAATGAGAAGGAGACATTTTGTGAAGCATTGTAGAACAGCAAATATTGTCTGTATTGATAATTCTAATCGATTCCACTAACCAAAACACCAATGTCAGTCCCCATTAAGGATCTAGAATTTCAATGATATTTTAATCGTATCGTTAAAAAATTGAACGGAAGACCTACTCGTTACTCGTAACGAGATCGTATCTAGTTATTATTATTATTATTTTTTTCCATATTTTGTGCACGCGATTTCTCGCAAACTATTCAACCGATTTAAACCATTTTTGTACAGATGAAGGAACGTGACTTGAATTTTATATGTTTTTGAAATTTTTGACGTCGTCACTTCCGGTACCGATTTACGGCCGATTTTGTAATTTTTACGACCTATTTTGTGCAGAGCTGATCTCAGAAACTATCAAAGATGTGACTTTGAAACTTTCAGGATATGTAAAGTATAGCTTGAAGTTAGGCCCTAATAAGTTTTATGCCAGTGGCTGTATTCTTTGGAGCTCACCGAGGCACGAAATTTTGGGTACGAATTTTCATTCAAAATGTTCATACGTTTTGATCTGTATCTTTTTATCAGTTGTAATTTTGTTAAAACATATCTTACAAAAGTAGTAGATAATCAAAAGTTCTTTCCAACAAAATCAAGAAAAAGGGGCTGGCCCCTTAAATTAGGGACCAAGACACTTGTAAACTCTATCACAAATAACTTAAAAACGATACAGATATTGTAATCTATTATAGAAGCAAAGTTGTTGATAATGCCAATATCTATTAGAGAAAAATATTTTCACGCCCCTTTATTACGTAATAAGGGATTTTTAGGGGCTAAAGTACTTAAACCTTGACGCAATATATCTAGAGAAGTAGACATATTTTGTTAAGCACTGTAGAAGAGAAAATGTTTGCATTAATGATTTAAATCGATTCCACTTATCAAAACACCAATGTTTGTCCCCATAAGGGATCTACTGGGCTGGCCCCTAGAATATTCAAACATTTGTATCTCAAAAATGAACAACAATTTTAGATGGGTGTAAGAACAAAAAATGTTTGTACTCTTAAGACCTTTTCAAAGAAATCAAGAAAAAGGGACTGGCCCCTTAAATTAGGGGCCAAGACACTCGCAAACTCGATTACCAATAACTTAAAAACGATAAAGATTTTGTAATGCATTATAGATGTTAAGTTGTTGATCGTAACAATATCCATCAGAAAAAATCAATGCCATGCCCATTTATTACGTAATTAGAGATTTTTAGGGGCCAAAGTACTTAAACTTTGACGCACTATATCGAGAAAAGGAGTCACATTTTGTTAAGCATTGTGAAAGAGAAAATGTTTGCACTGATAATTCTAATCAATTCCATTACTCAAAGCACTAATATCTGTCCCCATTAAGGATCTAGAGGGCTGGCCCCTAAAATATTAAATCATTTGTATCTCAAAAATGAAGAACAATTTTAGATGGTTGTAAGAATAAAAAATGTTAGTATTTGTGGGACCTTTTGAGTAAACTCTAGAGAAAGGGGCTGGCCTCTTAAATTAGGGGCCAAGAGACTCGTAAAGTCTCTTACACATACCTTTAAATGATCAAGATTTTGTAGCAAAGTTGTTGATCGTAACAATATCAGTTTGTAAAAGTAATTAGAGATTTTAGGGGACTAGAATCTTAAATCTTTAATGTGCTGAATGTGAAAAACAAAACTCTTTGTGAAGCATTTGAAAGGTTATTTACAATCGTATACATTATCTAAAAGGGCCAGGTTGAGTGGAAATTCTGAAATTTCATTGATATTGTAATGGTATCGTTTAAAAAATTGAATGGAAGATCTACTCGTTACTCGTAACGAGATCGTATCTAGTTTTCATTTGTATTTTTCAAATCATATTTGTGTAATGAAATATTTTATTTGTAATGAAAACATTTTCTTTTGCATTGTATATTTTTATATACTTTTTTTTTTTTTTTTTTTTTAGAGATTATTGATTTGTGATTGTAACGATGGTTTAGAGATACTATTTATAGATTTAGAAAAAGCACATTTTCTACTAATTAAAAGCGATATTCTTAAAATCGGGGTAAATCCTTAGGTTTCCCAAGCATGACTCACTTTGGTACCCGCATTTTCTACCAATTCAAAATTGAATTTTAAAATATTCGAACACTATTAATTTTTCACCTTTGCCGAGCTGTTTTAACATGCGTGAAAATTTCTTCACTCAGTTGTTTCAACGTAACAGGGAAGTCTCCAAACAACTAATTCATTAATAGTCTTTTACTTAAAATGAAGCTTTAAATCTACAGATTATTCAATACTGATTTTTGGTATGAATGAATTATGAACTTCTAGCATTAACGGCAGCATCTATGTAAAGGAAACAAGCGGTTTTATTACGAATTCAATATAATTTGATTTTTACGTTACGATACATTCCCAAGACCTATTGAAAGGAATGCAAAATGTGACGTCAAACTTGATTATGACGTCATATTATATAAAGTACAGGCAAGTGACTACACATCGCTATGGGAAGCCTTAACATGTCCGTGTTCATGTCTTCTGTTCTCGTCTCCATTAACACTTACATTTTACGTCCAAATAATAAAAAGAAGACTAGTGACCTCTTGTATACCACCAAAAACCGATTGCATATTACCCAGTACGAATACTAGTAAGAATAATACTAACTGAATCTTTTGTAACAAACCAAATAACAATTTCTATGAAACAATACACAAAACAAAATATGCATTACAAAGAGACATTATGCAATGCAAATAAAAAAAAAAAAAGTAAACAATCATTTTCCGAAACTAATGTATAGAAAATGTAACAGGATAAAAAGAAACTAAAATTATTAAAATAAACAATACATATAAGAGAATGTAAATAAAAAAATATAGAATTTAACACTAAACAATCAGAAAAAAATCGAATGCTGAAACGTTTGAAAAAATTATATTATGATATGTATGTATGATAAAACAAAATGCACCAAGGATACCAAATAATTAATATACCTAGAACAGGAGATTTAATTTTAAAGTAATATCTTAAATGTCAGAAAATTTTGATAGTACACCAAAAAACGCGTGACAGAACGTGTATTGCGGTGCCTTTGTGACCAATCAAACCATCTTCAAAACAAATTTTACAATTTTATTTTATTTTTGTTTTGTAGAAAATTGCCTAGAATTCTCTGAAGGATATTTGATACACCATAGCTGCAATCATTTTTTAGAGGGATGTCCCGAGACACATTTTTTTGATAATGACATTTACAAATGTAAGAAAATTATTTTTGCAAAGATACATTGTCAAAGTACGGCGGCGTGGAAGGGCCAGATTAAAAAATAAAAAATTCTTCTTTGTTCGGACAAATAAGTTATTTGCTCGGACGAATTAGGATTTGTTCGGACGAATTACATATTTGTTCGGACAAATAAGTTATTTGTTCGGACAAATAGGTTATTTGTTCGGACAAATAAGTTATTTGTTCGGACAAATAAGTTATTTGTTCGGACGAATTAGGATTTGTTCGGACGAATTACGATTTGTTTAGACGAATTAGATATTTGTTCGGACGAATTAGGATTTATTCGGACGAATTATGATTTGTTTGGACAAATAAGTTATTTGTTCGGACGAATTAGGATTTGTTCGGACGAATTAGGATTTGTTCGGACGAATTAGCTATTTGTTCGGACAAATAACTTATTTGTTCGGACGAATTAGGATTTGTTCGAACGAATAAGGATTTGTTCGGACAAATAAGTTATTAATAGTGGAACATGTATGAGAGAGAGAGAGAGAGAGAGAGAGAGAGAGAGAGAGAGAGAGAGAGAGAGAGAGAGAGAGATGTCATAATCATGGATACATTAATGTGAAAAGTCTAATCAGTTTACATGATCATGTGCGGATCCAGAAAAATTTACCCGGGTGGTGGTGGTGGTGGGGGGGGGGGTCGGATAGATAGTTTTGTTTGCGGGGTGGGGGTCCAAGGCCCCCCGACCACCCCGGCTCTAGATCCGCGTATAGATGTATGCCAACTGTAGGCAGCGCAGGTTTTTTCTTTGCTTACTATAAGTTTTATTTCGCGCAAAGCCAAAAAAAAAAATATGATTCCAATAGTCATAATTATATGATTCCGCAGGTGGATTTCGATTGTCGATATTTATATTGAAAATGTAGTCATTCTCCTGTTTACTTGGGACACTTGACATACGAAATTATCTTTAACCTTTACTTTATACATATACATGTATACGATCAAAGTTAACTGATATTGCTTCGTGGAATTGTAATAATCGCACAATTACTTAGGTGACTAATTTTAACTTATACTTTATAATATAAAGACTACGTGTATATTTAGACTACTTTTGTCTGGTCTGGTAATAATGTAGATGAAAGGGGGGGGGGGTCAAGCCACCCGTTTCCTTCAAATGATAAATTGCTAATAATATAGACATAGGTGTTATACTATCTGACATGTATGCAATATCTGACATATTTTGCTGTCAAGCTCAATTTTCAAACTCTATCTATCTAAAGAATTGGAGTTATATTATCATGGTGCCATTGGTTTCCGATAGTTTAAAACTAATGTTAACCTTAATGGTTGTCTCATTAGTCAACTTTGAATCAATTTCATTTTTAAAATCAGACATAGCATCAAAAATCGTCGATACAAAATCAAAGTTAGTCGTCATCATATGCAGTTTCTATCTACAAATAACCTGGATGCCGCATTCGACCGATGAAAATAGGCGTCAGATGTTTCCGATAGTATGATTCATAAACAATATAATTCAATAATAGTTAAGAAAAATGAGATACAACCGTTTGAAAATATTGTATAAAATTGTCAATTGTTTTGTAAGCTTTTATTTCACCTTAAATCGTCCAATTATTTTAATTTTCCCCAGAACTTGATTCAATCAGTTATGATTATTCAATCAGTTATGATTATTGATAATGTTTTTATTTGCGCTCCTAAGATTCCAAACATAGGAAAACTTTACAAAGCCATATGATAATTTTAACATGCAAAAACGTCATCAGAGGTCTATTTGACGGACAATAAGTATTTTTATCATTAAGTTCTAATTTTATTACTTTTTTGCATTATAGTTAGGATGTTGTTTTGCTGACTTTATATTATAAAGTATAAGTAAAAATTAGTTTGTTTTATAAGTCACTTAAGTAATTGTGCTATTATTACAATTCCACGAAGCATATCAGTTAACTTTGATCGTATACATGTATATGTATAAAGTTAAGGCGAAAGATAATTTCGTATGTGCAGTGTCCCAAGTAAACAGGAGAATAACTTTATTTTCAATATAAATATCGACAATCAAAATCCACCTGCGGAATCATATAATTATGACTATTGGAATCATTTCTTCTGGCATTGCGCGAAATAAAACTTACAGTTAGCAAAGAAAAAACCTGCGATGCCTACAGTTGGCATACATCTATACACGGATCTAGAGCCGGGGTGGTCGGAGGGCCTTGGACCCCCACACCGCAAACAAAACTATATATCAGACCCCCCCCCCCCCCCACAACCACCACCAACCCGGTAAATTTTTCTCGATCCGCGCATGATCATGTAAACTGATTAGACTTTTCACATTTATGTATCCATATTATGACATCTCTCTCTCTCTCTCTCTCTCTCTCTCTCTCTCTCTCTCTCTCTCTCTCATACATGTACCACTATTAATAACTTATTTGTCCGAACAAATCCTTATTCGTCCGAACAAATCCTAATTCGTCCGAACAAATAACTTATTTGTCCGAACAAATCCTAGTTCGTCCGAACAAATCCCAATACGTCCGAACAAATAACTTATTTGTCCGAACAAATAAGTTATTTGTCCGAACAAATAGCTAATTCGTCCGAACAAATCCTAATTCGTCCGAACAAATCCTAATTCGTCCGAACAAATAACTTATTCGTCCGAACAAATAACGTATTCGTCCGAACGAATAAGATTAATTTTTTTTCATCTGGCCCTTCCACGCCGCCGTATCAAAGACCTTTTATTGAATAGCAAAAATAAACAAGTAAATAACTGAAATATTTCAAAATGTATTATAGATCCTGCATGTCAAAATATCAACTCAGAGTTGCAATGCTATGTGATGGATCCACATTGTACAGCTCAATCAAACACTAAAAAATCATCCGGTCAAAACAACGTTATTTTAATTGTTTGCATCGGAATTTTAGTTCTGTTCATCATAGGCTGTATAATTATAATATTTCTGTGTTACACTCGGAGAAGGGCCACCAGGAACAAACGTAGGATGAACAGTATGTATGATTTATTCTATTGGTTATATTTAGTACAAAGACACTGGGCTATTTCTTATCCCATCTATCATTACCTTTTTTATCATCCCTTATCACATCGATGTCTTTTTACATCTTTCAGGAACATTTTTGTACTTTTGATTTGGAGTAGTAAAAAAATAGATTAATAACTTGTCGGAAATTCTTAAACCATGTATGATTGTTTTCTTGAAAACTGCAGAGGTGTCACACATACAACTCTTTATGAACGCCCCGGCTAAATTTAAAGGGTGCATATTTTAAGATAAATACCCTGAGCATCTTCTTTTGAAAACTGATTTTCAAATATTTCTTTTTGTTCTAAAATTCAAACGATCATAACTTCAATAAAAATAAAAAGACAGCTGGAGATTTCTTAAAGCATATCAGGGTTACCTGAGCTTGTTTTTTTAAGGTTCAGATATTTTAGAATATATATTTTCACATGATTATCAATATCAATACATAAAATTCCTCACTTCAAGAATAGGAAACCAATACTATAGGAACTTGAATTTTGTTCAAATAAACATTTCATCTAAATAATTTTTTTTCAGAATTGTACAAATGTAAATGTAAACGGGTTTTGACCTATTTAAAATCCATTGTAAATTCCAGGTGAATACGATGATGGAAAGGTAAATGATGAATCAGAGACTCCTCTTACAGGTTAGCAATACAAAAATATATTGTTTCAAAAATGTTCTCATGAATTTGTCAACATGTAACATTTGTCTGATATCTCTTTTAAAACAATCACTGTTCTTCGTTTAAATTAATTTATATACCAGCTACAAATAGAAAGACATATATCTAGACACAACCAAATGCAAAAGTTTCATTATAGAATCAGGACAAAATGACCTTATATTAGATATATAGAATATGACAAATACATCTTACATATATCATGCCCAAATATGTAAAAATGACCTAATCGTCCGTCCTATCTACAAGAACAAGTTATAAATATGCAAGTTATGAAGATGTCTACCCATCAGCTTACAAAATATTAAAAATAAAAGGACATTGTAAAAAAAAATTTCAACGTTTATCTTTTTATTCTTCTTGTTTACAACGCTTTAGAAATGCATTTTTAATGATCAATCGATATTTTTAATTTTATATATAATTCACTTTTAGCTCACCTGAGCCAAAGGCTCAAGTGAGCTTTTCTGATCACAATTTGTCCGTTGTCTGTCGTTTTCGTCGTTGTCGTCGTCGTTGTAAACTTTTCACATTTTCATCTTCTTCTCAAGAACCACTGGGCAGATTTCAACCAAATTTGGCATAAAACACCACTAGGTGAAGGGGATTCAAGTTTGTTCAAATGAAGGGCCATGCCATCTTAAAAGATAATTGAGAATTATTGAAATTTTTTCAAAAACTATTCGGCCTGAAACGCTTAAACTTGTGTTGAGGCATCTTCAGGTAGTGTAGATGCAAGTTTGTTCAAATCATGGTCCCCGGGGGTAGTAGAGGGCCACAATTTGGGGATCAAGTTTTACATAGGAATATATAAAGACAATCTTTAAAAATCTTCTTCTCAAAAACTATTAAGCCAGAAAAGCTCATATCAAAATGGAAGCATCCTCAGGTAGTGTAGATTTAAATTTGTTCAAATCATAGTCCCTGGGGGTAGGGTGGGGCCACAATGGGGGGATCAAGTTTTACATAGGAATATATAGAGAAAATCTTTAAAAATCTTCTTCTAAAAAACAATCTGGCCAGGAAAGCTCAAATTTGAGTGGAAGCATCCTCAGATAGTGTAGATTCAAGTTTGTTCAAATCATAGTCCCTGGGGCTAGAGTGGGGCCACAATTGGAGGATAAATTTTTATACAGGAATATAAAGAGAAAATCTTTTTAAGAAATTCTTTTAAAAACTATTTGGCCAAGAAAGCTCAAATTCGCGTGTAGCAATCCTCAGATAATGTGTTTCAAGTTTGTTCAAATCATGGTCCCTGGGGGTAGGGCGGGGCCACAATGGGGGATAAATTGTTATATATAGAGAAAACCTTTAAAAATCTTTTTCTTAAAACTATTAGGCTAGGAAAGCCCATATTTGAGTGGAAGCATCCCCAGATCGTATAGATTCAAGTTTGTTTAAATAATAGTCCAGGGGTAGGGTGAGGCCACAATGGGGGATGGATTTTTAAATAGGAATATACAGAGAAAATATTTAAAAATCTTCTTTTTAAAGACTATTTGGCCAGAAAAGCCTAAATTTGTGTAGAGGCATCCTCGGGTAGTGTAAATTCAAGTTTGCAAAATGACAGTCCCTAGTGGTAGGGCGGGGTCGTGATGGCGGTTTAAATTTTTACATAGGAATATATAGAGAAAATCTTTAAAAATATCCTGGGAAAGTTTTCGGTCCAAAAGTATATAGTGTGGAAGCACAGGTTTTGCAGAATTAAGTTTGATGAAACCATGATTCCCCAGAGAAAAGTGGGGCCAGGAAATGGGGGGGGGGGGGGGGGGAATTATATAGGAATAGAGAAAAATATTCTTACAGGTACAACAACAAAAGAGGCTTGGTATTTAACCCCCCCCCCCCCCCCAAAAAAAAAGAGGTGGATAAAAATTGGCAGATTTTCAATTTTTTTTAGCAAGATCTACTCTACTTAGTTATCAAGATATTTCGATACTGTAATGCTAATTTGATCAGAATTGTGGCAATTGTTGCTCAGGTGAGCGATGTGGCCCCTGGGCCTCATGTTTAAGCTAATAATTACAATTTCTTTTATTACTCTGTTTTCCTAAAGATTGGTATTTTTTTTTATGTCTACTTTTAATCATACGATAAAGAATAAGCGTGTAATAATCTATTGATAGACGTATTATAGAATTATAGAAGTGCTGTCAAGTGCATCAATGAGGGTTAACGGTCTTATGATGTCTTTCTGTATTAAATCATTTCTTATCTACTGATTACAATTAATTTTTTGTACATGAACAAAACAAAATGGTCTGCAGTTTTCTTTGTCCTCTTGAGTCAATATATGTTTTGTTTGTATCGATTTTGACTATGTTTAACTTAGTTAATGTAATGATGTTAAGTACAGCTATTTGTAAGAACCAGGCAGGGGGTGATTCATGACCAACTCAGATTTCTATGAAATTTTAATATGAAGTTTTATTGACCACCAGAACATCATTGGAGATTATGACTTTTTTTGTTCAACCTTTGTTGCCATGGTAACGTGGCACCATGTAAATGTACCTAAACAGCAAACACCAAACGCATACTATTTTGAGTTTATCACTTACTTTAGGCAATTAATTTTTTTTTTTAAACAAAACTATACAAATTTTATTTTTGTTTCGGAAATATGGCCCAATATATTCACTGTTAATCATAATAACAATATTATTCTACCTTTCCAACATATGGTAAAAATAAGTTTAAAACATGTTGTTTTAAAGAAATTGTCATTAAGGCTTTTTCTCAGAATTTTCAAGGGCATAATACGTAAAAATGCCACATGTGCCAAAATTTTTAGCACAGAGGGTAAAAAGTACATATCCCTTACAAAACACTTTTAAGATAAAATTCATGGGTTTTTAAATACATAATGTGTTACCATGGCAATGAAACTACATGAAAATTCAAATATTGACATATACACTACCTATCGTCATATTTTGGAAAGATATTGTGGAAAAATAACACTTGTCAAAGAAATCTTAATACCTAAAATAGAGAGTACACACATTGAACATTTTAAACTTCAGATAAAACCGATGGGTTTTTAAAAAGCATTTGGTAACCATGTCAATAAAATTTCCCAAAATATCATTTTTCATCCAAAAAACAAAAATTGTTACATTTTGTGGACATACTGCTAATAATAAATACAAGTTTAAAAAGATATTGGGCATATAAGATAGAAAGTACACATCCTAAAAATGACAAAATACAGATAAAACTTGTGGCTTATTAACTATTAAACTATGGCAACGAAATATCCAAAAAAATGGCCTTAAAAAATACAACTTACGGTAAATTGTTACATTTTGGGAGCATATTTCAGTTAGCCGCACAAGTTAAAAAAATTTTGAGCATATACATGTAGCAAGGAAAATACATATCTTAAACTTGAATTAAAGCATTTGGAATCTTAGTATTACTCTTTTACCTTAGCAACAAAAAATATCATCACAATCTGTATTTGATTAAAATAAAATTTGTCAAATATTTAAGAGATCAAACTGAGATAATAAACGAAACATTCATTAATTTCAAATATACAGAATTGAGAATGCCAATCCTCACAATTCAAAATTTAGATAAATTGTAAATTTCTGTTACCATGGCAGCATAATGACTACTGAAAGAGTTGAAGCAGAAATGACTTTTCACGTGTATATCTATATATAATTCAAAGTAAAGTGCTGTGCTAATATGTTTCAACAAGGAATATATCAAATCACAAAGAGTCTATTTGCTAGTAATTATGGCTGTGAGCAAATTAAAATTAAGCTTTTTTTCATTTGAATTCTTTAAAATTGATAAAAATTAATACAAAAAAATAACCCACATGTATATTGCCTTTCTTTTGAAATCTACTTTTTATATATCTATGCATTATCACAACTGTTATTGCCATGACAACCACATAAGCTGAAAGAATACATATAAATATACACCTAGGTTTTGCCACATATCATTTATGATTCCATGCATGTTAGATGTACATACAGACATTATTTAAACAAACCAACAATCATTGAAAGACAGCACCAATATTTCTACATGTACAAGTTTAAACAATCATACTGTCAAGTTCTAAGGTCATGGCATTTCTGATGCTGTCTCTTTCTTCTTCCTCATATATTGACTGCAGTATTTCTCGCAGATGGTCATCTTCTTCTGGTTCATCCTTGATATCCCTGGCTTTTGCATTCAGAGAAAGTCTTGAAAAAAAGGAGTTAATCTGAGAAGGCTGCAGCCATTCATCGGGATTGAAAAACTTCTCTCCAGTGCTGTTTCGCAAAGATTTCATACGTTGAGATACTTCAACAGGAATTGCTTTCCTTCCTGATTCTTCGCCCTCTTGAAAAACTGTATGGAGAAAATCTTTCACTTTGGAAGAGAAGCGTGCAAATTTCCTTGTTTTTTTTTCAGTGCCCATCCTTGTTGAAGCTTCTCTACTGATGAATTCTTCACAAGGGTATGGTGATCTCTGCCTATTTGCAACAGCTGTTTATAAATGAACAAATTGGAGTTACACAACTCGGACCAATGATGTCGTAGAACATCATAAGTTGATGTTTTCTCTTGAACATGCCTATCCAGAAGAATATGCTCTTGAAGTATTTGGTATGAGGAAAACTGCTGATTACAGCCTAATTCAGTTTAGTGGAAAATACTGGTTGGTGTAACTGAACAGTTTTTTGTTATGTGAGAGATCACACCATAGTTTTTTTTATGGTTCTTCAAAGTGATGAGTCCTGTGTCAAGCTGCTAACTTTTCAAGACATCTTCTCTTTTTATCTTGATACCAATACCAATACTAAAACTGTGCCAGGCAATGATATCATCTCCTTCAAAGGCAAGATTATTAATGTTGGTGATTCCCTTGATGCAATGACTCGTCATTCTCTGGTTTTTCCTGTCAACTTCCACAACTGCACATAGACATCCTGCTACACCACTTCCATCCATTATTGCCTTCTTCATGTCAAATGGTGTTGTTACATTTTCTCCAGATGAAACAAACATCCTTAATTTGGATCGCATATGGGCAATTTTGGCATCGCAATAACTTTTTCCTGCCTGGGGTTCACCGAAGTCATAGCGTACAATGCTGATACCTGAAAAAAAGTTATTAAAACCGTATAAACATTACTTTCATCATTTGCACAAATTCTGCCAAAAAAATCTATGATGCAATCATAAACCAATGTTTGTTTAAAATAAAACAACAACAAATATCATGGTTTTCTTTTATACCCAAATATAACAATAAAGAAAAATCATTTCAGGCATTTGAAATCTCACCTGTTTTTTCACTCATTGCATGCATGCTCAGCCACAGGCACCCACAGTGATAGCAACCTGCATTGTCACTTCGTAAAAAAACTTCTTCAATTCCAGGCATTTGTACTCTTATACTCTTTAGGATGTGCTCAATGGCTGATGCAACAGCAAACCAATCTTGCCTCACTGCTCCAAAAATGTGATTGAATGTCTTGTCTATAAATGCAAAGTTGGATTTATCATTTTCATACCTATACATGCATAATCAATGCTGTTTACTACTATAGATTGGTTTCTCTCTTTCAAATTAAAAGACAATCTAATTCCATCTTATTCAAATGCGTCCAATTAGTCAATGTCTTATGTCAGATGCTGTGAACAAAAAATGGGAATGTTAAAATACATGTTAAATGAAGTGCGTTGTTGCGAATATAAAATAGCTAAGCTCTAATTCTAAAAAAATGCTAAAAAAATTTAAAATATTGCTCTGCGGAAAAAAATTACTCACTTCTGATATTTTGGATTTCATTAAACAAGGCACTGTTTATTTCATTGAGGATCTTGCATTTTCCACAAATTTTTTCATGGGAATGATCACATTCTTCCTGCAACAGCACATTGGTTGGGTGACTCAAAGCAAACTTCAAACAATGATCTTGGCATCCACTATATAGTCCCACGCTAAATTTATATTCTGACTTGAGGTACATCTTTAGGGATTTTAACGCAGTAGTGAGATTGGCAACTGTATTTGTTTCAGATCCTAATCCTTTTAATTGGTCACACATTTTTATTAGATCTACAGCTGCAGCACCATCAGTGGCAATGTTGTCTAGACCTGTTAGGTTGGTTCTCTTAGCATGACGCAGAGCATGTAGCCAGAATATTGTACAGAGTAGAATCTGACAAAGGAACAAAACCTGTTTCAGAGCAGTATGACTTGTACATTTGTACGAGAGAAGAGTGGCATGTTGTTCTCACTACTTGGGGTATGGTAACAGTCTGTCCATTGTCACAATGCAAATCTTTTGTTCCATATGAACAAATTTGCTGAAATTTTGGATCCAAGAAAAAAGATAAAGCATGCTCCAGCTTTTCTTTGTTCATGCGATGCCGGTATCCTGGTTCCACAGGTCCTGGTAAAGAACCTGCTCCATGAGATGCAGCATGTGCTCGACTTTGATCAATTTCCCACTTTGTAAGTCCTGGAATGAGTTTCTGAAGTTTCGATTTACTATGTGCATTCGGCAATGACAGCAGGGACAGAAGTTGACGTTTGAGAGCATTGTTTTCAGCTTCACAATAGATTTGAAGAATTGTATCAGTGATTTCAAGTTCTGTTTTATCACTTTGCTCTGTATCCTCATGACAGTTGTCTTCATAAAGTAACTGGAACATATCACTGGATTGTCCTGGAGCCAAATGATTGAGAACTGTATACACTACCTCCTTGGCTTTCCTTTTTAAATATCTTTTTGTGCTAGACTGGACCTCCCTCAATGGAGTTTTCAGCTGAAACTTTATTGGGCTTACTTGGCCACCACTTAGAGACATCAAGGTGTTCAGATTTTCTATTCCATCTGTGAGGTGTATTTCTCCTTCTAAGGAAGTGCTCCAGCTAGATTCTTGTGACAAAGTATATGTTGTCGATTCATCTGTCTGTGAAAAAAATTGAAATAATCACTAAAAACAATTTTCCATCGAGTGAATCCTAGCAATATGCACACCTATAATATATGTACAATTGATCTGCAAAAGAACAACTACCATTTTGACAAATTTTAATCTACACTATCTGAACTGACTAAAGTAAGAGCTTTTCTAGAAAAATTGTGTTAAAATAAAAGATGATTTTTAAAGATTTTTCTCTATATATTCCTATGTAAAAATTTGACATCCCCCCAATGGTGGCCCCACCCTACCCACAGGGATCACGATTTGAACCAATTTGAATCTACACTATCTGAGGATGCTTTCACACGAGTAATAGCTTTTCTGGCTGATCAGTTTCTGAGAAGAAGAATTTTCCTTCTACATTCCTATGTAAAAATTCAACATCCCCATTGTACCCCCGGAAATAATGATTTGAACAAATTTGAATCTACACTACCTGAGGATGCATAAACACAAGTTTCACCTTTTTGGCCAAATGGTTTTTGAGAAGATTTTTAAAAAATACCAACAAATTTTCAATGATTTTTAATTATCCCCCTTGAATGAAGTGGCCCTTCATATTAACAAATTCAAATAGTGGTTCTGGAGAAGAAGTCAAAAATATAAAAAGTTAACGTACAGACAAACAGACAGATGGACGCTGGACTAAAAGTGATCAGAAAAGCTAGCTCACTTGAGCTTTCAGCTCAGGTGAGCTAAAAAGTGGCCGCGCTCACATACCCCACTCTCTCACATTAATTGACACAAAATGAATGTCTGGTAAGTGGTAATGTATAAATACTGCACATAATTTAATTTAATAAAGAAGCACAAGTTCCGAAATAAAATCTCATCACATGCACATCTATACATTTGTCTTTAACAACAAAATTCTACATGCAAGTTGTTGCGAGAGGTGTATTTAAGCCATATGAAAAAAATAAAGCTTCTATAATTATGATGTTTGTGTGATTTAGCATAAATTGATATAATTTATTTGCTTGACAAGTCTAGTGAGTATTAACCCTATTTTAACTCACTGGATAAATCATATAAAAAATCACAAAATTTACACCCGGTATATATTTATGTCCAGTCTTCAATTTTAACAAGACAGTATTCGACAACTTTACATATGAAACACCACTAGACATCATTGAGATGCCCTGTTTTTACAAAAGTGTTACAGGTGATTCTGCTTTGACCTTAACCTCTACTAAATTTGGGTCAAGATCATTGCACATTCCTTAATTAAATAAGTACTCTATGGGCAATGAATAAACTTGATTCATGCTCACCTCACAGCCAATACCTACTGGCAGTCTTCTGGTCTAGTCTGAGATTCATTGGGTCAGAGAGAGAGAAAGAGAGAGAGAGAGAGAGAGAGAGAGAGAGAGAGAGAGAGAGAGAGAGAGAGAGAGTAAAGTCAAGACAAGGATTTTGACAAATCAAGGTCTGCTAGTCCCTCAAGGTTGATATAAAAACTTGATTCAGGGTCACTACACAAGTCAACCTTTACAAGAAGGCACTTTGTCTGTGAAGTATTTGCCAGATTGGGCCAAGGGGAAAATGTATATATGTTGATAAGTAAAAGATCAAACTCATACAGGTTTTATTTTAAAATGCAATTTTTTAAAAACTGTTTGTTCCAATTCTTTGCTCATTACAGTATTTCTGTAAATAATTTTTCATCCCAATCAATTCTCAAAAAAAAATTTAATATGTTTTACGGTGCTACCGTTCTGGCGAGCGCAGCAAGAATTACACATACTTTGCATCATTGTAAACCTAGTACGTGCTATTTTTGAGAGATTATTTCTCTACAATAAGTATGCCGGGACAAATGTACTAATTTTAATGGTCATGATACATACAGCGCAACCCCCTAACCCTCTCCCGAGAGAGAGAGAGAGAGAGAGAGAGAGAGAGAGAGAGAGAGAGAGAGAGAGAGAGACCGGTTCCTGTTTGTAGGTGTGTAATTTCCCACTTTTAACTTAAATGGTTTGACTATATGCAATATCTACATAATTTTTTAAACTGTTTATTTTTTCTCTTTATTCCTTTTTATTTAGTTCAAAATATCCCATTGTTTATTTCCTCCCTACTCATATACTTACGTGCCTACTGTACATGCATGCACAATTAGCTTAAAAATGAATCGATATGACAGTAAAGTATGGCTCTTGCTAGTATATATTTAAATAATCTCTATATTAAAACAACAAAACAAATCATATGTCAATGAGACAGGTATCGCAGTCTATACTGAAATAGCTAAAGTACACACATTACAGATGTTTGATCCACCTCTAAATTTATCGCGGGAAATATAGCGCGAGTGCACTGTGACGTAATCCATAACTTTGTTCGTCTTTGTTTACGTTTCTCGACTCAATACGAAGGTATGGAAGCAACTAACAAATCTCTTGAGTCTCGCCAAAGCATATGCGGTACTCTAAACGTGTCTTCAAACCTTAAGACATCGTAAATTACGAGTTAAAAGTCGGCCATTTTTGGCATAGCACCACGGGTGAAAACATTAGAGAGCATTATGGGACGTAGACAAAAAATTTTGTTTGATGAACTGTAGGTTTAGCTCGTTCTTTTTCCCGCGCACACTGGTTCTTAGAGCTCGCTACGCGAGCTGCGCTTCGCGCCGCCTCGCTGTGCTCGCTATTATATTTTCTCAGATTACCCAAGCAATATTCATGAATCTCTTTTCAAAGAGATAAATTCAGAAATATTCAAATTGAAAAAAAAAGTTTATAACAGGTTAAGGAAGAAACATATGTACAATGTGCATGTGACATGGAAATGTATAATTTGAAAACAAAATCATATGACTTTGTCCAAATTTGAGAGTTGATTGATTTACTGTACTTTTATGCATCATTAAAACAAACTTCAGAAAGTCTCTGACAAGTTGTACACACAACTTTCTTCGGGATTTTATTACAATTAGCCTCATATTTTATAAGCACATTAAATTAGTGCATAAAATAAAACTGTTAGAAGACTAGTGAGAGATAAATCAATAACAGCTGATAACGTTACCTGTGAGGTTGCTTCAAGGGTGTCATCTGAGGCAATTTGGCAAATTTGAGCAGAAGATGCATCTTTACAGCACTGAAATTATGTCATACATTGTATATTGAAATTTAGCTTGACAAAATAGTTTGTTACTCCAAAATAATAACTAAAACGAGACACAAATGCATCTGAACTTTAACTTGGCCATACAGCGACATAAATTCTTTATTTTTTAAATGCCGACCCCGATTGTTTTAAGTTTAATTTGTGTATGACGTGCAATTCTGATAAAGTCAATATCGTAATCATATTGATTATAGACATGATCAAACAGATAAATAAATTGCAAATTTAAATACATTTTGTTAAAAATGCAGCCAAATTATTTTTAGAGTTTTTATACTAGTTATTATGTACTTTAAAATAGCATACAGAAATAAGTTTTTATGTGTGTGTGCTCATCTATTCCCTTAATTAATCAATCATGTATATCATACATGTATAAGTTATTTAACAGCATTCAATTCATTGTTTTATTTGTTTTAAAATAAAACATAAAAATTATTTCTTACCTCGCACCATTGCATTTCCTGGGTTACATTTTTTCTACATCTACTGCACAAGCCTAAAATGTATTTTAAATTATACATAAAAGACATAGAAGCTAAAATATGTTCCTTTATTGTGTCTTGTGTTAATTTGATAGAATTTTTAAAAAGGCATTCAATAAAGATACAAGAGTGATATATCAGAGACATATTAAGATAACAAAATAAATGTTATTTATGTCTCTGGATATATTAATTGTGGCATTTCGCACTTAATTATAGGTGCTCCCTATTTAAATCAATATAACATTTTTTTTATCTCCATATAACCTACTACATGTATAAAATGTTACAGAATAAAAATTTTATACATTGATTAAGATGAGTTTTAGTGCCTATGTCAGAGACATAAATAACAGAGATTGTTATTTATGTCTCTGCCTATGTTAATTCTGAAATATATCCTGTTCTCAATATTATATAAATTGATATGTGTCTGCATTTTTAACATGTAAGCAAAATCTATTCATTGACATGATATATGCAACTTCCACTACACAAATACAATACATATATATACCTGAGCCAATAGGGACAAAATATACATATACTGTATGAAGGTGCCGAGACATAGACAAAGTAATGCTCCTCCCAACCTCTGCCTTTGCCGTTGTACTGTGACTCGGGTGGGAGCAGGATGACTTCTTCTTCCATCGTATTCCAAGGGAATATCGATGAAATGGACAGATGGTATAGTCCCAAAATAGCGAAAAAACAACAGCACTGTAGCATATTAAATGTCCCTCAGAAGCTGCATCTCCTATGTTAAATGATTTGAGGTGGTTTTTAATGTTTCTCACGTACACTAAACTGTTTTCATTTGGGAAATAAGGTGATGTGGTACACCTGCTTTTATCTGGTAAAAATGAAGAAAAACAGCATACAAGACTACTTTCCATGGATTCTAATATTCCCCTACTATGAAATATATTAACTACATGTTCAATATATTACTTAATTTCAAATAAAACTACATTTTCTTTCCTGCATAATCCTCACCTTCCATGACCTTCACACAGAAGAGCATAACTGTACCCTTTTCAACTCTAACACTGAAGAGTGACAAAGGGAGATAACTAGATTTTGATGAAATTGCATAATTTCTAATCGTAATATATATTCGTAGTTTGGATAACCCATGGAATTTTCAGTTGATATAAATTCTGCATAATCAATTAAACATAATTTTGTTTTCCATATACCCGGAAAATGTAGGATTTTTAGAAACAAACCTTGAATTTGTAACCACTTTACAATAGAGACTGTAGACTGAATCAGCAACTATGGTGTTTGTTGAGTTCATTTTTTTTAAACCAGTGCACACAATCAAATTATATTTAAGAAAAAATATTCATATAGATGTATTTTAATGTGTTTGTACCAATTTTTACAAACAAATTAACTATCATGAATCAGTCATCTATGTTTCTGCCTGGTTCTTATAAATAGCTGTACTTAAAATATATTTTTGAAAATAAAAAAAATATTGTAAAATAAAAATCTAGGCATAGAACTTTTTATCAGATGTTTAGGAATTGACGTTGGCTTTATTATGCAAAAATAAGGAGTTCTTTTCATTACACATGTAACAAAACACAAATAGTACATGAAAGAAGATTCAAAAGTGACAACGTACATGGATTTCATAATAGAAGGTATTGTTTAACATGGCAGGTTTCTGCACATTATTAAAAAACCTCCGCAAGGTCTAGTTTGTTAAATTATGACATCACTTAATAACTTACCTTATTATTATTAATATTAAAAAGAATAATAGTCGGGGAAGGAAAACGATTGAAAACAATACAACTGTTACGGTTATATTCTTATTGAAACCAGTTACAACTTATTCATTTAACCCTTTATACTAAGATATTACACGCAAAATTTATGTAAAACGATCTTTTGATTTAGTACATGTTTATACATTTTAGAGAAAAGAGGAGAAGAAAAAATTAATGCTAAGATAGCAAAGTCCCTATCAGGTAAGAAATGATGATAATTAATATTGCTATTTATATAATAGTGTTGTGTTGTGCATGTACTATGCCTAAATAGTAGTCAGGGTTTGATCGCCTCCGGCTCGTGCACTATGCATCAAACCCTGACACTATTGAGGCATAGTACATGCACAATACAGCACTATTGTTATTATTATGCCGACTGTTGAATATACTGACGTGCTTTGCGATAAGTAGCTGTGACGTTCGAGTGCTGGCAAGTCCCTAAAAATAATAACCGGAAAAGCAAGCGTTTCTTTTGTTTTTCTTCAAATTAATCAATTGATTTGATTGTTTATTCAATCAACAAGTTGTTGTACAATAAAAAGTCAACAAAGGTTTATATTCTTTTCAAGAAATGAGAGACGTTAAGCCTTACCGAGAAAACTCGAAATGTTCAGAAGACGAAATCTCATTAAATTGTTTTTCTTGCACATTCTTTATCAAGCGTCATTTATAAAAGCGTTTTTGTGATTCTCATGTAGAATTTCTTTGAAAAATGTTCAATCAAGTTGTTCAAAAGTTTATAGGAAACTTTAACTTTAAAATTACCGTCAATAATGAAGTGTTTTTAGAAAAATGAATAACTTTAATTGCTTGATGTCAGTCGTATATATCTAATATATATATATATATATATATATATATATATATATATATATATATATATATATATATATATATATATATATATATATATATATATTGAAACACAATAAAATCCACAGTGGTCGGCGAGTTATAGATAAAAATTAAATAAGAAAACACGAAAAACGTTCAATATAGCTTAAAATAAAAGCGCTTAAGCTATATTGAACGTTTTTCGTGTTTTCTTATTTAATATATATATATATATATATATATATATATATATATATATATATATATATAAATATATATATATATATATATATATATATATATATATATATATATATATATATATATATATATATATATTTTAAGTACCAGCTATCAATGATTTTAGCATCGTGAGTTCGAATTCCGCCGTCGGCGCTTGAAAGATTTTCGTTGAAAATATTTGCCGTGCTCTATTTCGGCATAGTATGCTTACGCTATATAAATCCTTTGATACTATGCGAAAAGTGATGAGTTTTGAATATATAGTGACAAACTGACAGGAGGCATAATAATATAATATAGTATTAAATAGTGAACATAGTTAAATCGCAATTTTTTTAAAATGACACGTAGAAGAATCTCGAATTATGCATTTTTGTATGAAATATCTTTATTAAGGGATACAAGTATTAATTTGAACAGACATGTATGTTACAAAAAACCTAATCTTCTCTGCAGAAGAAGGTCAAGAAAAGGTTGCTGATAAATCAGTAACTTCGTTATCAGGTAAGAAGTACTTGGTATAGTGTTGAATTATTTTCGGTTTTTGTTGAATTAGCAAATGGTTAGTTAAGTTTGATTAAATCATTCTTAAATAAATATAAACACGATATCGTTGCGATTTGTAGAAAGTGATATGACCTTGCCTTTGATCTTTGTCAATGAAGATTTTATAGACCATCCCCCTTTTTTGATATCAAATGAAAGATCTTTAAATATTAAACACATTTTGTTCTACAAGTGTTAAGAAATTTGTTACCATTTTGATGTTTGATTATTGATTAGAAAATCATTTTAAGCTTCTTTTTTGATATTGCTTTTCAAAATCTTTTTGTTCATTTGAAATATAAGTGATCAAAGTTTTGGACTTCTGGCCCCTTAAAACCCTAAATACGTAACGCATGAGAGAGCATTTCTTATGTATGGTTAAATAACTGCACGATGAACAATTTGCTTCTATAACATATTTTTCAGAATTAAGCTGTTAACGAAAGGCTTTAGATCCCTTTTGGCCTCAAATTTGAGGGACCACCCACTCTTTTACTTTTTTTTATATCAAACGAAAGCTCCTCTAAATATCAAGAAACCCATTAAAATATACGGCGATTTTTTAAACTCAATTTTCGGGTCAAGGTGAGATTTGACGCCTTTTAAACAACACAAATAAAAAATGCTTTTAGACAAATGTACAACCTTTCGTCTATCATTCCCGAAAATTTCGTTGAAGAGTAGATCCCATGACAAGCAGGCCCTCTAAAAATCACTTAAGGTATACGTTTACTCAGAATGAAAAAAATTTCCACTGATGATATTGAAAAACCATCTGTTGTGTGTAAAAGTCCTATCATGGTAGTGCTATTTTTCACTTTCAAAAAAGTAGGTCAATGACCTACTTTTTGAGATAATGGCCATTGAATATTTTTTTAAAATTTAAGAAAAGTCCATAAAAATTTTACACTATGATTGGGATTTTCTTAATTGTGAAAACAATAATAATTGTTAAACTCTTTTAAAAATGAAACACAGTTTATGAATGGCAGTAACACTAAACAGACACAAAGCATTAAGCTTTCATTCACAATTTTATAAATATTCCAGTCCGAATTTCCTCTATCAGTTTGTAAATTCCCACCCTTTTTTGATTCAATTTTACAAAAAAAAAACTGAATGATGATAATACTAAAACATTTATAGCATTAAACTTGGTATATTGACCTTACTCTGCAGGCATAAACATTATATGAGGTCAATGATCAACATTTTGAGATATGGTGCCTTTTATCGTTTTTCAGCATTTTTCGATATTATTGTAGTGTGCGTATTTCGAATATCTAAACGAAAAAGTGAGAGAAAACCAACAGAAAACATGCAAAATTATGTTGACTAACAAATAAAATCTTAATTTTGAATATTACAGTACTACTGAAAATATGTCAGTGAAAAACAAAATCTGAAAATTTTAGTCCGAATTTCCTCTGTTTTGCTAAAAGTCCAACTTTGTTTGAGCCTTATTCCATAATGTAGTAAAAATATAGAATGGTTTGTCAATAATAATTCATTTCACAAATATTTTTAGTGTTTAGAACAAATTTTACTCATGACATTGAACTTTATAACAGTCCGAATTTGAGAACTTAAACCCTGAGTAAACAACGTCCTTAAGCGTCAATATCTCCCGAACGGAAATGACGTAATCAAAACAAAAAAATTATATTCAAGCCTCTTTTTAATATTTTTCAAATCTAATAGTTTCACAAAAATCAGTTGAGTTGTTTCCAAGAAATAGCTTTTTAAAAAGTAAAAAAAAAAGAATAACCAGAGCAAAGGAACGAGTGGGTCTTCCATTACATTCGATAGTAAAGTTGGAGGTTTCTGTAAGATGCACATTTCGAAAATTAGTTACAAGTGATACTGAAACAAATGAATAATTGAACGCTTCTCGGTACTACTTTACAAATTTCGAATTATTCTAAGTACGAAATGACAAAAAATCTAAACTATTCTAAGGTGGCAGGATTTAGTGCTCACATACATGTATGTGATATAATATTTCAATGGATTTTTAAATTTTACATGCAGGGGACACATTTTCCTGAAATTTGAGAATTTAAAACATTTCAGAACAAAACAAGTACAACTTACATATAGCACTATATAGAATTGCCAGGAACAATCTCAACCTTTTCAGAAAAATTGCCATTTTCTCACATTTTCACGGGTCCAGCACCACGCTCAAGTCCCAAGCAACTGCCATAAACTACCGTAGGATTAGTAGTTCAATGTCTACCCATGAAAATAATCACCAATTAATGGTGGGTCAATCACCTTCTTTTCGAGTGACATTTCCTGTTTTAAGCCCTATCTGCACTGAAAGTGCAAATTTTGACCACAGTTTCACATTTTCATTCCGTATCTGATGAAAAGTGCTATCAGTAATAACGTGTCGTATATCAATGAAATGTGCTCCTCTATCCACGAAATGAATGAAAAAAATATTCTAGCGATTTATACCCCTCAAATAACCAGCCAAACCTCGGGTTCTCCCTTTGTTTCAAAGCTTTGACCGGGTCTTTCGTTTAAAAGTATCCTCTGCCACTTAGTAACTACTCACAAAATAAAAATTCAAAAACGTTAAAGAACGACTTAACAATTATTGAATTAATTTTTGTACAAGTTAATTTAAGTTTGAATTCTTAACTATTTTTTTAAACCAAGAACGCGGAATAAAATTTTCCTGAAAAACAATTTAAAAACCTCGTTATCTTTACAGTGCATTCCTCAATTTTAAAACAAATTTCAGATTTGAACTTGGCATGCTATTTGTCAGGTCAAAAACGATGATAAGAACATGTTTGCTTGCATAAATGATAAAAAAAATTGCTCAGTAAATAGTTATAATGAAAAAAAATACTTAAGAGATTTTTTACCCCTAAGTGGCCAAGCCCTTTTTCTCGATATCAATTAAAATATGTTGTAAATAAATAATATAAACATATTTCGTTCAACTAATGTTCAGGTATTGTTGACTGTTCTATAAATATCTTAACAAATGTGTGGTAGGGTCCGACCCTTTAACTCCTTACTGGGGTTTTGAACTAAAATTTTAAGGAAGCTAGCTGATAGAATATTTTTCTGGGTTACTTTTATTCTTCATTGCTTTTGAAAATATTTCTCATTTTCAGATATTAATTATCTAAGGTTTGGACTTCTGGTCCCCTTCAAAACCCTTATTAAGAAAACACTGATTTATATCTCCCCTTTCCAAGTTTTCTATTGAATTATATAGATGAACATCTGTACAATAAACATTTTTGCCTCTATAATTATTAACAATTTATAACCCAAATAAGTAGAAGGTTTTAGTTAAATGACCTTAGAGCCCTTTTGTGCCCTAATTTAAGGAGCCGGCCTCTTTTTCGTGATATTAAATGAAAGGTTTTGTAAATATAAACATATATTGTTCAACTTGAATTCAGGAATTGTTGACCGTCTTGGAGATATCTTTACAAATATGTTTTTAAAGGGACTTGAACACGATTTAACTTAAAATTTTAAAAATGTATTTTTCCATTTTCAATGTTTATACTGATAAATATAGAAGTTTATAATGCAATGTCAAAATTTGAAAGTCAAATATCTAATTATAAGCAAGATATAGAGTTCATAAATCTTTTGTAAACAAATCTTGAATGGTGTCATGTCTGTGTGTTGTTTTGGTGTAAGTTTCAATCAAATGTATCTTTCTGTTGTTGATAATAGTATTAATGAAGATATTGAGTTAGTTTAAATTGTTTTTTACATGTCATTTTGTCAAAGAAATGGTAAATCTCTACCTTACATATTTTGTTAACAACTAAAAGACTCGAGCTTTGTTTACATAACAACCAATTCCTACCTCTGTATCTTGCTTGTAACTTGACTTTAACATTAAACATTTTGGTCAATCATTTAAAATTCACCAGTAGACCATTTTATACATAATCAATAAAAATAATTTTTTTGATCTCAAATTTTGTCCAAGTCCCTTTAAATTCAAGTTCCTTACTGGGGCCATAAACCAAAATTTTTTAAAGTGGCATATTGTTAAGAACATTATATTGAGCAACTTTTGATCTACATTGCTTTCTAAAATATTTCTCCTTTTCTAGATAGAATTGATCAATGTTTTTGAATTCTGGTCTCTTAAACCCCTAGTTACGTAACATATAATTAAAAAAAGGTAGCGCATAGATGAACAACTGTACAATGAATATTTTGGCTTCTATATATAATAGCAAAATATTTCTCTGAAAAGAATAATAATAAAAAGACTTTAGAACCCTCCTGGCACCTAATCAAAGAGGCCAGTCCCTTTGTATTGATACAAATTAAAATGAAAGCTCGTGTTAATGTTAACAACTTTTGCATTACATGATTAACCAATTATTTTTGTTATATTCAGTATAACAATATTCTCACTATATAACTCTTTATAAATGATTAGTCAATAAAACTCGTCCGCAAAATATTGACTGGTCAATATTTTTAAAGATATTCTTTTTGAAGATATTTTACAAAACGTGTTTAAACTTTTGCTAAAAAATTTAGTACTATATTTTGGTCAAGGGTGAGCTTTGGTGCCTTGCGCATATTCCACGATTTCAAAAACAGAGGATAATGTACAGACATCCATCTCCCTGAAAGTTTTTATTTCTTTTATCATTGGTTTTGGAGGAGTTATGTGGACAAAATAGTCCTTATAAATTCACAAAATCTTCAAAATCTCAAACCAGAAGTGACCCAATCGGCTATTAAAATTGCAAGTACATTGAATGCTTTATTAATCCTGTAAATTTGGTCAAAATCAACCGAACAGTTTTTGAGTTATAGATCTCGAAATATATTAGAGGAAAATTATGAAATAGCTACAGCACACTTGTTGTAAAGCAACGAGTAGATTTTACGTTCAGTCGACAGTTAAGTAAGAGGTTCCTGTAAGATGCAAATTTCGAAAACCAATAACAAGTGATACTGAAACAAATAAAAAATTGAATGCTTCTTGTTACGATCTAACAAAATCTTTATGATTCAAAGTCACCCCTGCAAATGTGTTCGGAATGTTTTCGTTATCGTTGCTAAGTATATAATAAATCCAGAGGTGCTCGAATGAAGTTCACGAGACTTCAGCGAGATTAGTTCAGTTCCTGTGAAATTTTGATTGGAAGTAAATGTGTTCGGATACTATCCTCAAAATACGTAAGAACTGACCTTTTTCCAAAAATATCCAACTTTGATTTATGTTAAAACATTTTATTTCACCATCTAGCGGTTATTTAAATCAGACGATGATATTCAGAACAGAGTTATCGTTCGTGTTCAACCACGTGTAGAGATGTTAAAAAATATTTGGTTGCCTAATAAAATTTTAGCCATGTTTGATGTTTGTTGTGTGCAATACCAGGTGTTTTTTTTAAAAAAATAATGGGTGTCTTTTTTTGCATAAAAAGCATAAGAGCCACTTTCAGGGAACATTCTGCATAAAATAGTATAGTCTGTTTCACTATTGATGCTCTTACTAGGTCAGGCGCGGATCGAAAATAAACTCTTAGGGGGGATCTCTACTAAGCTTGTTAATTGTTGCAACAGCAGAAAAAAAAACTATATTTTGTATTGTTACATTTATTTCTAGAACACATTTTATCCACCAATTAATGAAAATAAATTTTAAAATCAATAAACGTTTAGATTTTATATTTGACTACGAGTACCTAGATTCTATGAAACAGACTACAAACACGAGGCACGATTTTTACTGCGAAACTGAAAGGGTCAAATATAACCACGTGGTCTAAAATCTAAATGAAATAACATTCGCAGGGGTGAAAGTACGAATTTAAAAAAAATCTAAACAATTCCAAAAACAACTACACCAATAAGGAATATGTTCAAGAACAACTTAACATTTATCGAAGTCTTTTTGTACAAGTTAATTCAACTTTGAAATTGACCTTTTTCAAACCAAGAACAAGGAATAGAAACATTTCCGGAATAATCAATTTGAAAACCTTGATATCTTTGCAATGAATTGTCCGATTTTATACAGATTTCATATTTGAAATAGGCATCATATTTTTCAGGTCAATAACGATGAGAAGAACATTTTTGCTGCTGTAAATTAAAACAATGTTTTGCTTAGTAAAAAGTTATAATAAAAAGACTTTGGAGCCCTCCTGGCCCCTAATTGAAATGACCAGCTCCTTTTCTCAATATCAAATAAAATGTCTTGTAAAGATAAATATATTTTGCCTAAAAAAGTTTCCAGGTACTGTTAGCCAAATTGCTTTAAGATATCTGAACAACAGAGACCAACCCATTTACTCTTGACCGGGACCATTAACCAAAAGTTTTAGGATAGCATATTGTTAGTAACATTATTCTAAGCATTTTTTGTTCTACATTGATTTTTTGAATATTTCTTATTTTTCAGATATTAATGATAAAAGTTTTGAACTTCTAGCTCCTTTAAACCCCTAGTTACGAAACATATGATTTTTTGATGTAACTATATAGATGAACAGCTGTACAATGAATAATTTTGCTTCTATAGTTACATGTAATAACTAAGAAATGCTCGGTAAAGAGTTATAGTTAAAGGACTTTAGAGTCCTCAGGATCCCAAATTTGATTGGCCAGCTCTCTGTTTTGATATCAAATGAAAGGTCTTGTAAATATAAACTTATTTTGTTTAACAAATGTACAGGAATTGTTGATAGTTTAAAGGGTCAACAGTGTTTTAGGTGCCGATCCTTACAGGGACCATTAACCAAAACTTTTAAGGAGGCATATTGTTAAGAACATTATTTGTATTAGAATTAAATATCGAGCTCTACCGACAAGGCGTGTGTGAATAGAAAATTTAGACCAGTTGCAAATTCATTCAACGGATTTTCTAGCGTCAATAACTAGGACCATTAACTCCCTGTGTTAATCGGACCAGCAGTTCCCTGTAAAATACGGTTTTCCATTTCACGCTCTCACGAAAACAAGCAAGATAAAAATTATAGACTATATACATGCCTTGTAAATATAACGTGAGATAATTGGAGCCATCGTCCTTTAACCTTAAATACAATTAAGTGATGTCATAATGGTTTTCTTGCACACTGATCAGTCAGATTATTTTAGCGTCAGTAAATTTTGACCCACAATGCAATTAATGCATTGCGAATGACGTTCTTACGTTTAAACTAAAACTTTTGATTAGCAGATAAAATGTGTCATTTCAAGACCGGCGTGATTTTTAGATAAATAAAACAGTATACTACGAGTAGATATTGACCAATTGATAAACGTGGCCTGTAGATTTCAGTCTTGATGTTCCTGTAAAGCTATGAATTAAAAGTTTTCACAAGAAGTAGAGGGAGTAATACTTGGTAGAGCCTTGAAAAACCTAAAAATGAAATTTTCTCAAAAACAGAAGCCCCTAACAAAAAGGAAAAAGAAACAAAGCAATAACAATAAGGTCATACGTTGAAAACAGAAGACATTAATAATAATAAAAAAAATATTATTTTGTATAAACACAAGATTTTACTTGTATATAACAGGCATGATTTTTTTTATACAGAGTAATGCAACTTCTTTGCCGTTTAATACAAAACATTGACGTACAAAACGTGACAAAATTGCGAATGGGTTGTATTAGGAGATATATATATATATATATATATATATATATATATATATATATATATATATATATATATATATATATATATATATAACATAATATTAATGACAAATATACTACAATACGTCTACTGGACTAAGAAAATGCTTTACTAAAAAGCTGGACATTTTAAAAAGAAACCCGTAAGTAGCATGATCTAAAGTTTCATATTAAGCAAATATTTGTTTCAATTGACACATTTTAAAGTCGTATGTAACATTCAGTTTGTGCTGCTTTTAGAATGAATTAAACTAATTGAATTAAAAAATTTAAACTTATTATACTTTTTGTTGCCCCTGGCTAATGTGGCTAACACAATTAAAATATTCGTATATTCTTTAATCATATTTTTCACAATTTTCAAATCTATATAAAGCTTTTATAAAATAAGATAATCATGCATAATCAACCATTTAAGACCCCGAGAAAAAAATAACAAAATCAGTATGAATTAGATTTATATGCTATCATAATAGTTACGCCTCATGTAGTTGATAAAGCCAAACACATAAAACTTGTTTGGCAAAACATGAAAGAGTTTTTTCGCAAACGGAATCAATTTGTTTAGACCAGGTTAAACATTCATCTTTTTGTTTTCAAAGATTTTTTGCCCCTGTAAAAATATACAAAACAACATCAGCTAATTTATTATGATATTTTGTCTACAGTTCAAAAGCTCTCCACTGTTCCAATTAAAATACACACTGTTTTCTTTAAAGTTTATTATAAAACTATAACATTAATTTGGTTAATTTCATAGTATTTTAAAATCATTTAATTCTATTCTTGTTTAAATAATTGATCACAAAGCAATAAAGACGATATTAGATTTGGTTATTTAAAATATTAAGAACAAGTTTTTATCTTCAAAATCAGCAAAATTAACTATTATTGACTATCATGACGTAGTTGAAATCAGTATATTTTTATAACTTTTTATGATTATTTTTTATCAGATTATACTTTAAATGTCAAAACTGATGAAAAACTTCATAACACTCAAGATAATAATATATATTTATGCATGAATAGTAATTTTCATAATGTTTTACATATAAACAATTATAATATTTATTATCTATTTAATATCCAATAGTTGAATGTAATACCGGCTTTTCTGATTGGTCAAATTTTTATGCCTGCATCATTACACAATTTTTTGCCGATCAACAATTACAATGCATGGTGAGACTAGCTGTCCCAGAAATTACAATAAAAATGTATTCACTGTCATGGTAAAACAAATAATCAAATCTATAACGCTGTGGAGTTTTAGATTACCATGCGTTCATAAACTGCCATCTGAATAAATAAAGTATTTAATTGGTATATAAGCAGCTTGGAAGACCCTGACATAAGGAGCAATACAATTTATAAAAAAAAATTAAAAATACTTTTAAAAGTGTCGATACAGCTTGTATAGCTTTTTCCACCAGTGTATTCCAAAATGCAGATATACCATTAAAATACCACACTTGCTATCAAAATAATAACGCATACGAGAATTGCAAAGCTTGCTTACATTACAAAGTAGACAACACCATGACCACCGACTTCTAGAAGAGTTGGTTCCGCATGTCCGTTTAAACCCCGATGTGGTGAAACTCCAATAAGGTTTATTTATCTCTCTCTGTTCTTTACATTATAAATATACAAAAAATATGTTGATTTCAAAGGGTTTATGAAATGTGATTGCAACAATAGATTCACAAAACAAGAAACATTTCGGTACACCTGTCCCCTGAGTCACATTTCCTCAATATTTGTAGCCTTGTATCTTTACAAAATTGCTCATAGAGAACTCTGAGGATGTAATACAAAAACAAACCTTTTATTCAAAAATTTCTACTATACCTCGAAAGTTGAAAAGTTGTATCTCAAGTTGAGGGAAAGTATTTGTTGAGAAAAATACTGATAATTGCTGGCATTTTCTATTTTTATATATAACTTTAAAACCCCAGTTAGGTAGTATTAGTTCGGAGGTCATGATTGATAAATATTCAGAATATATACTTTTAGTGTATCAATATGTTTGCAAAGAAATATCATTAACTGTAAAACTATCGCTTATAAATCGGTTTATAGAGACGTGTCCTCATATTCTGTGAATTTAAAAAAAGCATCTTCTAATTTCAGATACAAATCGTCCTGCATCATCTAAACTGCCAATCGCCGTGAAAAACGAAACAGTCGAATCATTGTTACATAGACATCGTATGGACAATTTCATCGTGGCATTTAGAGAACATGATATTGATTTAAATTTGTTACTCGAATTGAGCGAAAGTGATTTAAAAGACACTCTTCGAGATATGAATCTACCGATTGGTACACGGCATAAAATTAAATTAGAAATAAAAGCCATGAAATCACGTAAGTAATCAATCAAAATTTTGTAACAAAATTGTAAACTAAGCATTGAACTAGTTATTAATTCATATGTATTGATATCTCCGTTCCAGTGATGAATGGCATATATTTTATCCTGCGGTTGTAGCACATGAAACTTATTATTCCCCCTCTCCGAAGGAGAGGGGGTATACTGTTTTAGCCTGTCTGTCTGTCTGTCTGTCCGTCCGTCCGTCCGTCTGTCTGTCTGTCCGTAACAAATATTTCTGTCGGATTTTTCTCAGCAATTATTCATTGCTTATGCTTGAAATTTTAACATACTATTTGTTTAGGCATGCCATATCGTTTTTTTACCAATCGGAGGTCAAATTCCTGTAAAATGACGACTTTGTTTATTTTAAGTCTAATATTTCAAACAATTTTCGTCAAAGATTTCTCAGCAACTTTTTCGCAGAAAATTGAAACTTTATCACAGTATGTATTTAGGCATGTTATATCGTGGGGTATATTTTTGTACCAATCGGAGGTCAACTTCCTGTCAAATGACAACTTTGTTGAGTTTTAGCCTTAAACTTTAAACAAATTTTCATCAAACATTTCTCAGCAACTATAAATTGCAGATGCTTGTAACACACTATTTGGTTATGCATGCCATATTGTGGGATATATTTTTCTACCAAGCAGAAGTTAACTTCTTGATAAATGTCGACCTTTCTTATTTTCACAACAGAGGGGGGTATCACCAGTGAGCATTGGCTCACAGATATCTTATTTGCTATTGCTACGCCCCCATCATCACGATTCGCAGCACAATTTAAAACGCAGTCTGAAACGTAGAATTATTGTAGTAACCTAACCTTTGATTTATAGAGAATTCGACAATTTATCGTAGTGTCCGTAAGAGATCGCATAACTGTGAAAACCTTTTATTACTTAACAAATTTTTAATTATTGTGCGGGTCATTATCAAAACTTGCAGACTTTAAATATTGTAAAACATAGGAAGATAGTTACTGAAAAATTACTTTGATTGCCAAAAACACATTAAACAAAAAATGACGTATAGCGTTTCAAATCTGCAAACATTGGAACCAACCATCTGGTAGATAATTAGACTAAAATTGAACCAACAGTTAACATTTTGTCAGTGTTGTGACAATCATACTCTAAATAAAGAAATTCCTAGATAAAATAATGTAATTCTTTTAAGATTTTGAACAAAACGTTTATATCAACTAACTTCATCTAAAGTTGTCAGAGTTACATGTAGAGAGCAACATATATTTGTCACACTTACATTATACCCAACAAAACACTTGAGACAAAATTATGATGTCACTCCACATATTTTTAACTTCAACAGATGAAAAAAAACCTGAAATTCTTTTTTTGCTTTAGCTTAAAAAATTGATTATAAAATATTTCAAAACACATGCATTTCCTCTTTGTCTATGTTTTTTAAGTTCAACCAGTATTCGTTACCTATAAACATATGAAATATTTTAGTATAACATAAAAGGGAATGTAAAATGTCAGTAGAATAACATATCTTATTAGACAATATAAGTCATTAAATATTATGGGTTTTTTAAATAAAATGTATATATTATTTCTATTCCAAAAAAGTGTTTATACTTTGATCGCTAAATCAAGAATTTAAATTGGGTAAAAAAATAACTACAGCATACAAAATGCCGATAGTGTAAAAAATAATGTCATTGGTGTAACACTCATTTTTCAGATGTAAGAACACACTGTTGCAATCATATAGTCAAGCTCTCTTTGTTCTGAAAGTCTCTAACTTGTAATATTGATAAATTACATTTTCTCGTAATGTTCGAAATATAAACGAAATGGCAGAAAAAGTAAAATAATTAAATAATGTTATGTGGTGTAACAACAAGTTCTAATTACACCACCGACCGTTATACCACTGATGTATCCAGAGTAAATGTAGCAGTTTGACCAAAAAAGATCAGAAACTACACAAAGCCACATTGGCCACGTGATGTTTCATGATTTTTGTGAAGAACCTATTTGTTCTTTCATAATAGAAAACCTTAAATATAGAATAGCTCGATATCCCCCTGAATTAGTTTGCATTGTATTTTTTCTGAGCAAACTAACATATTTTGTCATTGTCTTCCTCGCAAAGATGTCATTACTGATACGTTATCTTTTTAGCAACAGAAAATAAATCACTATGATATGGGCGATTCAAATTTCATAAAATATTATCTACAAAATAGATTTAGATAGTTTGCTATGTTACACCAATGACAATATGTTTTAGTATCTGCATGTACATTTTCATCAAATGTATTTTCATAAAAGAGAATTTGTAAGGAAGAATAGCAGAAATTTAAATATGGATGTTGATTTAAATATTGACTGTAACCTTTGGAGTAAACCTTAAACATTTTTGAAGATAAAGTATGTTACATACCTTGGCAAAATTTATTGACAACATAAGTTCACTGATATCTCATAATAAATAATATTTTCCATATTTTAAGCATCAAATTTGCCAACTTATGTGCTTAACAATAGTGTTTTGTACTTCCTAAATCCAATGGTACTTTTATATTTTTCCCAAATCATTTTTCCCCTTTAAACTAACACTGAGGCAAAGGTTGCATATTTTGATTATGACTCCAATACATTATCATTCTTTTTGTTACAAATTATCTTCATTATTAAGCTTTATAGCAACATAGTACATAGTCGTGATGAACGTATCGTTCCGAATACAGAAGTATCTGCGCATACAAAAGAGTCCAAATCGAGGACTATTGTCGCAATGTTCGGAACAGAAAGAAATCCAATCGGAAATCCTATCTGGACAATCTTTTCATAACATTTGCTATCGTATTTTAACGACAACAAGCCTTATTATATAAAATCTCAACGATTCGCATGAGGAGGTATGGATTCGCAAAACCTCCTATGTAACCTTAAATATATAGCTTAGTTCCATTATCAGGTACAATTTGTCAATCGCAGTGTTCGTTACAGATCGCATGTGAATGTAAACCTAGCAATACAATGTGTATGAACGAAAGGAATAAGGAAAAATGTTACATTTGAGGTCAACTGTTGACTTTTTCCGTTTTCAGTTACAAAGAAACCAAAGACCGAACAAAAAAAACCCTATTCTTTTATATGATGTCGAGTGGGCTTTTTTGCATATAAACTTACGTAACAAAATAAACTTTAGTCATTTATTCTAGACGCCAAGCAAACTTAATATGATATTGTTTATGTCCTTGATATTTTCTTTTGCTGTTAATGAATGTTTTGCATATCACGTATGCAGCATTTTTTTTTAATTTGGCGCATGGGATCAAACTTTAATGGGGTTAAATCTATCCGTTATCTTGTTTTAAGATTATAATTTTCTTATTTAAACCCCAATTTGATTCCTTCGAAAAATGTATGCAGGAGAACACCTTCAAATTTTAATTTACTATATATTTCGTAAAGACACTATGTTGAAAGGTGTTAAACTACGCAAAAAGGGAGCAAGATAAACATGCTTTAAATGAACTACCCTAAGCTATTTTTTATTACCTTTTTTTTTTATTAATTAGGCATACAAGTTTGGAGAGAAAACGAAATAAAAATAGTACTGATTGGTAAAGATGGTAACGAGAAAAGTGCCACCGGATATACCATTCTCGGAAGACAACTCAATCACTCTGGTGTGTCAGGGTCATCTGTCACAAATAGTTGGTCGCAGAAATCTGCCGTCCGTTTCGACCAAAAAATTAATATTATTAACACCCCAGATATATTTGACAAAAAACGAACCAATGAAGAAATTCAAAAAGAAACACCAGAATACATTAGTATCTTATCGCCTGGTCCTCATGCATTCATTTTAGTTCTGGATATTTCTCGATACACTGAAGACGAGGTCAACTCCATTCAAAATTTCGTAGAATCGTTTGGAGAAAATGTCTTTAAATTTTTAATTGTTCTTCTAACAACAATCGATGATTCAGACATCGACGAAAAATGTTTCGATTATACCAAATGCCTTCATCCCAGTCTTCAAGAACTTTTTGCCAAATGTGGAAAAAATGTGATTACATTTAACAATAAACTTAAGGAAAACGAGGGGGATGAACAAGTGGAAAATTTGTTATCAATGATTATGGTCAATGTAAACAAAAATAACGGTGAGTGTTACAAGAATGAAATGTACATAGAAGCAGAAGTACATCAACATGAAGAGACTGAATGGGAAGCAACAGAACAAGAAAAAGAGCGAGAAAACGTCTTTGATACTATTCGTAAGGACTTTAAAAGAGCCAGGGAAGCATTGGCCAATGTTTTAATTGAACAAAATAATGCTTCACATTGGTAGCAACATTATTGTTGAGAAACGACACGCACGATTCTGATACACGAACGATCACGCACGATACACTAACGATTACGCACAATACACGGACGATCACTAACTTACTAAATTTTCACGATACACGAACGATAACGATAAAACACGCAAACAAACGATTCTAAATCTAAATACATTTTTAAGATTAGAATTACGGAAACGTATATCTTTCATTTTTACTACAATGTGCCTGTGTTTTTTCGAAGAGCGGCATGCGCTGTTTTTTTGTTTACGAGTAAACAATATTATGGAGGATTCAAACAAATTATTTTTTTTGTCTCCATATCGAATATTAACTTATTTCATAAGATAAAGATAATTAAGTAAAAAAAATTCAGATAATGTATAAACTACACACAATTATTTATATTACGATTTGATATTTATGTAATCCGTTTCCCCTACGTAAGATTTATTTATGCGAGATACAGGTAAATTTGTTACCTTGTTCCAAAGAATTTCGATTTTACACATCCCATACATTCATAATCTACGGTACACAATTGATTTTATTTTATTTATTCTAAATTCTAAAGCTTCTAAATACATTGAAATTCTTCCGAATGTGTATATAATGTACCAGAGATAAATGCGTATCGTATTCACATTTGAAAAAAAAACTTCGGGGATAATTGTTTAGTTTAAAACGGGGGATGGGAAAGCTTGACTGCTTTCATTCTCTCCTGCTAATATGATTAAAATAATGTGTCAAGATACAATAGCTGCTTGATATATGCTGGTTACAAAAGTATGCAAAACTAATTCGAGCGAACAAAGGATTAAATAAACTGTTGAAATACTTACTAAATGTATTTATCGACGAAAGAGAAGTTAGTTTAAAAAGGTCAGCACTGACATGATACATGAATGTTAACAATTGTCAATGTTCTTTTAAAAAAAAGTTTTCAATTTACACTGTTGCATTGTTTAAAAAAAACTACTTGTCGTTGTTTTTAGAATAAATCCTGGCATTTCGTAAAAAATGTTACAAAATGAAAAAAAACCCGCACTTTCACGCACGATCACGCACGGTAAAAAACGCAAGCTAATTTTCCTGATACACGCACGATCCCGCACGTTACACGAACGATCACCCACGTTACACGAACTATTTAACACGATTGGCTTGTCAACAATTACGTTGTTACCACTGTATGAAAAGTTTTCATTATTTGCACTTAACAGATTGTGAGAATTTTTCTTTTGCATTGTGTGACACTGTGTGCTTGTATATTTGTGTATGCGTTATGCATGCAAGTCTGCTGTATTAACTAGATAAAATTGTGCCATTACTAGACCATTCATGTATATGCATAATAGAAAAAATAAAGTACCAACAACATTCATTTATCACTATCCTATCTATGATAAATCGTATTGTATCGTGTGTATATAATTTTTTATATTGCTTGAATTTTAGCGTTTTACATATCCGCGCCATGAGTTTAATCATTATTTTAACTAACCTGAGCTTCAATTCTAATGGACTTGTGTGATCATTTTTACCCGGCGTCCGTCTGTCCTTTCCCCCATTCGTCTTTTTTTTACTTCTTCTTTGCAAGCACTGGATCTTTTAAACTAAAGTTGGCAAAAGGCATTCTTAGGTGATGGGGATTCAAAGTAAAAATAAACGGCTGTAACAATTATGAAATTTAGTTTACACTATTTTTTAAAAATAAATTTCCTAAATATTGACGAATACGTTTTTTATGATCTTGAAAATTGAAAGATATATATTACTCGTAATTGCCTAGATAATCTAAAACTGTGTGGAAGCATCCTCATGAGGCAAAGATTCAATTCTACAAATAAAGATCCTCAGGTGTATCTCAAATGGGGATTGCATTTTTACATTAGAGTTCATAAAGGCTAATATTTTGATCAAATCCCATTTGTCCTTAAAGCTGAAACATGTGTGGAAACATCCACAGGTATGTAAATTCAAGTTGGTTCAAATCATGGTCCCCTGTAGTAGAGTTGAGCTTGAATGGGGGAGGGGGTTGTCTTCAAAAATAAATCGACAACAATCTTTTTAAATCTTATTCCAAAAAAAATCATTTCGACAGAAAGGCTGAAACGTTTCTAAGATATCATCAGGTAATGTAGACTAAATTTTGTTCAAATCGAGATCCTTAGTGTTAGGGTTGGTATAAAATGGGAGCAGTTGTTTTACAAAAGAAAATATCGATTGAATGAAATGTGCAGCATTTGTCTGAAACCAATTTGGACAGAAAATCTAAAACTGTGTAAAAGCAACTTAAGATAGTGTAAAAGTTGTTAAAATCATGATGGTATGGACGGGTCCCATTGGTGAAATGACTAATGAATAGAAAAAGAAAAATCTTTGACAGTCTTCCTTCAAAAAATCAAAAACAACAAAAGGTGCTTCAATCTTAATATGAAAATATGATGGGTGTGGGAATTAAAGATTTTTCTAAACAAGATGCACCATACTAGATTATCTGGATACCATACTAGATACTAGATGATATTACTGATAATCATTTTAGAACAGGCAAAATATTCATAAAACTGTCACAAGTTTTTTTCTTTCTTTAAAATTCCAGTAGGGTTTACATCAAAGAAATTAAGTTCTTTCCTTCTAATTATGATTTATATTTTACACGTTTTTTTTAATTGCAAATTCTTTTTTTTTCTCTCTTAGACGTGTAAAGCATTCTTATAAGAATGTTGCAAAAAATGTATATTACACTCTGTTATTAAAAAAACTACTAGATGACATTCTGCGCAAGCGTCGGAACTAACACTTTAAACATTCATGAGCTTTTAGTTTTTGAACACATTTTTGTAGATATTGTGTCCAAAGAATTTTCTTAATTTTTTTACATCACCTTTTTTTCTATTTGAAATGAATATGCATCTAGTTTGATATGTAGAGGAGCGGACAGGAATTAAACTCTCAAATAAAAATGATTTAATGTTGCATAATTTTGTTGTTGCTTATGACTGGAAAATTTTCAAGGTTTTCGGCTTTTAGCTATTTGCAACTTCCGAAGCAAATACGGTTGTGATCCGTTCGCTCTACATAAAAATGTAGAGATGAGTGGATCAGAAATCTTTAATTTGGAAAAAGTGGTATTTGTTCCGTATGCAATTTATTGTTTAAATTCAAAATGCTTGAATTTTCTGCAAAATCTATTAAATTGTGTTTTTTCATCAAACTCAATATGTATGGATTTATTGTTTTCCTGAAGGAATTTTTAAACCTTTTTTAACCCTTAAATATCATTTTTATTAAATGTATCAGAATTATTTTCTTTCATAGATAATATTAAAAAAAGCATTGTTGTATATGAACATGCAATAATTTGGTTACTCAAAACCTGGATGTGGTAATGGTAATTTGAAATTGTAATTGTTCATAATTGATAACAAATTCTGGTGTAATTGAAAGTAATGTGTAATTGACAAAGCTTGATTACGTGTAATTGTTATCATAATAATTACTGTTTAAAGCGACGAAATTCAAATTACTTTTCAGTTCCTACAAATACAAATTAACGCGTATCTATTAATAAAAAAGGTATCTGTTGACAACACTTTCTAACCTTATTGTCATTTGTACGTGAGATAAATTAAATGCAACAGATTTTGTTTATACAAATATCAAAAGACATGTACAACGCCAAGTTATTAAGAGTTGTTAAAATGCATTTATCATCTTTAAAATCAAACAGATTTTGAAAATGCTTAAGTTTGACATGTTTCAACTATTTCTTATCAATTTTTTCGCAAGGGGCTTAATTATTTTTTAAATTGTTGATTTATTTGAATTCCACGAATATTTGATATTCATATATATATATATATATATATATATATATATATATATATATATATATATATATATATATATATATATATATAATGTAAAACTTTGCATCTGGTATTCTGCATATTCACATATTTATACTTAAAATATTTGTTATAACAAATTTGATTCGTTATTACAGATTCAACTATTTGTTAAAACGATTAAAATTCGTTTTAACAAGTTCAAAAATTCGTGATATCAAATTTAAAATTATTTTTGATTGTTCCTGAATGGGCTTCCGTAGCATGCATTGTATTTAATAACAATGTTGTTGTATCAACCAGAGAAATTACGTCGTAGATATACCTTGATGCCAAAGCAAGTGATTTATTTTAGTCAGGTACATTTTTTTAAAAGTAAATTTTTCTTCAGTTAAATACAAAAATAAATCTACTATGAATGAGGCGCAAATAGTAGTAATGGTCATTGCAAATTCCAACAGATTGTTCAAAAACCTTATTTCCAAAAATTATAGAGGTGCCTATCAGAAACTCACGTAACTTTTTAACATCTGTGTGCACAATTCGAATGGTCGAACAAATTTAATGCTTTAATCATTACAAGTAAAATCATTTTTTTGTAAAGCATATATCTTTAGTTTTGCTATCATTTTTAACTGTAGTTCCTAAACATTTAAATCTTACAACTAAAGATGAAAGAGCGGGTACCGGACATACCAGTCGAATTTCTTTATGTATTTTACATGATTTTAATATCCGACATTTATTCTTTAAAACAAGAGGCCCATGGGCCCCATCGCTCACCTGAGCAACATTAGAGAACTACTTTGATTTAATACACTTTAAATAATTAAGAACGGTAAAATTTAATATTTAGCCAAGTTATTACCTTAATTGTCTGTTGAAAGACTCGATATTTGATAAAGGGGTGGGGTGAAAATATATTCCGAGATATGAACTATATAAAACACCGGTATATTATTTCCTCCAGTTTTTGCAGATATGTGAACAGTATTAGCTTTTTAAAGATAAACAATTTCATACTTTTTCTAAGACGTATATTAGTTTAAAAATCAGCACCCATTGTGGGCCTACCGGAATCGTGTGTAATCATAAATTTTACATGTTGAATCTACACAAAGAATGCCAATATTTTATGTCATTAATATTTTTTCTCAGAGGTCATGCAATACATTTTTATTTTGTATGATGAGAATACTGGAAAAGGTGGTTACCATTTACCTGCAATATTTTTTGTTTGGTGTATTGGTATTTATGAAACAAAATCGAACATAAATTAGTGTAATATTCATTTTCCACAGCTAAGTGAATATATTTTTTTTACTTAAGATGCTAAGCCTTATTAATATACTTTGCCGATGAGATACATTTATTTTCACAGCTCGTAGCTCATATGTGAATGTTAACAAAGATCGATGGACAGAGGATCGCCAGATAGTCTGGAAACACAAGTGTTTGAACTCTGTGGCAAAAGTTGCTAAGGCTATAGTCAAAAACTTAAGTGGTCTTCCCTTAAATAATGTAAACTTGTGTGACGTTTTATAACCTTACTTAGTTGATCGTTGAAAACATTCGACTGGAAAATGTTGTCACATGATATGTTAAAAAGCTATATAATTCAATGTATCGTAAGGCATACAGGTATCATTTTGGTACTAAGGCCCATCAATTATTTTCTTCTTTCCTAAAAAAAACAACAAACCAAGATGATTTTCTGCTGCAAAGGTTTCTTTAGAATAATGATAATGCAGATATCCTCATAATTATAATTTGTTAGATCTGTTTAGACGTCGTTTTTATTTACTTGTTTGAAAACTACAAAAAATGTTGCAGATTTCATATAATTCATCAAATGAGAAGGAACCCCACAAAGTAGTTATAGCACATCATCCTTTTGATTGTAATGCTCAGTAAGACAATTCTAATGATCACTAAACATTCTAGCGTCAGTCGTAAAATTATAAGCAACTTTTAAAAACTTATCCAATTTGTTTATTTTCATTTTTTTAACGTATTAATTAATACATTATACAGATAAAATGTTTTATAATTGAGTTAGCCAAGTGACACACACTTAGTTTATGCACTTCTGTGTATTTTGTAGACATTAGTCTGACCCATGACCCAATTACAACACTTAGGTAGATCACATGATCTTTTTAGGCCTAATTTTGAAGAGAACTGTAAACAACCGGTTTTGCATTAATTTGACAGAGCTATTAACTATTTTTATAAATACAGGTTACCAACTTATTATAATATCAACATGAAATTTGTTAAATATCTGTTGTAATTTTCATTGCACGGTATGTGTTTGCATCGACCGTATCTATAACCTCTTAAGATAAAAAAGTCGCGGGTGATTAATCTCAGGGTTTAACTGAGGTTGTAAAAAAGTCTTTTCAATTACAAAAACATCGATTTCGTTTTATTGTCTCAAATTTGGAGTTAATTTACACGATTATAAACTCGGAATACATGGTTTCTTCAAATTCTCTTTCGGTCGATTATTTCAACGAAAGTTCCCCCGCCCCCCGTTCTTGTTGACACTCACTTAGAATTAATAAACAATAAAAGCAGAGAAAAAATGCACTTTACCAGAAAGAGCACAATTTATTTTTTATTTTTAAAATTATATAACACCTACATACCTCCATCAACGAAAATAATGTATGGTTAAAATGAATAGACTAGAGAAAATGTTTGGCATTTTAACAAACCACATTGAATTGATTACAATTGCGACCCCAACGATTGCTCAGAGATCATACCGATTTACCAATTGAATGAAATGTTTTTAGTACGTTGTTTATATACATAAGATTTTATCATTTACGCAGTTAAACAATCAACCTCCTATTTACCGAAGTCTATGTTTGATTCGTTACGTAAAAATTTCAAATACCAGGATACTGAATACAGGCAATCGTTCCCCAAGGTAAAAAGCAAAATGAAACGAAAATCAAAACAACCGAAAACCACCGTGAAAATGACAACGCATTGAAATATTTAACATCAATTTACTTTACAATTACGGCACCGGTCAATATATCTTCCATGTTTCATAGATTATATTACCACGTGAACTGTTGCACAACAAACATATTGATCTTTGTAGGATTGACAACATGCATCCAAAATGGCTGCTTCAAACAAAGAACCTCGTTATCGATACTATCTTACGATAGACTGGCAATGCCTGTCAGAGCTATATCGTACGAAATTGCCATTCTACGAGATACATGTATGGAATAACGAACCCGCTTTATTAGTATATCGTACATGTAATTAGCTCAAATTTGGAACATATTTAGCCCTTAATTTTTGCAAATTTTTATTTTCCTTTCCATAAGGATGATTTATTACAGAAAAGAAAACTGTATTTAACAATGATTTTTAAGCTGCACCCCCTAACAAATCTTTTTCCCACAATAAATTTTCGTCATCAGCCGAAATAGGATCTGCTTGTTTTTTCTTGAGTCCGATTCCTTGCGACGATATTTCTTTTATCCTTGCATCGAGTGTTTTCCTAAAGTTTTAAAATCTTTTATCATTATTCTCCTAAAAGTTCATATCGGTAACCTTGTTGTCCCGCATGTATCTTAAAAGGCCCGCGCAAATTTGGTACAAAATAGCAGCGGGATATTCAGACCCGTCCATCCGTCTGCATTGTAAACATAACACGACAGAAAATGATTCAAATACCCAACACTCATTTCGGTTAAACCTGGAATATCTCCTCTCCATACTGTCCATTCCTCCCAGGAACGTTTAGCCCGGTTTGTATTCCTCCGAGTGTTCGTACTTTCCTGATTTGCAATCAATTGTTTGAAGTCTATGTCTTTAAAATATCCAAGATTTGCAAAATTGAAATTGCTTACAACGTACGACATGTTGACGAGCTACCATTAAATGAATCTCTTTATTATTTTTTAAATTTTTTTTTGTTGAAGTTTGACACTCAGTGAAATCTTGACACTCTCAATAAAATTAACGTCATCAGATATGCGACAAGTTGTTTACATCAGAGATACCTCGTATCATTGGTTATATCGTTTTCATGGGGCGTCGAAATCGAGGGCGCGGAGCAATAAGATAAAGGTATCACTAGAGTAACAAAAATAATTCAGTATATCATAGTTCAATAATTAAACTTGTTGTTGCATATAATATCACAGATCTAGAGATAGATGCTTAGATAGATAGATGTATAGATAGAAAGATGTATAGATAGATGTATAGATAGATAGATGTATAGATAGAAAGATGTATAGATAGATGTATAGATAGATAGATGTATAGATAGATGACATTGTATATATAGATAGATAGATGTATAGATAGATAGATGTATAGATATATGTATAAATAGATAGATGTTTAGATAGATAGATAGATAGATAGATAGATAGATAGATAGATAGATAGATAGATAGATAGATAGATAGATAGATAGATAGATAGATAGATAGATAGATAGATAGATAGATAGATAGATAGATAGATAGATAGATAGATAGATCGATCGATCGATCGATAGATAGATAGATAGATTTTAATAGGCGTGGTAACCAGGGGGGTGGGGGGCTTTTTTGCAAAGTTAACCTTACCATCAGGCACATACCATCAGGCACATACCATCAGGGAGGGGACATCCCCCCCTCCCACCCCCGAGAGAAAGATTAGTTAAAGTGTGGTATAGTTCATTGAATACACAACTCATCCTAGCATACAGAAAACAAATTGTATTTGTATTTGGGAAATATAAATATAAAATAAAAACAGGAAGAAAGAATAAGTGCGCTTAAACTGGTGGATCGATTGGCGCGTTTGATGAATTATACTTTATGTATTATTTTATGTCTTGAACAAACAAAAAAAGAATAAAACTTTGAAGTTGCATATTACCATAGTGATCAAACAAACATTCCTGACCATACAAAATCAATGAAAAGAGAATTAAACTTGTAAGTGTTTTACAGTGAGCACATTTAATTGACAAGACTACCTGGATAAAGCACACGTGACTGATAAAAATATGTTATTCCAGTCACGGAGGTAATAGCTTTAACTGATATAGGAAAATTGACAATTTCATACATTTTTCTTATTTTAGGTATTAGCCTAATGTTGTACAAACTTCAAATTTTTACAGGAATTTTCTAAATGTATAATGCGTCTTTTGTCTTTTCCACAGGTTTGTACTCGGTAAGGCTGACAGTAAACAAAGGCTTTGAAATGAATGCCGGTGTTATATAGTGCCTTTCCCCCCTAGCCATCTTTCCCCCCGGTAAAATGGCTATATAGCAGTTTTTCCCCCCGGAAAAATGGCTAAATAGCAGTTTTTCCCCCACGGAAAGCTGACTATATAGTGGGTTTTCCCCTTTTTTTTAGCCATATTACCCCCACGGAAAACCTACTATATAGGAGATTTTCCCCCTTTTTTAAAATTCCGGTCATGTTTATGGCGAACCATTCGTGGCAATAATTTGCAATAACTGATATGATTTTAATTTCTCATAATAAAGGATAATTATGGCATTTATTAATACATAGAATAAAATACAGGGTTTTTTCACCTCTGATATGAACAAAGGCACGCGCCTTCATAACATTCCTGTGTCATCACCATTTATTTCACGTTTTGTTACACCTTTTTGGAACACCTGATGCTTATCTACAGTTTTGACTTCGACGTTATGACATTGACATTTTTCACAGAACACGTCAGAATACATTTGAGTGAAAATACTCTAATTTTCCCATGTATTATTATCTATGTATAAGCTCCTCCCAGGAAACTAACTGACCAATCTTGACTTAATTGTGTAGAGGAAGGGAATAAGAATACCGTTAGAAATGACGATCTTAAATATAATCGTATATTTCTACTTCTAAATATCAAACGAGAGAAAGGGTGCAATGATATGATGAGAAACTGAAATGTTTTACTTTTATTGATGGGGTTCTAAATCATGGGTAAGGGGTATTATAATTGATTGTGTATTAAAGGCATATGTAAAGTTAGTATTTTCAATTTTGTTTTAAAGTCACGCATATTCATATTCATGTCTTTAAGCACATTTTTAAGAAACGCGAGGTTTTATGATGTAAACATTTTTTTAAAAATGTAACTTTACAACCAGAACAAAGTCGGTATCTTTGCTGGTTACTTTGGAAAATGTGAAATGGAGCCTGAACTAACCTTATGTATATATTATCATTCACCGCGTGCTAATTTCCCGCTTTTTATTTTGCAACGTGATTTATGAACATACAATTTTGTAAACGATGCAATATAAAAAATGATATACATGTACTATTCACTTACCTAAAAATCGTATCATACTATTTATTTCATATTTTTGCAATAAAGATTTACTTGTATACCATATTTTTTCTTCGAACAATGAAATAAGGGTAATTAAAAATTAAAACTAACACATTTTTTGTGACGAGCTGACTTATTTGTTTTAATATAAGCTTGTTCTTCTAATCAATTGGCAAGTAAAAAAAGCCGTATATCAAGTGCGCTTTTGTTGGTTATTTATTTTTGCTTTTCGGTTGCTACTTTTATGAATAAAAATTTATTAATTTATTTATCTAGTTATTTATTATAACATTAGTCATCTTATGAATTGATTAAATGTTTTGAAGAATAATGATTTTACCCGCGTACCTTTTTCAATATTTTTGTTCGTAAAAAGAAAAGCAGAATTAAACGTAATTTTTAACCATTTTGATAAGGAAGTATATGAGTGAGTGTGTATTTTCAAATGATGTTTTTGCTTTCTAATGACCGTAAAAATATGGTGATGTTGTCATCTCTATTTTTTTTTATAGATATATGGCCCTAAAAAATACACTATTCATTATAGTTGGATTTTAAACATCGGGCTCGGAAACATTAAGGGCCCCTACCCTGGGGGTTAAAATTTTCAGGGTCATATACTAGTGCTATACCACTGCCACTGAGAAAATATGGTTACGTGGTCATCTCTAGAATTTGATATTCGGGCTCCCACTTATAAAACACTATTCAATCATTATAATGGGGTTTTAAACATCGGGCTCTGAAACATAGAGGACCCCTACCCTGAGGGCTCAAATTTTCGGACTCATCTACAAGTGGTTAACCACTGCCACTGTAAATATATGGTGATGTGGTTATCTCTAGTTTATGAGATATGGGACCCTAAAGAATATGCACTATATTCATTATGATAGGATTTTAAACATTGGGCTCTGAAACATCGGAAACAACATTTTTCTAAAACAGAGGTTTAGCCTGGATTAAATCTGCACAAACGGACAGACGGAGTGATAGATTTATTAAAATATTCTCAAAACATTTTCACTTACAAATTCAGAACACAGAATAATGCATATACATGTAAGTGTATATCTTGTGAAACCAAGTACTTTTTTCAATTAATTACCGTAAACTCCTAATTAAACGCGAGGAATTAATATCCGCGTAAAATCGCCCCTCTCGCGAATTTTAAAATCTCGCTCTTAATTTTCGAAGATATGTAAACTTCATGAAACTATGATAAAATTTCGACATTCGCGATTTTATGTTCTCGGGATTTGATGGAAAACCGTTGAATCGTGGAATTAAGTACTTGCGTAAAATAAAGAATATACAGTACCTAAATTAATTAAGTTCTACGTATTATTTCATTACACACATGTTCAATTTTCGGCATTGTCTATAAAAATAATAAATCGGCAAAACGAAACTTAACCTGTACAGATGAATGCAGATATACAACCTGGTAGTGTAGAAACATTGATTTTAATCGTTATAGTGGGTTTCCATAAATATTTTTTATAAAATCTGAACCAAAAACGTGAGGGAGAAACCCCACTATGGGGGAAAAGCTGCTATATAGTAGCTTTTCCCCCCAGGGGGAAAGGCTACTATATAGTAGGTTTTCCGGGGGGAGAAGCAACTATGGGGGAAAAACTGCTATACAACACCGGTCCTCAGTTTACTAAATAAAATCATGAATGTTGTCTGACTCCTATTATGTTGTAAAGTTTCGTGCTTTTGATATACACTAAATTCAGCGCTAAAAGTTGTTGACTCTTATGGTTTAAATATCATTGAGGTTGGTGTGAGATACAAAAAATATGCTTAATATATGAATCTTCATTTTTATCTCTTTTTACCGGGCCCATAAGTGCACTTGTCCTCTCTTGCGTTCCTGCAATTTGTGTTACACGAAATTCGGGTTTATTTTAATTATGTCTCGTCAAAGTGAATCACTGATTTTTAAAAACTTTTCCTTGTAATGTTGTGTGTTTCTTAGACTCATGTGGATCAGCCAAGTAGCATCTGATAAGCTGACGAAAACTGAAAATTTCGATCCAGTGTCGTAAGTTTACAATTAGACCGGTTCCAATTTACACACGGAGAGCTGGCTGCGCAAACATTACATCTAACCTACAAAGCAAAGTTTCATTCTTAAATTGAAATCATAAGCACACTATGCTACCTCTGCCCCCATCCCCAGGATAAGGATTTTTATGTTTTTGAAAAGTTTCCCAAAAAGAAGACATTGGAGCAAACACAGACCACAGGGTATTCCTTTGCCAGAGTTACAGACTCTACCTTTTGTAGAATATGTGGGGAAGGGAGAAGAGAAACAAAATATATGTGGGTGGGCTGCTCACATGCATATGTCTGTAATCATGGAGGAGTGAGTACAGGGTCCATGCATTACAAATTGGATTCATAATGACATCTAAGGCCCCATTCAGCAGGATTGGTTGGAAATGCCCCTCCCACATTGGTAGCATGAAAACAAACTGATAGCATGAAAACAAACAAATAAAACAAAATTTTCTAAACACCTACATATATTAAGCCACTTGTTGTCTTGAACCCCACTCGTGATCGGTATCCACATTTTGGTTCTTCTGTTCTTTGCCTCTAAAATGAAATCAGTCCCTTCCTCTTTTGACTCTAACCAGACACACAATAAGACGCATTGTATACAAGAAAATTTCCAATTTTTGGGGGACATTGAATACGAAGAAACGAGTGTCTACATGTACATATCGGCACGTTTAACCAAAGAAGAGGGTCGAATACGTCTTGTTGGAGGTATTGATAGCGCGTGGATTGTTTTCCTAACTCCAGCTCTGAATACATGAAGGGTAAGGCAATAAGTAAAAACTACCTCAGCAATAAATTTGTATTAGTGTTAAGAACACCCAAGTAACACAGGTAAAAGCCAAGTAAGGAGGGGATGATTTACTAGTGGCCTTTATATGCGTGACTAATGATTCTGATGTCATATCGTCACGAATATGGTAAGAATTAGCCATCTTTTATGGTGATCTAGATAATCAATAATAATAGCAATTTTAATGATAAAATTAATCATCATTCATATATGTAAAGATATAAAAATGTATGGACAAATCTTTCAAAATCCATAATCTAAAAAACATTCAGGCCAGGAAAGAAGTGTGGAAGCATTCTCAAGTAGTGTATTTATGTTTGTTCAAATCACGTTTCCAGAGGTTTGATCGGGTCAAAACTAGGATTCGAATTTTTTGCATTTTTTTATCAAATAATTTTTATTTTACTTAACTGTTAAGATATTTTGTATCCAATGTCATTGGCTGCTTTGATTAGAACAACAATGACAGCTGTTACTCTGCTTCCCCATTTCCACAACTGTTGTAAAAGAAGCGAGAAAAAGGACCGGATTTTCCGGTCTGTATGTAATATTTTAAGACTATCTGATTAGATCAGCAAATTTATTGGAATGTTTTGTTTTGTTTTGATTCAATCTTTCTTTCTTTTTTTTAATATCAGTTTTGTCATTTCGCATTTTTAATACTGTCACTGCACCTAAAAAAATAGTAGTTTGTATTTCATGATAGAGTAGTAAACCTGTTTTTATTTTTAAGATGGGTTTTGTTTTTTTCTGGATTCAGCGTTTGTAGATATATATTTCTGAAGGAATCCATGTAAACAGCAAGATAAAAAGAACTTGGTTGTTCACGGGATCACGAAGGGCTTCTCAGAGGATTGAATCATTTACCAACCACGTTCATATTCCAGTGAACGTTTCAACATTGCTGTTTATTATTTATATTTACATTTAAAAAGGGAAACTTGTGCAGAACTGTTAAAATTACCATGATTTTATGTTTACAATAATCCAAGCGACAAGGGATTAGTGCTTGCTATGATCATTATGACGTCATTAAAAAGTTCACACAGAATTGAACGTGTTCGATATTCTAAAAGTTCATGAAAGGAATCATTATATAAATGTGAATATTTGATTTTGAACCAACTGTTGCAATTATAATCAGTTGTTTTTAATGTTAATGGAACTTCTTTGTTTCCTGTTTTGTCCCGGTATACTTTTTTGTATTACAGGAAAACCTTCCTTGAATTACATGCATATAAACTAAAGACTGATGTTTAGTTTATAAGCTGTAAAACAATGGAATGTTTTACGGCTTCAGTAACTAAAATATTTGTTCTGTCATTTGCATTCTTCATTTACACGGAAATGATAAGCATTCGTCATAGAGATAAACGATATACAAAGGTAAGACGTTTCTTTCTAATTCATTTATAACTTTCCAATTATGAAAGATATACCAGTTGCGTAGCGTCCATTAACAGTGGCGTAATATATGTGTAGGCAAAATATTGAAAGCGAAGATCAGTGACACGCGAAGTGCGGAAGAGGGTAGGTGAAGTAGAGGGTACATGTACATTATGTAGCTCCCTTATGCCGGGGTGTTATGGGGGGGGGGGGCTCCACCTAGAATTTTTTCTTTCAAATAGAAGGCAAAATACCACTTCTGTGAGCAGAAAATTGTTAGTTTCTACATATAAGTTATGTATTATTTTAGGGAACGTTATGTAAATTTAAAATATTTTACTTCCTTATTTATTTCATCTGTATGTTTCGTTTTCTGATATTTACGAGAAATCGAATTACACCGCATCCATAACCTACTCCGCATGTATTCTGTGAACAATAGCAGCAACATAAACTTCTTTATCATTACTGATAACACATTTACATGTTGTCAACACAAAATCATAGACATTTTTTTTATTGCACAGGCACGACTGCGTTATATAATTGATTTCTAGCTAGGGACCGGACCATATCACATTCATTACTTAGGAAATTCTATTGTCATAAAGAAATTAAAAAACAATAATCATTCAATTTATAACGAGCATATACAAAAATTGCCAAGAGTTACTGGTTTAACTGGGAAAAAAATCAAGTTTATCTTTTCGTGAATTTGAGTCAACACTTCCGCATTTGCATTTCTATAAGGAATAAGGAAGCATTCTCTGAGTATTATGAGGTGATAATTTTGGTTGGGGCATGATCAAATCCAATAAAGCCCAAAGGGCTTTATGATAGATTAGATCACACCCCGACCGAAATTATCACCTGATAATATTCAAAGAATGATTCCTTATTTCTTATATTTATAAAATTTTAAGCCATTGTACGATTAAATATTTGAATATATAGATAATCCAACCCCGCTGGCTCAATTTGGCTTTATGAGTTATATAGTACAAAATCGATACGTATAGCGTTATCACAGGCAAAGACACTGGAAAATGTAAATATATGGTAATACAAATCGATTTGCGTATATTAAGGTTGTGACGGCCTCGTCGTGATTGAACTTGAGAGCTTTGTGAACATGGATCAGAGTTAAAGTCAACACTGTTTTAGATTTTTTTCCAGACAATTTTTTTAATTTGCTTACAAAATTTGGAATATACAGTTGCCTTTATTTCAAGTATTAAATTAATTACATTTTTTGCAACGGCAATTAACGAAGGTAGGATAAGGCGAATCCAAAAGTAAGCGATTTAAGATTATTTTTTCCCCTAATAAATAAAGGTGGAGGATTTGGGGGTGGAAGGAGCCCGATCTTATCTCCTCTAAAAATGATTCTTTATAGTTTTATTCTGAATTATCACATTATTGAGTTGTTTTTCATATAGAATTCCAATGCCTAATATTTAAAAAAATTTACCAAATAAGCTTAATAACGTTATGCGTTGTAATTTTTAATAGTTTCATGAGACGTTTCTGATTTGTCGACAATGCGTTTTATACCTTCGTCAACAAAATTAGTGTTCTATTTATAAAACTGGTAATTCCAATTTATTTATTAAATTTTGCTTGTTCGGTTGTTTTGAAACTAGCAATTAAAAATAATTAAGCAGGATGTAATGTCTTCCTGGTAATTGTACTATTGAATAGATACATTAATGATATGAAAAATCTAAAAGTTAAACACATACATGTACACAAACAGACGAAAAAAAGTGCTAAAATTTAATGCCTACTCAAAATATTTTCTGCTCTAGGAACTACAAAATTTGACATGCAGGCTGTTCAAGAAACACCATTTATACTATGTCGGTTACTTTGTCATTAAACGTGAATGTCTTATAATAGTTTTAAATTGACACACATACATACACAATCATAATCGGCCATATGAATGTATTAATGTACGATGCAACCCCTCCCCTGTATCTTATTAGATAGATGTGGCATTTTAATACCGCAAATCATTTGCGAAAGTCATACATGCGCTTCATTGACTGCATGTCAACTATCTTCCTTTATAATTGCGTCCCGTTGTATTTACACATATATTTCCCTTAAAGACATGTTGCGCAGGTGAGCGACATGGTTTTTCGCATATGTAAAATATTTACAGAAGAACAAATGTGAATCCAGCTCGCTCAAGAAAGTAAACAACTGTCCGAAGAGTAATGTAGCTTTACAAGATAGATCCCAGAATTTGAAGTGTGACGTCTACCCAGAATGCCAGGGAGAACCATTGGTGTACCATTGTGTTAAATTTGACAGCTACCTTGTAGAAGTATGTTCTCCCAAGAGTCCCATTGTAGGTATGTAAAAATGGTACCCAACATATGAACACAAACAACAATGCTTGACGTTATATTCAAATTCATTTCAAGAAGTTATTCTGTGAATTAAATTGGGAGATTCGTGTTAGGTTAAGCTTAAGTGAACAGAAATTTATATTACTTTTTCATATTAATATCATGCAAAATAGATTCTTAGAGACAGATCTAGGATTTAAGTGAACGTAAACGATTTTTTAAATATGAACCTGAAAATTATAAAATATCTTTAAAACTGTTAATACTTTTAATAACTTGTACTCTAAGTCCATCATCAGACCTCTTTAATTTATCTCTAACAACAAAAACATTTTAAGAACTAGAAAAAAAAGATAAAATTACATCATCCAGATTCTGTTTTAATCACGTAAACATGTACAGTATTTCTAAGAACAATAAAACTGGAATGCAGCCTGAATCATTGTCGATACATACCTGTGTTACAGTTTTATGTCAAAAGCTGAATCGAAATGGATGATGTTGCTTAGAGGCCAAGTTAAGCTAATTAGCTTCTTTTCCTTCTTTTTCTCAACGAAAACTGACGGCCCAGTCGATTTTGCTGCTGAAATGTAGTTGTGCTCTCCGAAAAAAAAAAAATGGGGTTAACAGATCGAAAATATTTTGATTGTGATCGACGGTTGCACCTCATACAAATGAACAACCTGTCTTTAAGGAAGGAGTCTTCTCATTATCAAACATACTTCTTATAATAAGAAATTCATGAAATTTTGACACAGTCAAACGGATCATATTACCAAATTATTCTATCAGTTTAATTAAATTTGACCTTTTTGTTTTCGCATAAAGGTCAGGTCAAGGTCACTACCTTTTTCCTTAATGTAAAGGATGATAAAAATAAGTGTAGCTCTTTGTAGTTCATTAACATTTGTTTAAGATTTGAAGATTTTATTCTTCAATGAAATGATAGAATATCAGAATGTCTATCAGCTTATACTACTAAATTGGAATGAATATTTATACTAAAATTGATATTGCTTAGCCCGCATCTTCTAATTTTCTTAAATTTTGAAGACATTTTTAATATTTTTTTGTGCTTCAAATAATAAGATATTTCTGATTTTTATGTATAATGAAGACTTTATATAAAGATATAAATTGACAGAAAATTAAAACTAATATATTGACCGTTTAATAAGAGAGAAAAACTGATTTTAGTGATTTTTTAATAAAAATCAGTGTATAGAATGGGCGCTTTAAAAAGCTTATAAAAATGTAATTTGATAGGGAAATCATATTTTAAAAACAAATTCTGAAACATAGGTATCATATCATTAGTTCACATTAGTAAAAAAAATCCAACATTAATGTTATTGTTTCTAAAATGCTCAAACAGACTCATTGATCTGCAGCAATTCTGAATTGCGAAACATGTAATATTTTCCTACGCCAATATTACGCCAAAAATATAGTCCTTCTTAGATTCTAAACATTAATTACTTTTTCTATGCCAAGTTGTATGATTATAAAAAAGAAAGAAAAATATGCTATTTTAATTTCCTTTCATCTAGATTTAATGAACAATCAATCGATTTTACGTTTGACAAGTCAAAAACCAGAAAAGACTCCTTCCTTAAAAAACAGTGATCTTCACAGCAGTGAAAATAGCATTGAACAATTTGTTGCTTAACCTCAGAATCGTTGAAAATGTATTGTCTGTGAAATGGGTTGAAACTGTATTTAATATCTTCCTTTTTTTATTAAACTACATTACATATCAGCAAAATAATAAAACACGGCAAATCATGTTAATGAAGGAAGAAACACATCCGGTTCCTCATATTAATTTATTAATATCACTATAAATACGATATTGAAAAAGAAACAAACCAAAACTAATCTCCGCCGTAGTGCAAGTAAGGGTTGTTACATGTACACGGCTTGACGAGGGGGCGCTTTAGGCGCCAAATCGAGACAACCGTGTAATTACTAGTTTATGTTATAGCTGACCTACATGATTGGTCCAATGAACAATCAATTAACACTTTTCATAAAAAAAAACGTGCACGCACCAGTGTTAAAACATTGCTGTGATGTCATTCCTTTGTTTTCGCAGTCTAAAATTTTTACTTCTGACAGTTCCTGCTCTAAAATTATAATTTGTCGGTTGAATAATGAATAATTTGTTAAAAATTATCAATACATTAACACGTCAGAATACGGAATATCAGGCGCAGACGGAGAGAAATGATATAAAACTTGTTCTCATTGCTCGGAAGACAGTTAAGACAGCAGTAGTTAAATTATACCTGCCTGTTTTGTCTTTTCTTATGCCTCTTCTGTGCTATTTTAATTTATTTTCGAGTTCCTGAGCAAAACTGTTACTAGTATTTCATAAAGCCATCAAAATATGAATTTTGTGGCTAAAAATGTTGACGGACACTTAGCAAATTAGTGAGAATATTTTCAAAAAATACCATTCTTATATTTAGGAAGACAAATAACAAACAGATGGAATTGGATTCAAGCTTCAAGTATATATATATATATATATATATATATATATATATATATATATATATATATATATATATATATATATATATATATATCTTGACTTAATTGAGTATTTTGACTTTAATTAAAGACATTTTACTACTGATTCGCCATTTAACTTGCCTCAAAAGTTTCCTAAATACCCTAACAGGCCTCAGAAAGTGAAGTCTGTGAAATTGAAGTCGGGGTCAAGAGTCACCATTTTTACATCTAAACAACCGACATTATTTTATTTTACGAGGCAGGTGAATGTGTTTAAAATATATTAAGAGGCAAGAAAAGCAAAAGATATCTTAAAAAGAATGTCCCAAATAATTCTTGCCATTCAAATTTTTACAGAATATTTCCCTCAATTAGTTTTCTAAGTCCCAAGCCGTGCAGAACTTATTGTGCGCAATAATAACAGGATGAATCTCTGCCACTCAGTTAATTCAATGGTAGCTGAATGGTCTAGAAAGGTGACTGAATGGAATAGGTATGCCATTCAGTCATATTTTAATAGACTGAATTGCAGCGATTCATCCTGTTAAATATTATAATACAGTTTCTTGTATGGATGGAACTACAGTTTTACAGTCCGTCAACCCGAATTGACCGTTGAGCTACAAATTTATAGCTAATATATAAATCTTTCTTTTTACATTTTAAGTGAAAATATTCGCATTTGGTTTACATAAAGTTTATAATTATTTCAATAATTTCATGCGAAGCACAATTATCTGTACAATAAATAATGGTAATGCATCTTAAATTATTGAATGTTTCATTATCAATGGATTCATGGCAGTCTTGTATTAAAAAAAACTATTTCATCTTAATTCAAGGTCAGTATTGTGCGGTATTTGAAGAAGGATTAGGAAGAGTTATTGTTGACCTCTATACAAATTGTCCCGAATGCCCAATGATATACAGTTCAGACGAATCTTGGAAATGTAAGTTATATCTTTTAGCTCGTTCATCTGGAAGTTTTTTTTTTTTAATTTTACATCTTAAAGCTACAGGTTTAGATTTTTGATGTCAAAAATATCTAAATCACTGGTAGATTCCAAATGTTTGGAGAAAACATTGAAGACGATGATATACCAAACGTACCAAACCCCCAAAGATGCTGCAGAAACATTCCTTTCTCAGGGAAACTCTGCAACCATGATTGAAAATAATGATATTAGTACATTGACAGTGACGAGCGCCGAAAATAACATTATTACTACATGGTATGACGTGTATTTATACCAATAACTAATAAATGTTAACAAAATTAAAATTTGAAAGACCACACAAGAGTTTACAAATCCACGTATTCTAACTAAAAAGACATAATTTCATGTATGTTAAAAAAAAATTAGTGTTTGTTCGTATAAACTGCAGACCAAATATTCATTTCAGGTAGTATATATTATTTACAAAATATACTGTGTCGAAATGTTTTACAGCTTCATGAAAAAATAAATAACAGCATTAGAAAACTATATCTTAAATTGCGGAAAGTTTTGGATCTTAGGAATAAAGATCTTGGGAGTAAGGTTTTTATAATCTTAGCCTTGTCAGAATTTTTTTAATTACGATAAATATTATTTGTAGTTCATAGTCAATAGTGCGTTGGTTGAAAGTTGCAATAATGTATAGCATTTTTGTTTTGCAGTGGAATTTGTAAAATCGAGCCTACCACACACAAGTATGCCATAGTATTTGCAATAATTTTCATCATAGTGCTAGCTGGACTACTTGTATATTGCAAAAAAAAACCAAAACCTTAATACAGTAAGTTCTGAAATTATAGAAATGTTGCAGCAATTGATATTTGAGCTGATGTCTTAAAGTTATGTCAGACCTCTGTCGTCATACAGGTAAACGTTAATTATCCAATTTTAGGTCGCCTTTCATCCCTCATTGAGTCTTGTTCTTGAGCAATTCAACATTTGCTCTAGCAGCCTTCGTTATCTAGAATTAGTAGGGGAGTGAATGCTGATGATGTCACTTTCGTTAAATCTTGCATTAGATAATTAGTGTAAGCTGTTTTTCATATCTTTTACAACTTGAACATTGAATTCATTTGAAGTTAACGAAAGTGGACGTCAGCTATGATTAACTGCAGTCATTCAACAACAAAACCTACAATCTCGATGTTGTCGCGTGACATTACACAGTTTTATGGTTAAATACTATTTTCCCAGTTTTTAGCTCACTTGAGCTAGTGAGCTTTTATGATAACTTTTTTTCGTTATTTTGAGTTATAGTTTCTTTTATATGCATTTAGTTACATGTATTACAAATACAAATGCAATGAAGTTGATTTGCTAAATTGTGTTTGTTAGATTAGGAATATCTAGCTTTATAAAGTAGATTAGCTATGGGTTACTTTTTAATTATATGTTTTGCGAATCAATATTTCTAATTCAAAATTTAAAATGCCTGTTTGAGACTTCTTTTAAATGACAAAATTACACTCATTTAACAGAAAAAAACCCCATTGAAAACAAAAACTTGTACTGGTATTTCAATTTTTTGAAAGATACCCGTCCTTTGGTTTGACAAGTACATGTTACTATACTCTGTCCCGAGTTTTTGCTTCCAACACTTTTTGCTTGATATTTCAATAATAGTAAATACCTTTGTGCTCAAACTACGTTCATCCACTAATATGAAAAATGTCCAGATTTTCTGTTTTTAAAGGCCCCCTCTACCGCTTCAGGTTTCAATACACATCCAAAAATTGAAAGTCTACGGAGATTTTGCATTTGATCAGCCATTAAAAAGCCCGGATGATAATGTTAACAAATTGCGCGATGTATTCCGAGTGTATTCCGAATGGAGAAAAGATGTAAACATTTCCCATTACAAATCTCCGTAAGAAAATTGTTTTCGTTCCTGTGAAATTTAATGAGTGAAAATGGATAATTGTTCAATGAAGATATCTTGGATATATTCCCTTTCATCGATTTCAATTGTATTTCTTTCACAGGTATGTGTATTTTATTAAAAATCATCAAAAATTGATGGAAGCAATAACTTGGGACAAACTTTAAAGAACATGACTCCTCTATGTTACATCACAGAAAACAAAACTTAATATCACAGACGAAATAACTACCTACTGCAGGACTGTTACTGTGTTAATCTCAGTCTAAGAAAAATGTTTGTGTTGTGCAAGTTCAGACTACACATTGTTATTATTTATTCCAATACATGCAACACGTACTGTTATTTGGACGGTACACCTCAGGCACGTAGCATCGCCGGGGGGAGGGGGGGGGGCTGACACCTCGGAGCAAACATTTTTTAAGTTACATATAAAAAATGTTTATGAACATGAAGTTGCCCCCATCCCCTTTTAGGAGTGGAATTGAAAACAATTGAAGTTACAGGTGCAGTAAACAGTACGCTAACCCCCCCCCCCCCCTATCCCGGATATGGAGTTTTCGATTTTGAGAAGTTGTACATATTTTATCCCCCCCCCTCCCGCTCTTTTATGCTTATCAATATATTTTGATGTGTCTATCCCCGCCCCACTTTCAAAAACAGGGCACTTGCCTGCACCCTAGTTCCTTTAAAATAAGATAAACAGCCCTTCGATCTCAACATTATATCCAGTATCAATTATGAAAATCGGCAAAGCTTTTTAAAATCAATGCTAGTAGAAATTTGGAAGAATTTTTTTTCTTTTCGAAATGTTGAAATTTCCGAATTTAGAAATATTTTCCACTCGATTAAATTATACTTTTTTTTAGAACCGTAAATGCCGAGAGGGTTAAGGAATTTCCGAGGTCAGTGTAAAACTGTATGATTTTAATAAAAGACACAGTTAAAGAATAATTTTATTTCGGTAACTTTTGTTGCCCTATGTTACTTGACAAGAAGAAAACTTCACATTAAGGATTACTGTTGAACTCAAATATATGTAGATCTAAACTGCCATGTAGTAATCATATTTATTGATTTCAACCTGTTACAAATATAAACATACGTTATGTTCACAGGAATTGATAAGTATTATAAATACATGCATTGCAGTTATATGCAATAATAGGTTATTTAGTTTTAACTTACACATTGACGGGTCTACATTTCAGATGTTGTTGCACGATTTTCTGTAACCGGAATTAAGACAATCACACTAAAGATTTCATGAATGGAGTTTACAATTCCGAAAAAGTTCACTACACTCCCCCACACTAATGACATATAATATAACCGTATCACTTTTGTTCTTCAATTGGTAAGATGATGACTAAACGTCGTACAGATCTGCTTGTAATTGTGTTCAGACATCCATGATAATCACGTCCTGCACTAACGTTCTTGAATCTTAATTTGACGTCCCGAACTCTTCCATCCACTGCAGGGAGTGCTTCACAAATTTCGGCAAATTTCCATTGTCCGCGTATGTTGTTTGAATCCTGAACAAGCACTATATCTCCAACTCGAACATTTCGATTTTCTGTATGCCATGTTTGTCTAATAAGAAGGGTGTGAAATAGTCCCTCATCCATCGTTTCCAAAATGTATCAATAACACGCTGTACAAATTTCCATCTGATCCTTGGGTTTAAACAGGTGTTCCATTCTCCCAATGGCACTCGTGAACTGGCACGTCAAAGTAGTAAATCATTAGGGCAAAGGTAAGTGCCCTCTACAGGATCGCAATTCTTGGTGCCGATCGGACGTTCGTTGAGTAACTTTCCAATTTCGAAAAGAACTGTATGAAGTTCTGAAAATGTCATGACTGCAGATCCAATTGCAGATTCCAAACAGATTTTTGTTGATCTGATGAGGGATTCACTGTATCCATTTTCCTATGGAGCATCTGCAGATTCGATTGTCTCCCAATCCATACCTTCCTGTTTCCCAAATTTCTTTATGTTGTGCCATTCCCATGAATGTACAACAGTCCTTAACTCCTTTCCTGTTGCAACAAGTTGTGTTCCAGCATCTGATATCATTTTTCGGGGATATCCACGTATTGACACAAATCTACGGAATACCATCATAAAAATTCCAACATCATAACCTTCAGCTAGGTCAATGTATACAGCTCTAGACACTAAACAGTGAAAACGTACTCCATATCCTTTTCCATGAGTCCCATTCTGTACAGTATCCTTGATAACAAGTGGTCCAAATAAGTCCACACCACAGAAGTAGAATGGTGGTGCTGGCTTGAGTCTGATGCCTGGAATTTGTCCCATTTGTTGAGATTCTGTGATTTTAAGTTTTTTCCTGCAAGTCACACATTTTGATTTCACACGTGGCCTATTAAACAAGATATAGAAGTAAAGGATCTTCCAAAGGATGTTATGTACAGATTTAGACGTCTTGGACCACATCAGATGGAATTATTACTGTTGGTCAAAGAATGAATAAATGGATTGAAAATAGTTGGAGTAAGACATCATTTGCTCTTGTTCCATCAAGTCACCAATTTGCAGAGTTTATTAGTCCCCTACCGGTTTCACCAGAGGGGACTATAGCTTTCCTCTGCGTCCGTCAGTCCGTCTGTCTGTCTGTCTGTCTGTCCCACTTCAGTTTTCCGTTGTTTTTTTCTGCATGCGTTTGACGAATGATGTGAAACTTGCTGAGCAGCTTCAAAATATCAAACAGCAGACCAAGTTTATACTTTTGTAGCGTGTAGTCAACACAACTTCCAGAAATTTAATTGTTTTACTCCAAATTGTTTAATGATCGGGTTCGTTATCGGGCTCGGTGTGTACTAAATGAACGAGGACATTATGTGGTCAGTAAAATAATAAATAATATCGTGCATTATTTGTATTATTACATTTATCATTTCTAATAACAAACAAGTTCTGTAAAATGGTGTCAAGTATTGTGTAAATTTTAACGGCAGGGTTTTATCATTATTATTATTACAATCGGGTTCGTTATCGGGTTTGGGCTGTTGAATAATAGACTAGACTTCTGTGTTTGCTTTGATACAAATATGTACTTTTTTAAATGGATTTTTGAGATTGTTTGCTGTTTATTATAATCATTTTTCATAATTTCATACTTTACAATTACTACATTTATGATAGGGGATATTTAATATACAAGGTCTTAAACTTTTGCCATTTTCAATCAAAGGGGTTACCGGTAGGGGACGTGTATTGCTTATGCAATACTCTTAGAATGCTTGTTGTAAAAGAAATTCATGACAGAGAACATGCCGGAGTTGATGTTACTCTTGCCAAACTTCGGAGTAGATACTTGATACCAAAAATAAAAACCTAATAAAACGTGTGAAATCAAAATGTGTGACTTGCAGGAACAAGAGAATATGATGTATTATTGAACTATTTTCAATCCATTTATTATTTTTTTTAATAATCAAACTTATGATTTCAACCTGTTTCAAATGTAAACATACGTTAAGTTCACAGGAATTGATAAGTATTATAAATACATGCATTGCAATAATATGCAATAATAGAGGGCGAAGTTCTCTCACGGGCCCGAAGGGCAAAACGTGTATACATGTATATGTCTAAAAATAGAAATTACACTCTATGCCTATGAAGTTGAAAAACTTTTCCAAGATGGAGGAAAAAGGAATAACTTCACGTGCAGTGACATGTTGAATTTGAATATCGTACTAACTTCACGTTTAGTGATAATTGATCAGCTTTGTTTAATGAGTGATAAATACATTCAAACTTACATAGTGTGTTCTTGAAAAATTAATTCCTAATTAACAAAACAAATTTTCGTTTCCTACAACTTTCAACAGTTGCATTAAATCCGATCAAATGAATTTCAGGACATCTGATTGGACAAAAAACGTGATTCAACAGTGAAGCAGATTTAATTCATCGTAATTAAATATAACATCATGTATTTGAATTAAATTTGCTTTCTGATTACTATTTGAAAACACCAAAGACGATTTTTCTCCAACTTTCAATTTTGAAATTTCGTTTTTAGGTTTCTTCTCAAATCGTAGCCTAACATACTCATACCCAGGTCATTTCGTACCCAGAATTCAAATTAACTATCAAAATCCAAAAAAAAAAATTAAGTTACGACCAATAACTAATTCAATATAAAACAAAAGATAATCAAAACTTAATTTTGTAGACATCCTAATCTTTGACAGACACATTGTAAAATATTTCCCGATTTCAAATCAACCCCCCCTCCCAAATGTGTAAACCATTCGTATATAATTAAAAAATACAATAAATATTCAAAGTACTCCCAAACCGCCATAAAAAAAAAGCAAATAGGGAGATTATTTGGAGTAATATGCATTATAAATACTTAAAAATTATTTATAATAGGAAGTACTGATCTGCATTCACAATCATTCACAATATGCATTGGACACTAAATGTAAGACAATTGTCAGACAAACTCAGATTAAATTATACACCCCGGTATGTACAATATACATGAAGGACATAATTTGCACCTTATAATGTGAATTAGCTAGGTTACTACATAGTATCTCAATTCTCTAGTTTTAATGCACAAATCAATCATTGAATGTTTAATAATTCAGTGTTTGGATGACAAATTTTAGTGAATTTAGGGACCAAAAATAATCTTAATATCTGTCCATACAAGTGAAATATTCTGAAGATAAATGGATTTTCTTATTGTAAAAAAATATACGTCATTACTTTTTAATTCATGTTTTATGCAAACATTTGAAATGAGGGAGTAAAAAGTTAAAATACTTCATGCTGAGAAATTATCCAGAGATCGATCTGTGATGTAGATACTACATGTAGCTGCAGCCAGGCATCCAATATATGTATAAATTACTTCAGACTAGACAATAAGACTTCAAAATAATACACATGTATATTGATAGAATCAAAATAATTTTTAACTGTCCCAAGACGTTTTGCTTCATTATTAGTTATTCATAAATATCCCTACCTTTGCTAGCCAAGGGTTTGTGATCTCCAGGAGCAGCGCAGAATCAAAAACCCTTGGCTAACGAAGAAGAAATATTTCAGGGTTCAAACAATATTTATTTACATACCAGAATGAAAATTTGTTTACAGGTTTGTGTATTTGAATTCTCTCTCTCTCTCTTTCTCTCTCTCTCTTTCTCTCTCTCTGACTTGTTCGGCTGAAAAAGCAGCTGTTAATAAAAAATCTATGGAGATTTGTATTGCAAGTGATAAATTTTTCTTTCATGTGAAAATCTATGAGTAAAAAAAAAAGATGTTCAGATTTTAGTTGTGTACCTTTCTATAACATTGTCAAAATTGATGGAAACAGTAACCTGGAACAGACTATAGTCTATAGTATATCAGGGCCGGGCTTGAAACAATTTAATATGTAATAGATTAGAGTCCAAACAAAACAATTTATGATGCCACAGATGATTAAAAGGGCATCTACTGATCTAGCCCCATATATATTGGCTTCGCCCTTCAAACGGTTACACCATAAAACATATTAGGCTATTTAGTTTTAACTTACACATTGACGGGTTTACATTTCAGATGTTGTTGCACAATTTTCTGTAACCGGAAATTAGGCAATGACACTAAATTTAGATTTCATGAATGGAGTTTACAATTCGGAATAAGTTCACTACAATTACGTTTACTCAGGTTTTGAGAATTCAAAAAATATTTTTACAAAATCAGAAGGGTTTTTTTTAAAACACAAAATAACAATTTTATTATCAAAAATCAATATTGATGTTCATGTTTTATTTATTTGAGGAAGCTATGCTATGATAAAGGTAGATAAAAATTGAAACAGAGGAAATTCCGACAAACACTTTCTTTTGCTATGTAGCCCCTTTCTAGCCATTTATTTACAGATGTAATTGGCTCTCTTCTCTCCTTAATAAGTTCGTTATACATGTCTTTGCAACCTTTTTTATTGGTGAAGAAGATGTGTTTATGTGACTGGGTATACTTGGGCCAGACTTGTATTTGATTTCATTGATATAATCTTTATTTAATCTTTCAACTATTGCTCTCTTTAAGCTTGCATATTCAGTAAAATTTGTTTTTATATTTTGGTTTTATATTGTTTCTAGACAAGAAAAACACCCTCATTATCAAAAAGATCTTGTATTGTTTTCACGTCATGAGATCAATAATCGAAATCATGCGTATCGACGGTGTTCTAAGTGCCACACATAATGTGTATGCGTACATTTTGTGTAAGCTCCGACGGGACCATTCATGAAGGTTTCGATGACGACGGGGAACATGGCGCAGGACGACAGCTACTCAGGACCCCGTGATGTGTTAATGTGACTGGGTATACTTGGGCCAGACTTGTATTTGATTTCATTGATATTATCTTTATTTAATCTTTCATATATTTCTTTTCTTTAAGCTTGCATATTTAGTAAAATGTGTTTTTATATTTTGGTTTTTATATTTTGGTTTTATATTGTTTCTCGACAAGAAAAACACCCTCATTATAAAAAAGATCTTGTATTTTTTACATGTCAGGAGATTAATAATGGAAATCATGCGTATCGACGGTGTTCAGAGTGCCACACATAATGTCTATGCGTACATTTTGTGTAAGCTCCGACGGAACCATTCATGAAGATTTCGATGACGACGGGGAACATGGCGGGGGACGACAGCTACTCAGGACCCTGACAGATAATGAAGTGAAAAACGCGCTCGAGGTCGTGTCGTATGGGAGCAAGATTGGACCAAGACGTTTCGCGCATATCAACAAGACAGGTCTCAGTGCCGCAAAAAACTACCCATGTCTGTGTAAAATACTGGCCTCGCAAATTACTCAATCCATACATTTGCAAGTATTCATCATGTGATATTAGTGAGTTTATAATTTTATTATTTATATGAAACGTTATATGCATACAAAGAGTATTATTATATGAATGAATATTATATGTTTAAAAACGTATTAAACGAAGGACTGAATGTTTGAAAAGTTATTAATAATTAGAAGCCATAGTTTCTCTTCACTGTTTATCTATTATTTGTGATTTGTAATTCTAGATTAACCCTCCGCCCTTTTCATTTCAGCCCTTAGTTAATATGAAGCACCACTGGTTATTTTTTTCTTTTCTTGTTTTTTTTCTCGTTCATATTTTCTATATTAAAAAACAAATATGTTTTATACTATTTATGTGGGATCAAAAGAACTACACAAATGTGTCAAACTTATTTAAGAACAGGCTTTTTTATTGACCCCGATGCCGGAAATAATGTGTTCCAACCGTCTTGACTCCGGTGTGAGTTTATACTTTATTATTTCCTGTTTGAGGTACTATCGGGACAATTAGCAGAAGGATAAAACGTACGCTCAACTAGGACCTTGGGTCACCCAAAAATAGTTCTCCAAAATATGAGTGTATTAATGATCACTTATGGAACTCTTTTACAAGTAAAGATAAGAATGTAAATCTACTTTCTTTTTTTCTATATCCATAGGGAGACCACAGGTCACCTTACGTTCTAAAACAATGTCGTAATCATTTTGTTAATCAATACGGAAACAAAAGTCACCTAACAGCTACCTAGTGGCAGTTTTACAATATTGAGATTCATCAGAAGTGATCCACTGTAGGGAGACCAGGGGTCACCTAATGTGTAATATCAATGGGGGGATGTCATCCGGTTATCTTATGACATTTTACAAGATTAATATTTACTGGAAGTAAGTCATATAAGAGAGACCGGGGGTTAAATTAAGTAGAATGTTCGTTTGAGACCAGAGGTTACCTTAAGTCCTAAATATGAAGAGAGAAAAATAATTTTGGTAATTAATAGAGCAGGTGTCACTTTAAGTGAAATATTTATAATATGCCTAGAGGTCATATTATATTAGGACCTATGGATTCTATTTATCTATAGGAAAATTAGAGGTCCAGGCACGTAGCATTAGCCCCCCCCCCCCCCCCCACCACAAAAAATTGATATGAAAATAAAGAAATGAGGAGTGAAATTGAAGTTATATAGGAAGCCAGCACCCCCCCCCCCCAGTCCCCCACGGTTCGGATTTTGAAGACTTTGGGAAACTTTTTTTTTTTTTTTGCTTGTCAAGATTTTTAAGATTTTTTGGATGAGTCTGCCCTCCCCCGCCCCCCCCCCCCCCCCACACACACACACTTTCAAAAACGATGCTACGTGCCTAAGGTCACCTTTATAGATTTTTAAGGATACAGATTCATCAGAAGCCATTCACTGTAGAGAAACAAGGGATCATTATAAATACGATATCAATAGAGATCACCTTAGGTCCTGAATCAAGTGTTGTTATAATTTTGGTAATATACTGGAAGACGAAGTTCACCTAATGCCATTTTTGAAGATGGATAATCACTAAAAGTTCGCCACTGTAGGAGACTACATGTACCTTAACCTTAAGTGGAACTTCAATAAGGAGACCTAAGGTCACCTAAGGTCACCTAAGGTCCTAAATCAATGAAATAATATCCTTATTAATCTATATAGGGAGACCATTGATCACATTAAGTGAAATATCCAAAAGGAGACCAGAGGTCTGACCGTTATGCATTTTTGAAGATGGAGATTAATTCACCAGAAGCAACTGTAGGGAGACTAGTGGTCACCTTTTTTTTAATTTGCAATTTTTTGTAATTACATTTTTTCACATTCATACATACACAAACACACCATAGATCATAAGTAATTATACTATAAAGTTGATACAATCAGGAAAAAAAAACTATAACTTCTGCTCTAGATCTTGTATATATAAAATATTACAGATTTTCCCATTCAGACCATATTGTAATATGTTTGTAAAAAGAAGAATTTCTAATTGCTAGAAACTTTCAATTTCATATCTAAAATGCAAATGACACATTTGTCCAGCAATGTTTGGGTTTTTTTTATTACAAAGACATTGAAAATATACTGTTTGGTAAATAAAATTAGAAAGTTAATGAATAAATTTGACTTTGAGAGAGGAGCCTCTCCGAATAATATATTGATTACATTAAAACCAACTCTCTTTGAGACAGTATTGTAAATATGCATACTCAAACTATTCCAGATAGCAAGTACAGTAGGGCAAGATGTGAAAATATGTTCAATGGTTTCAACTTCACTCTTGCAGAAAGTACAAGTGTCATTATCAACTAATTTAGCTTTTTTCAAGTAAGCTTTAACTGGAAGAAGTCTATGTAATGTTCTATATTATAATCATTGTATAGAAGAGTCTTTTGTGACCTTGAAACATATTTTAAACACATCCTGTAAAATTAATTCAGGATATCCTCTTTGTACAATAGTGGAATTCCCTCTTATTAATTAGTTTGTGAATATGCTTGGTACATTTCTTGTATAAAAGAATTTCAGTACAATGATAAGGAACAAAAGGACCAATAATATTGCTGTAGGCTTCCTTACAGAACTTTGAGCTTTTTACAAACTTTGCTACAGCACTGATCATACTGTTGTATTGCATAAAACATATTTCAAAATTGAATTTCTTTTCAAAATCAGATTTTGATAGAAATGATCCATTTTCATATAAAAAGTCTTTCACAATTTTTTACACCTCTTCTGTACCATTCTTAATAAAACACAGGCTTTTTATCCACCTTAATTTTAGAATTAAACCAAACTGAAGCATATGTTATGTAATCATTTGAAATTTGACTTTGGTTAAAATGTGTATTCAATACAATAAGCCATGACTTCAGAACATCTCTCCAAAAAGTGTTGGTACAGTTGTTCAAAAGATTTTCAATAAAAGCATCACCAAAATCCAAAAATCCAGACACAATATCTCCAAACACTGCTTTAAAAATACTCAACCAAGATTGTCCCCCCTGCACTAGTCTTTGTATCCAAGAACACTTTAAAGAAGTTATAAAATTATTCAAGTTCACCATACAGACCTCCTGCAAAGAGGTTTTGTGTCACGACTGAGCGTTTAATTTTATCACACTTCGATTTCCAAATAAATCTAAAAAAATCATTGTTCAAAAAATTAATTGTTTCTATTCTTGGATTTGGTAATGAAATAAGTAAATGGTTTATTTTTGGAATAATAAGACTTTTAAGTACAGTAAGTCTTCCTATGGGAGTCAGAATTCGCCTTTCCCATTGTTGGATGAGTGCAGAGATTTTCGGAATTTGAATATTATAATTTAATTCAGGAATTTGTTCCAAGTCAACAAAAAATGAATACCTAATAATACAAATTCAGTGGCTCCCCAATCTAATTTCCATCTAGAGTGATGAAAGACTTACATTTAAGATGAAATTTTTTTTTAACCAAACCGTATAATTTTTGTTTTTGAGCTATTAACTTTCAACCCCGATATTTTTGAAAATAATTCTAAAGTTTCGAGAGCATTAAATAAAGATGAAGCAGAACCGTCAAGGATGAGGCATGTATCATCTGCATACTGGGATATTTTATGTTCTCTATCATACACAAAAATGCCTCTAATATCTTTATTTTGTTTAATTAGTACAAATAATGAAAAGATATGGGGCTACAGGGTCACCCTGACGACATCCTCGCTGTATTTCAAACTGTTGCGACAGAAAGCCGCTTTGGAGAACAGCCGCTTTAAAATTTGTATTGAGAATTTTTACCCATTTGATGATATGAATTCCAAATCCAAAAAAAGTAACACCTTATAAATGAATGACCATGAAATTGAATCGAAGGCTTTTTCAAAGTCAATAAGCATGAGTAATCCAGGGATATTCTTGACTTCTGTATAAGACATAAGATCATAAATAAATCGTGTATTTTCACCAATGTATCAACCCTTTATAAAACCAGTCTGAGTATTAGAAAAAAGTAAATCCAGAGTCGATTTTATCCTAAGACTGACACATCCAGATATTAACTTGTAAAGAAACATTAGGTGGTCACCTTACTTCGAACACCAATAAAGAGAACAGAGGTTACCTTAGGTAACCAATTAGATAATTTTCTTAATCTTAAGTGAACCATTTATAATGACACCAGAGTTCATCTTTGGATGATGGAGAACCTATACCCGATATCCGCACTCTGTCTAACTGGTCATCAGATTTTACATTTAACATTCCCGATTTTTCAGAGAAAGATATTTATAATTATCTTGTAATCAAAATGAACACTAAACGTCAACTTAAATCAAAAGTGTTCCTTGAAGATAAACATGTCCATTCGGTGGAATACAACCCTATCAATAATGAAAGTTCTCATTGTGCCATACGTTGTAAAGTTATACCATCATTCCCATCAGCTGACATGAGCAAGCGTCCATTTTTGTCAAAGGTTACAGGCAATGTGTTCGCTGCACATTGCACCTGAACAGCAGGGTATGTTAATTGTAATTGTGTACACTATCGTGCCAGAAGTATGTACACTTTTCCTTTTTCCCTATACATTTCATTGAAACAAGACATATTTAAAAGGGTTTTTGTTGTTATTTTTTGTCAGATTTTGAATAATTTTTTATTGATTTAATTAGATTCAATTTGCACTGTTTGACAAAAGTTGAAATAGTTTTTTGACAACTCATTTGTAAATTATGATATTTCAAACACAACACAAAGATATTTTTTAAAGACTCTATTATACTGTATATCTTTTGCAATAAATATGATGCCAAAAAAAAAAAATAGAGAACTTTATATTTTGAATTGGTCAATCCATTTTTTTCAAAATTAATTAAGGGGTTATTTTTTAACGAATCTTTAAAAAACGTTGGTTTTCAATGATATATAGAGTGAAAAGAAAAAAAATGACATACTCTTGACACTGGTCCGAGTGTAATACATATAATCAATATTTTAATTACCAAAAAAAAAATTTAATAAAAAAAAGATGGGGAAAAAACTTAAAAACTTAATCTTTGTGTTTCTATGAAGTACTTGTTTCACTTTAGATATAACTCATGAAAAGTGTGAAGTTATTTTTAAATAAATAATTACAGATATATTTTTCTATTATCATTAAATCACAGTTTTGGTGAGGCGTGCAACCACATTTCTGCATTACTTTATACAATTGCTGACATTGCTGAAAAAAAGAAAAGTGGTCTTCTTTCATGTACGTCAACAAAATGTGTGTGGAACAACCCAAGGAAAAGAAAACTTAGTCCAAAAAAGTGCAGTGAAATAAAATTCAAAAAGTTTTCATTTGGCTGTTCATCAGTTCTAGAAAATAAAACCAGCAAATCTGCAACTAACAGCATCATAGCATCAACAACATTCAACGTAGAAAGATTTAGAAAAACTCTTGTTGAAAAAAAATCTAAAGCAGGCTGGCTTACATATTTTGCAAAGAAAAAAGATGGTACTGAGGAAAATATACCATTGCTTCATAATATTTTATTTATGTATCATGATAGTGTAGATATGTGTAATTCACAAGTACAAAGTGATTTGTGCAAATATTTTGAGTCTCTCTCTGTGTCAGATGCTGATTGTGCCAAAATTGAAAAACTTACAAAGGGTCAAAACAAAAGTCAGAACTGGTTTGAATGCAGGAAAGGAAGGTTGACAAGTTCAAATTTTGGAAAAATTTGTAAGCTAAGGCCAGAAACTGACCCCCAAAATTTATTGAAATGCTTTTTGTATGATGTTTCCTTTCCCACCAACAAATTTGTCAGGTGGGGAATTGAACACGAGCCTGCTGCTAGGAGATTTTATTGTAAACTATATCCTTCATATATAGTGAGTCAGTCAGGACTTATTGTTAATCCAAAATACCCTCATCTAGGTTGTAGTCCTGATGGTATTGTTACATTACCAACTGGTGAGATTGGTCTGCTAGGAATTTAATGTCCAGCATCAGACAGATGGCGAATCCTTTCACCAGCTGAATGTGGACTTGATTCTGAATTTTGTTGTTCACTTGATAAAAATCAAAATTTAAAACTAAAAACAAACCATAATTATTATTTTCAGGTACAAGGTCAAATGGCAATTTGTAATAAACAATGGTGTGATTTTGTAATATGGACACTGAAGCCACCACTCTCTGTAGAAAGAATATATTTTGATGAATCATTCTGGTTGAAATGTTTAAATAGACTGAATGATTTTTATCTGAAAAGCATGCTTCCAGAACTATTCACACAGAGGTTGTTAAGGTCTCTGAAATAAATTGCAACATGGATCTTCAGTCCCCTTTGCTCAGTTGTTTTATTATCATAGGCGTCGGAACCGGGGGCCTAGGAGGGCTTAGCACCCCCCCCCCCACTCTTTTTGCAAAGTTAGACCTAGCCATTAGGCAAATAGCAAAAAAGAAGGTTCACCCCTCCCCCCATTTTTGTCGCTGCAAACATAATTGTTCCTAAATTTACTTTAAAAAGATTCAAATATTCAACAACAACCCCCCCCCCCCCCGGAATAGGAATTTCACGATTAGGGGGAAAAAAATTTTGGTAGTAAGAATTATTTTGGAACTCTAGGTATCCCCCCCACCATGGATTAGCAATGTCATGATTTTGGGAATTAGGTTTTTTCTTTTTTTTTTTTTTTTTTTGCTTGTCAAGATTTCTGAGGATTAGTCTAGCCCCCCCCCCCTTTTAATTTGCCTCCGACGCCAGTGTTTATACATTTTTAGAACTTAAAATGGATACCAGTTCAGGTATTCTATTCCTTTTTTGCAGAAGGAATAACAAGTTGATATACATGTAATGTTAAAAAAACTTCATTTTTTCATTTTGTGAAACTTAATGCCAATTATACAGAATGGAAAAATCAATGCTACACAATTCTTTTGATTTCAACCATACAACAATTGTACTAAACCAATTACAACAATTGTACAAAATATTTGAATGAGAATTGTTTTCATATGTGCAAAAATCCTTATCTGTAAATTAAGATATACAAATACATGTACCTGTCAATGAATTAACATTACCTTAATGACAAACAATTCATTGGCAGAATATGATTTGGCAGAATATGAATATGATTTGATACATACGTACATTAATATTTTCATGGTGGTCATTGCTTTTAAGATAGCCTATAACTCTATGTCCTGCTGTTGTCATACATTAAATGTATAAAAATTCAGAAGTATTGTTTTATATATATATAAATATAATTAGAAGATTTTAAATATGTTTTGCAAAAAGTATGAGTTCTTAGTACTCAATATGTGTGCATGCACTTCTTTATAATGAGACTGAATTTATGCACATGCAATTAAAAAATATGAAAATCTCATCAAATAACTATAGCTATATATATTGGAAGCAGACATTGAACAAGTTATAGGAATATTTTTTTCTATCATAGGAACCTTAAATTGTATGCAAGCACATTTTCACTATTTAGCTATGAAGCAATGTCATATTCTGGAACAGTACACAAAGGGGGAAGGAGATTTGTCAAAGCAACACAAATTTTCCAAATTTTAGAACACTGAGATGCCATACTTAACTGCATCACACCTTCAAAAATATGAAAGTTCTTAATTCTTTCCATTTGTCTTTCAACATGTATTCTAAGATGTGCTATTTCACGAGTCAGTAAGACATCACTTCTGGACATTTGTGTATTTTTTTTCTTGAAAGGGGGAATAAAAAGATGAATACCCTTTGGCGTAGCTAGATCTGAAATGATGAAACCCTTATCTGCCATGATAGCATCGCCAACTTCACACAAATCTAAAATTCCGCAATTCTTTGTTAATTGTTTGTCACTTATACTCCCCCCCCCCCCCCCCAAAGGTCTGAAACAAATGTTGTAACACCTGCTGGACTGATGCCTATGAGTCCTTTAAATGTCATATGGGATTTATAATCACTGTAGAGTAATGACTTGTTAGCAAGAGAACTAGGTGTTTGCACAAAAACTTCAGTACAGTCTAATATGACTCTGCAGTTACTAAATTTTCCCTTAAATGAACATGGCATGGTGGCATATATTGTTTCTTTGGATGGCCACATTATCAAAGGCTGCAACTGAACAAACAAAAAATCAATCCATAAATTAAAAATATTGCTGCAAGTTGAAACACTAACATTAAACCTGTCTGATAAATCCTCTAGGAGTAATCCCAGCCGTAGTCTCATGAGAACAAGAAAAAACTCGTCAATAATCCTTAGTCTTCTTGGTCGTCCTTGATTTGAAGATGAAATCCCTACACGAGTTGTACTTTCGAGTGCATTATCCTTTATCTCATCAAACACAGCATTAAATGTCTCTTTGTTAGGAATACCTGTGTAGAATAAAATTTTGGAGTCATCCTGTTCTACATCTTCAAAGGTGAACACTTGTCTAGAAACTTGAATCCCTTTATCAATGAAAAGCTTTCCATCAGTCTGTGTTTCTGCAGAGGAGGAAACACACTTTTTCATGGCCATGCTGTTAAAAAAGGATTCATCAGTCTGTGTTGATGAATCTACAGTTAACAAAATAGTCTGAGTTTCCTTATTTTTTGGAACTTCACCAGCACATGTTGTCCAGTCTTTATCATAATCATGCATATTTAGGGAATCCTTTAACGGGTCATCTGAAATTCAAATTATATATACTGCATATCAGTAAGGGATTCGAACTCATGACTTATAGATTTATGATTATAATGTAAAGCATTGCGCTACACTGTTGGGTAAAATTTTCAGAAAAGAAAAAAATTTAAAATCATGCATGCAATTATGTTTTTTTTTTCTGATAAGAATTGCATCACAATATGGAGCTGTCCCATACCACCTTGAAATACATTATAAAAAATATGTAGCAAATTTTTAAGTTTTCATTAAATTTATATCAGTTATATTAAGTAATAGTCACAAATTATGTAGAACCTGTTTGTTCAAGGCTATCCTGGTTATCCTCACTCTCAGGAAACTGATTGTCCTGCACACCTGGCTCATAAGAAAAGGGAACAGCTGGGGCATTTGTGGTTGAAGGTGCCTGGATTGCAAAGTAATGTTGCTCTTGACTAATTCAAATGTTTGCTCTATCTCTGAACCCACCCCCTTTAACACATTAATTTACATACACAAAAACACTCAATGATAGTTAATAAATAAGATACATTCAAAAAATAAATAAACAATGACAAAAACTTTTAAACATAATTGAGGAATATTACTAAATGATTGAAGCATAACAACTTCCAACATTATCATTCAAACACTAAACTCAAAATCATTCATTACATACGTTATCTTACAAGATATGCTGGATTTACCCCCCCCCCCCCCCCTTCCCCACGAATGTGAATCAAACATGTTTTATCGTTTATACTAACCGAAGTTTTGAACACCTTGTTCGGAAATATCGACGGCAAAGGATGGGCTGCAGAGGGGCCGCTACCATTCACGAAATGTGAAGAACACACGTACGAATTCTTGGTGTAGGTGAAGTCCTTGCGCACTAACCTTGCTCGCTGCAGCTATATTCTACGTTTATCTGCATCGCTTGGAAATCTGTGGAGACTGACGACTTGTCCCTCTACGGTTTTCCCCCTATAATTACTACATATACAACAATACTTTCTTGAGCGGTATCCCGAAGCAGAGCTTTTCGTTCGTACGTCCATTTTGACAGTTGTCAAGAACGCCCGCGGAAGTAGACGTATATTTTAACGCATGCGCAGTTTTACAATAGGAGAGTTCCAATTAGGGGAAATAACTCACGTTCTTGAAATGGGGAATAGAGAGACCAAAGGTCACCTTAATGTAGTTTTGAAGATGGATATTCACCAAAAGTCAATCACTGAGAGAAGGCTAAATATCAAATTACATTCACAAGGAGACTAGAGGTCAACGTGGGTCTGATATCAATGGAGTAATAATTTTTATTTATAGGAAACCAGATGTCACATTATGTCATTTTATAGTATGGGGAGTCACCGGTCATTTGATGCATTTTGCAAATTGGAGATTAATCAGTCTTCATCCATTCATTGACTACCTGGTGTTACCTCAGATTATTTTACAAGATGGAGATTCACTAAGGTTATTCACTGTAGGATAACCATAGGTCACCTAAGGTAAAGAAAAAAAAATAAGTGACGTCACCAATGGTTTTAGATTGATGTTGTAATTCTTTGAGTCAATATTGAGACCAGATTTGATAAATAATTTAATATACAAGGTGAAGATTTACCAAAGCCAGAGGTTACCTTATAGGTTCATGGTCACGATTTTGGTCAAAATCACTTTTCCTATTTTAATATTTACAATGCTTCAGTAAGGCATTCTTAATAAGCAACCGAAATTTGAGTGTAATTTATTGAATTGTGAGCAAGTTACAGAGCTTGAACTTCTTTGCAAAGTAAACAAAGCGTTTGTTTATATTTTAAATGTTAAAGTGAAAATTCGAATTTAAGACCTCAAATGAATGTGTTAAACGTTAAAAACTGTTTATTTATGCTTAAAATAAATTAAAAGATAGACAAATCAGGTGTACAATTTTTTTACTCGTATATTGAACCTATGTAAACAAAAACAGGGCACGAGCGTTGTTTACATTACAAAGAATTCTTAGCTCTGTATCTTGCTTTTAACTCCACAATGACTCAAATTTCATTTGATCATTGGAAATGCATGTCTTAAGCATTCTGAATAATAAAAATAGAAAAAATAGAAAAATAGAATTTGACCAAAATCATGACCATGCCCCTTTAATTGAAATATGCTTAGGGGACCAGAGGTAACCTAAGTTTTTTTTATCACTGTTGTATTAATTCTTTATATCAATACGGAGACCTCGGGTCCCCTTAAGTCATATAACAGGATGTAGAGTCACCAGTTGTCCACTGCAGGGTGCCCACAGGTAACCTTATATTATTTTACACAATGGAGAGTCACCGGTCAACCACTGTAGGTGACTAGGGGTCCCCGTATGTCATTTTACACGATGAATAATTGAAATATGCCTAGGGAGACCAAAGGTAACCCAAGTATTTTTTTTATCACTGTTGTATTAATTCTTTATATCAATACGGAGATCTCGGGTTACCTTATGTGATATAACAGGATAGAGAGTCACCAGTTATCCGCTGCAGGGTGCCCACAGGTCACCTTATACCATTTTACACAATGGAGAGTCACTGATCAACCACTGTAAGGTGACCAGGGGTCCCCGTATGTCATTTTACACGATGAATAATTGAAATATGCCTATGGGGACCAGAGGTTACGTAATTTTTTTCTTTCACTGTTGTATTAATTCTTTACATCAATACGGAGATCTCGGGTCACCTTATGTCATATAACAGTATGGAGATTCTCCAGTTATCCACTACAGGTGCCCACAGGTCACCTTATATCATTTTACACAATGGAGAGTCACTCACCGGTCAACCACTGTAGGGTGACTAGGGGTTCCCGTATGTCATTTTACACAATGAATAATTGAAATATGCCTAGGGGGACCAGAGGTAACCTAAGTTTTTTTATCACTGTTGTATTAATGCTTTACATCAATACGGAGACCTCGGGTCACCTTATGTCATATAACAGGATGGAGAGTCACCAGTTATCCACTGCAGGGTGCCCACAGGTAACCTTATATTATTTTACACAAAGGAGAGTCACCGGTCAACCACTGTAAGGTGACCAGGGGTCCCCGTATGTCATTTTACACGATGAATAATTGAAATATGCCTAGGGAGACCAAAGGTAACCTAAGTTTTTTTATCACTGTTGTATTAATTCTTTATATCAATACGGAGATCTCGGGTTACCTTATGTGATATAACAGGATAGAGAGTCACCAGTTATCCGCTGCAGGGTGCCACATGTCACCTTATACCATTTTACACAATGGAGAGTCACTGATCAACCACTGTAAGGTGACCAGGGGTCCCCGTATGTCATTTTACACGATGAATAATTGAAATATGCCTAGGGGGACCAGAGGTAACGTAAGATTGTTCTATCACTGTTGTATTAATTCTTTACATCAATAGGGATTCTCGGGTCACCTTATGTCATATAACAGGATGGAGAGTCTCCAGTTATCCACTACAGGTGCCCACAGGTCATCTTATATCATTTTACACAATGGAGAGTCACTCACTGGTCAACCACTGTTGGGTGACCAGGGGTCCTTGTATGTCATTTTACACAATGAATAATTGAAATGTGCCTAGGGGGACCAGAGGTAACCTAAGTTTTTTATCACTGTTGTATTAATGCTTTACATCAATACGGAGATCTCGGGTCACCTTATGTCATATAACAGAATGGAGAGTCTCCAGTTATCCACTGCAGGATGCCCACAGGTCACCTTATATCATTTTACACAATGGAGAATCACCGGTCAACCACTGTAGGGTGACCAGGGGTCCCCGTATGTCATTTTACAAGATGAATAATTGAAATATGCCTAGGGGGACCAGAGGTAACCTAAGTTTTTTTTATCACTGTTGTATTAATTCTTTATATCAATACGGAGATCTCGGGTTACCGTATGTCATATAACAGGATAGAGAGTCACCAGTTATCCGCTGCAGGGTGCCCACAGGTCACCTTTTTTTATCATTTTAAGTTACTCATCGGTCAACCACTGTAGGGTGACCACCCTTCAGTGGATGATTGGTGAGTCTCCATCATGTAAAATGACATACGGGGACCCCTGGTCACCTAACAAAGGATGAACGGCCACTCTCCATCGTGTAAAATGATATAAGGTGACCCCTGGTCACCCTACAGAGGATGACCGGTGACTGTGCATTGTGTAAAATGACATAAGGTGACCCCTGGTCACCCTACAGTGGATGACCGGTGACTCTCAACCGGGGACCCCTAATAACTCTGCAGTGGATGACCGGGGACTCTCCATCGTGTTAAAGGATATAAGGTAACCCCTGGTCACCTTACAGAGGATGACCGGTGACTCTCCATAGTTAAAAATGAAATAAGTGGTCCCCTGGTCACCCTGAAGAGGATGATCGGTCACTCTCTAAAGTGTAAAATGACATAAGGTGACCCCTGGTCATCCTACAGTGGATGACCGATTGATCTCTATAGTGTAAAATGATGGTGGATGACCAGTGACCCTCCATTATGTAAAATTATATTCGGGAAACCCTGATCACCCTTAAGTGGATTACCGGTGACTCTCCATCGTGTAAAATGACATAAGGTGACCCCTGATCATTCTACAGTGGATGATCGGTGACTCTCCGTCGTGTAAAATGATATACGGGCACCCCTGGCCACCCTGACTCTCCAAAATAATATAAGGTGACATGTGAGCACCCTACTGTTGATTACTGGTTACTCTCCATCATGTTACATGACATAAGGTGAGAGTCACCGGTCATCTACTTTAGGGTGACAAGGGGTTACCTTATGTCACTTTACAGGATGGAGAGTCACCAGTCATCCATTGAAGGGTGTCCACAGGTTACCTTATGTCATTTTGCACAGTGGAGAGTTACCGTTCATCCACTGTAGGGTGACTAGGGTTCACCTTATGTCATTTTACATGATAAGGAGTTACCGGTCACCCACTGTAGGGTGACTAGGGGTCATCTTAACAGAAATATCATGAGAAAAAGAGAAGTCACCTCCTGATATGTATTTCCCACACAAATGTCGTTATGATTATGTGGACCTTATGTCATTATACACGATGGAGAGTGACCGGTCATCCACTGTAGGGTGCCCAGGGGTCACCCTAAGTGAAATATCATGAGAGAAAGAGAAGCCACCTCCTTACATGTATTTACAACGCAAATGTGATGATTTTGTAAATCAATATATACGGAAACTGAAAGTTGGCTGATGCATTTTTCAGATGGAGATTAATCAGTCTTCATCCATTCTTTGACTACCTGGTGTTACCTCATCAGATCATTTTACAAGATGAAGATTCACTAAGGTTATTCACTGTAGAATAACCACAGGTCACTTTAAGTGAAAAATGAATAAGTGACGTCATCAATGTTTTTAGATTGATGTTGTAATTCTTTGAGTCATCACAGAGACCAGATTTAACAAATATTTCAATATACAAGGTGAAGATTTACCTAAGCCATCCAACGTAAGGAGACCAGGGTTCACCTTAATTGAAATATGCCTGAGGGGACCAGAGGTAACCTAAGTTTTTTTAATCACTGTTGTATTAATTCTTTATATCAATACGGAGACCATGGATTACCTAATGTCATTTTACAGAATAGAGAGTCACCAGTCATTAGTGTAGGGTGCCCAGGGGTCACCTTATGTCACTTTACACTATGGAGAGTGACCGGTCATCCACTGTAGGGTGACAAGGGGTCACCTTATGTCATTATACAATATAGACAGTCACCGGTCATTTACTGTCGGGTGACCAGGGGTCAACTAATGTCGTTTTACAGGATAGAGAGTCATCAGTCATCCACTGAGGGGTGCCCAGGGGTCACCTTATGTCATTTTACACTATGGAGAGTGACTGGTCATTCACTGTAGGGTGACCAGGGGTCCCCTTATGTCATTTTACAGTATAGAGAGTCACTGGTAATTTACTGTAGGGTGACCAGGGGTCACCTTATGTCATTTTACAGGATAGAGAGTCATCCACTGAAGGGTGACCACGGGTCACCTTATGTCATTTTACACTATGGAGAGTCATTGGTCATCCATTGTAGGGTGACCAGGGGTCACCTTATGTCATTTTACAGGATTGATAGTTACTGGTCATCCACTGTAGGTTTACCAGGGGTCATCTTAACATAAATATCATGAGAGAAAGAGAAGTCGCCTTCTTACATGTATTTCACGCACAAATGTCGTCATGATTTTGTGAACCTTATGTCATTTTACACGATAGAGAGTGACCGGTCATCCACTGTAGGGTGACCAGGGGTCCCCTCATGTCAATTTACAGGTTTGAGAGCTACCGGTCATCCACTGTAGTAATTGAAATATCATGAGAGAAAGAGAAGCCACCTCCTTACATGTCTTTCCTACACAAATGTCGTAGTGATTTTGTAAATCAATACGGAAACTGGAGGTCGGCAGATGGAGATTAATCAGTCTTCATCCAATCTTTGATGATTTTACAAGATGGAGATTCACTAAGGTTATTCACGGTAGGGTGACCAGGGGTCACCTTAAGTAAAAAATCGATAAGGGGACCTGAGGTCACCAATAGTTTTAGATTGACGTTGCAATTCTTTGATTCAATATGGAGACCTGAGGTTTAACAAAATATCAATATACAAGGTAACGATTTACCAAAACCATCTACAGTGGGAAGACCAGGGATCACCCTCAGTGAATATCTAAAAGGCTACCAGACGTCAACCTGGGTCTAAAGACAATGTAGTTTTAATTTTCTTAAAATGACATGAAGTCCAGATGTCAACGTATGTCATTTACAGAAACACCCATAAGGAGACCAGAGGTCAGTTCATGTCCCCTATCAAGTAAAGGATTATTTTCCTTATCTATAGGGAGACCAGATGTCACCTTATGTCATTTACATGATAGGTATTCAGCCATGGTAGGGAGATCAGGGGTCACCTGAGGTAAAAATATGCACAAGGAGACCAGAGTCATCTTAGCTTCAAAAAGGTTTAGATTTAATTCAAAGATCAATACGTTAACCAGAGGTCAGCTAATGCCATTTTACAAGATGGGGATTCCCAACAAGCCATCCACTGTAGGAAAACCGAAGGTCACCTTTGGTAATCGATCTATGTCTTTATATTTTTGTTAACTAATAACGGAGACCAGAGGTGACTTAATGTCATTTTACAACATGGAGATTCAAAAAAGTCATCTACTGTAGGGGACCCAAGGGTCACCTTAAGTGGAATATCCAAAAGGAGACCATAGGTCACCTTATGATCTAAATTGATGTAGTAATTATTAACTATGTAAATCAATACGGTGATCAGAGATCCGATTATGTTATTCTACAAGATGAATCATAAAATATCATCTATTGTAAGTAAACCAGAGTTAATTTTAGGTCTTGGATATGTGTCGTAATAATTTTGTTAATTAAGAAGGAGATCAGAGGTCACCTTATTTCATTTTACAAGGTGGAGATACCAAAGTAATCCACTGTAGAGAGACCAAAGTAATCCACGGTAGAGAGTCTAGGGATAAAATTAATGAATTATCAATAAGGAGATGAGAGGTCACCTTTAAACTTCAAACTTTTGTTGTAAATTGTTCATCAAAACAAAGACCAGATGCCACCTTCTTTTACAAGATAGAGAATTACCATGCAGAATTCATGCACTGTAAAGAAACCAATGTCTATTGGGAGACCAGAGGTCACCTTAGCTTCTAAATCAATGTAATATTTTGAAAATCAATACGGATACCAGAGGTTATCTTATGTCATTTTACAAGACGAAAATCATGCACTATATTTATAGTGTTTATTAGGAAGAACATAATTGTTAGAGGGAACAGGTGTCACATAAAGATGATAAAAAATAAGTAAACCAGAGTTCGCCATATATTGTACATCATTGGGGAGACCAGAGATTGCATAACTTATAAGGAGACAACAGGTTGAAAATGTGGTGTGTGACAAATTATACTCTTATCTACTGAACACAAAAGTTCAGACTTTGATTTTATAAATAAGCAAAAACGGTACACATTTCGATCACATTTATTCCTTTATTTGTTGTCGTCAAAGGATGTTGGGGGGGGGGATAAAGGGGTGACGATTTGCTCGTCTTCATTTATTTCTCAGATGCAATTCACAATAGGTCCGTATTTACTATGTTTATTTTAGCTATTTAAATATTTTTTTTTATAATTTGATGAGTGAAAATCCAGTCCAGGGAAGTGGTAGGTGGAGCGGGGGGAGGGAAGTTGTGAACTCCAACCTTCATGCAACACCTGTAGACAGGGGAACACCTACTCCGTAATGACAATAAAGAGATGTTAGCTAGAGCATTAAGTTTATAAGGTTGCCTTTGTTGTATGATGTATCTTTAGTTAGAACACAAATTTGATGTCATTCCTTTGTTCCAGCAGTCTAAAATTTTACATGTACAGTCCGATATTAGTGAGATTCTTAAAATAAGACCGTTACTCGTAGTTACAGTACTGATATCCTTCAAAATCAGACTGTCTCAGGTAAATCAACAATGAAATTCAGTAGCAGTGTTTTACATGTAAGTACGATGTATGCCGAAAACAGCTCTGTATGAAAAAAAAAAATATCACACAGTTCTCATCACTAACGGGCTCGAAAATGTCATGTATTTTTTTATACAAAACTGTTTTGGCATGCATCCATTTCGGAAACCAGAGGTCATTTAATGTAATTTATTATCAAATCATTTTACCATTATATTAAAGTATCAGTAAAAAGTCTATGGGTGGGTGGCGGGGGGGGGGGGGGGAACTACATCTTTCTACAGGCTACACCTACGTATACAGAGTAAGAACGTGAAGTACTTTGATATTTTAATGAGGAGGATTTTGTGTTACATTTAACTTATATATCCTTGGGGGGGGGGGGGGGGGGGGGGCACGGGTCACCTTATGTCAATATAACGTATATCATATATCTTTCAAATAATAGTGAATGTTGAATTTTTTATCCTCTATAGTGTATTTTCAATACTTAGAGTGAGTGATATGACCCATTCTGCCTGTTGTATATCATTTCTAAAGACTAAGTGGTGTTACTAGTTATTCTACTTTCACTTTGCGGTTGAATGCACTACATTTTGAAGCGGAGTGCACAGATTTGGTAGTTGTGAATAAGCAGGTGACCTGAGGTCCTAGTTGAGCGTACGTTTTATCCTCCTGCGGACAATTATCTATGTGGAAAAAGAGTACCAATTAATTTCCCATAGAACTCACTGTTAACCTAAACACCCCTTGCTACTTTGCTATATTACTTACAGACATATCCTTTGTAAAATTTGAAACTTCATTCCAAGCACTGACAGAAAATCACAAGAAATATATATGGCCCCATGGCGTTTATAGGTCAAAATTGAACTTGTTTACAACTTCAGTGATCCGCAGCAAATTAACCAAAGTCTCTGAAATGACACCCACCTCCTACTTTAACCCCTTTAATTTCTTTACACTCTGCAGTACTTCCTCATTTCATTATTTAATTTTAACAGTTATAATTTTACTTTAAGATATCATGCTTACAAATTTGATGTCTATGGGTATGTTGTATTGCAGTAAGTCCAGATGATAACTTTGAAAAATTGTGCGATGTATTCCGAGCGTATTCCGAATGGAGAAAAGATGTAAACATTCCTCATTATAGATCTCCTTAAGGAAACTGTTTTCGTTCCTGTGAATTTTTCCGAGAGAAAAATGATGTGTCAATGAAAATATCTTTGAAATTATCCCTTTCAACGATTTCTGTTGCATTTCTTTCACATGTATGTGTATTGTTATTAAAAATCGTCCAAATGTGCTCCATAAATATCTTGGGACGGACTATAAATAGATTGTCACAACAGTTTAACTTATTGGTTTTTTTTCATACGGTACAAGAATATACTACGTGATAATTCAAAAAAAGAAGATTTCACTTGATTTAAATTAGAGATAATTGGAATCTATGAATACTCATTCATAAATATGTGTTGTTAGTGCGACTGAATTGATATGAACAAGATTATATGTTTTAAAAACGTTTCATTTTAAGACCGACTTTTATAATTTCATATCGGTTCAATGCTTAAAACATTAACAGCGTACGGCGAATTTTGAATAATAAATTTATTAAAACATGTGGCCCTCGTTTGTCGCATGTAAAACCAGTATACACGTATAATGTACATGTAAGTACAGGATATACACATTATCTGTGTGTCTGTATATCCCGTAAATTCTAACGTAATACAATTTATTAATTTAAAGATGGTGTTAAAAGGAGCACCTGTTCTCATATGCGATTACATCAATAAGATAGATTTAAACGAATGCAATATGTTAAAAATGTTTAAATTCAATGAAAATGACGCCAATAATTGTAATTGTCATTTTTTTTTTATTATAAGGGCCGATCTTAGGGTCACTCAGGTTTTCTCAGTACCCTCAGTGCCGTCTACCTCAGGGTCTCCCTGGGCTTCCTCGGGTTTTTCCTGAGGATTTTCTAATGGCCACTCAGGGTTTCTTCAGGGTTTTTTGATAGTCTCAGGGTTTTCTTCATTACAGTAGTGAATGTTTAAAATGTCTCAAACATCTTTTTAACTTGATAACCCTTCTTTAAAATTGTTTATGTAATTTTTATTGATTAAAGTAGTTCTCATTGCTTATGTGAGTGATATGACCCATAGGCCTCTTGTTATTAACTTTGAGTATGGAGATGAGGTAAAGGCCAAAAGCAGTTCTATTCTTCCGCTCAAATGTTGTATTTTTATGATTGGATGCTAGAGCAACAGCTAAGACTAGGCGTAAATCAAAAATCAGAATAGTCAATATTAAAAGGTATCTCATTGTGTATTTTAAACTCAAAATTGTTATTAAAAAAAATACTGACACCCCTAGAATTTGACTTAAAAGAATTAAAGATACATTTATAACCCCACTGAGTTTCAATAAGTGGCTCAATATCACGTATAAAATGGGTGTCTTGTAAACACAAGATAGAGTAGCCTTGTTTTTTGTAATAATTAAGTACATCTTGTCTTTTTGAGCTCGTAGCTAAGCCCTGACAGTTTACAGACGCTATTCTTATGAGGTCAGCCATTTCTAACAATCACAAAACGAAAAAAAAAATAGAAAAATAAATGTCATGAAAAATTGACAGACTTTATGTTGTATATATGACTCTTCGTTCACTTGAACACATTGAGACTGTAGACAAACAAGGTTGACTATGTAAGAAATTTACCTGTAGTTTAATGGTAGTGAAATAGTGAGGTAAACTGGTATTTGGTAGTAAAGACGATAAACACAACACGACATTCATACACACACACTCACACGACGACGACGATGGAAACTTATTGGCTATTGATACTACCATTGAAGACAATCATGTTACTTTAATAAATATATATGGCCCAAATGCAGATAATCCGGGTTTTTATGAAAAAGTTAGAGATACCTTTTTGAATTTAGACAATGACTATTTTATATTATGTGGGGATTTTAATCTTGTTTTGAACCCAGAGGTGGATACATTCAATTATTGTAACATTAATAACCCAAAAGCCAGAGAAAAGGTATTAGATATTATGAAAGATCTTCAGTTACTTTAAAATTCTTCATCCTGACAGAAGAATCTATACATGGCGAAAAAAAAATCCTCTGAAGCAAAGTCGCTTGGACTACATTTTAATATCAGAAAGTTTAACAAATATGGTAGAAAAGTTCTCTACTAAGCCTGGGTATAGATCTGATCATTCAGCTGTGGTTTTAGAGCTGAAATTTAATAAATTTTCAAGAGGTCGAGGGCTTTGGAAGTTCAACAACAGTCTTCTAACAGATCAAATATATGTTGAAAAAGTGAAAAAAACTATTTTTGAAGTACAGAATCTATATTTACAAGGTAACAATCTAAATATTTTTCAAAATCATAGCTTATTTCTTGAAGTTCTTCTCATGGAAATTCGGAGCATCACTATTTCATACTCATCATACAAGAAAAAAGAGAGAGATAAATTTGAAAAAATCTTGCTTGAAGAAATTGAAACTATTGAGGCAATGTGTAACATAGATTTGGATCTTTTAGAGGAAAAGAAGTTGAAACTCGAAAGGTTAAGGAAAGAAAAATTACAGGGTCATATCATTAGATCACGAGCAAAATGGGTTGAAGAAGGGGAAAAGCCTAGCAAATATTTTTGTTCTTTAGAATCGCGGAATTTTTTGAATAAAACTATAAAAAGAGTAGAAATTGATGATAAAACTATTTATGATCAGTTTGAAATCTTAGATCAGGTCAGAACTTTTTATAAAACCCTTTATGCTAGCAAAGATTCAGATACCATAGATAGCAACTTTGAGGATTTAATACAAAATTTGGGGGTTCCAAAGTTGGACAAAAACACCTCTAAAGTTTTAGAGAGTAGTATATATGAGAATGAAATACTTACTGTTTTAAAAAATATGAAAAACAACAAATCACCGGGAAGTGACGGCTTTACAGTAGAATTTTTTAAGTTTTTCTGGAGGGATCTCAAAGACCATATTGTTTTAGCTGTTAATCATATTTTTGCTAATAGGGAGCTGCCTATATCGCAAAGACTTGGAATCATTACATGTCTTCCAAAAGGTGACAAACCTAGGCAATTTTTAAAAAACTGGCGCCCAATTACTCTTTTGAATGTTTTCTATAAACTTATTTCAGGGTGCCTTAGTTATAGAATTAAATCCTCCTTAGATTTTTTAATATCGGAAACCCAATCTGGCTTCATTAAGGGTCGTTATATTGGTGAAAATACTAGATTTGTCTATGATTTATTATCCTTCACTGAGTCTAAAAATATACCTGGTTTTACTGGTGCTCATAGATTTTGAGAAAGCTTTTGATTCTATATCCTGGAAATTTATTTACAAAGTTTTAAAATATTTTGGTTTCGGTGAAAATATAATCACTTGGATAAAAATCCTAAACACCAAGATCACAGCTTCTGTTTTACAGTGTGGTGTGCTATCTGAACAATTTCCTATATATAGAGGTTGTAGACAAGGCGACCCAATTGCCCCATATCTTTTTATTCTTTGTGCAGAAATATTAGCTATCCTTATTAAACAAAATGTAAATATTAGAGGCATTGTAGCCAATGGAAAAGAACATAAAATATCCCAATATGCTGACGACACAACCTTGGTGCTTGATGGTTCTTCAGAATCCCTTTTTGCTGCTCTGAATACCATAGATCTTTTTTCAACTTTTTCAGGATTGCAGATAAATAGTTCAAAAACAAAAATTGTGTGGATAGGTTCAAAAAAATTTTCTAAACAAGTATATCATCATACAAGATGGAAACTGGAGTGGGGTTGTACAAAATTCAATCTGCTGGGAATAGAATTCTCTGTTGAGTTAGAAAAAATTGTTAGTCTAAACTATAGTGTTCAAATACCTAAAATCAAAGCTTTAATACAACAGTGGAAAAGGAGAATTCTTACTCCTTTTGGTCGAGTTACTGTAGTTAAAACATTACTTCTTCCAAAACTCAATCACCTTTTTATTTCCTTACCAAGTCCAGATAAAGAAATTATTTCTTCCCTTACCAATCTTTTTTATGAATTTATATGGAATTCAAAAATAGATAAAGTCAAGAGACAACTCATTACTCAAGACTACTTAAAGGGTGGTATTAAAATGTTGGATATTAACAATTTTTTAGTGTCATTAAAATGTTCATGGATAAAGAGGTTAACAAAAGATAACAAACCATGGACGGATATATTTTTAGACATTCATGGCAACAAAGTGGTAAAGCATTTGTTAGACTTTGGTGACAAATATGTACAAAACATAATAAATCATAGTAATAATTTTTGGAAAGATGTTTTACACTCATGGTTAAAAGTTTTAAGAACAATTGACTATTCATTATCTACAACAAATGTATGTGCTATGCCAATCTGGTACAATACAAATATATGTGTTGGTAATAAACCAATCATTGTTTATAATTGGTATGAACATGGTATTAAAACTATAGGTGACTTTCTAAATGAAGATGGTCAGTTTTTGAAACAGCATGATTTTGCACAAAATTATAGACTGTCTAATGTATGTACAATGCTATACAACAGTGTTATTAATGCAATATCTAGTTTCCTTAGATCTCAGTCTATAAAAAGATCTGATGTTAGAAAATATTACTATCCATACATTCCATTTTACTTTGAGTATGTATTACTGTTTGAAAAATGTTCGAAAAACTTGTACAATCTTATTAATAGTAAAGATATTATACCAAGTTCCATTCAGAAATGGAACACTGAACTATCCATGCAACTAGAAATTAATGTTTCTGTTAAAGAGTTCTTTAAAGTATGTTTTAAAACAAGTGCTGATACCTCAGTACAATGGCTTCAGTACAGAATTCTTTTCAGAATGTTGCCTACAAAATACTATCTTAAAAAAATCAATGTAAGCACTGATGATTGTTGTTCTTTTTGCAAAGAAGATGTAGAAACAATTCAACATGTATTTATTAAATGTTTAGAAATACTGCCATTATGGAATAAACTCAGCATGCATATCTATTGTAAAACTACAAATAGAATTGGATTTAATGTTAATAATGTAATATTTGGTGAAATACCTCTAAATCAGGGTAACAAAGTTGTAAACTTTATAATTTTGTATACCAAACAGTATATTTTTAACTGTTTGAAACAAAAAAAGATCCCTCACTTAAAGGGACTATTACAACATATCTATTTCAAATATAAGGTTGAAAGATACATATCAATTAAATCATGTGAAATGTTAAAATTTGACAAACAATGGTCAAACTGGAAAAATATTTTTGAAATTTAATTCTCCTGTAAACAATTAGAATGTGTTTCTGATATTTATGTGTGCAAGTGTATGAAAGGGTGTGTGAGTGCGAATAAATATTTGCTTTGTCTTTTTGAATTCCTTGTAATAATTATGAAAATGACAATAAAAATTTAATAAAAAAAAAAAAAAATATATTAAAAGGTATCTGTTACATGTACCGTGTAGCCGGTCTTTTGGCGGGATACATTTGGCGGGATACACATTTGGCGGATTTTAGTCTACATGGTATACCGAAAATGTTCACGTTATCACTTTGGTGAACCCATTTTTCTTCAATTAGAACCTATTCGGTATATTTTTATCAGATTGGGAGAAACACAAAATCCTAAGCCATCATTTTTATGTAAAATTTGATGCCGTCTTACCCTGACTACACTCACTTTAATTTAACAGAAATAGATCAATATCAAGTAAATGCTTGAAAAAACTATACCCTGTAAACAATCAATATTAATTCCATTTTGAGTGAAGGAACCATTTAAAGGTAATTATCTGCACCTGAGTTGATAATGGATCACATGTCTCCTAAAACAACACAAGCTAACACCCCTGTCACTGGGGTTTATTTACCCATCTGAATTGAAATAAAAAATAATTGAATAACCAACACATGATTTAAAGTAATGTTTAGTTAAGAATATTATTAGTTTTGCTTAATCAGTGTAATGATTATGAATAAATGTATCTATAACACTATATGCATTAAACAGTTGTGATCTTGTGTAAATCATGCTCACAGGCTTTTAGAAAAAAAAAAACAACCCAAAATACTTCATGCCAACAATATTAACACAAAAGTATTTACAAATGAATGATTTTAATCTTGGTAAAGTTTTATTCCCGTCAAACAAAAAAAAAAAACCCCAGCTAAAAATCATTTACATTCAAATAAATTTAAAATCAAGGATTTTGTTTTCCTTTAATTTAAAAATTATCTGAAAATAATCATCGAAAAAAATCATTTGAAATTTCATAGATCAGTATACAAACCACCACGAAAAGAAGTTGAATGTAGAATACTTTGAGCTTATTAGGCTTACATAGATATCAACTTGATTTAAAAAAAAAACATTTCTTTACATGTAGCTGATAAGTTAAAGAATTCAAAAGTTTCAACACGTTCTGCTTGTTTCGATTTAGTTGTTGGAAGAAATATTAAATAATTTGTTTTTGCATTGTCTGAGGCCAGAGAGAAGAAAAAGTATTTACACGTAAAAACACCTTTACGAACAGACACGGATTAAAGATAGACTTCGTCACAATTGTGCACTAAATAATAATTTATTTCAATGCAATATATGAACAGTCCACTCTGTTCTTGTGGCAAGCTCAGAGATACTTACCTTTTTTACATGTAAACAATATAAAGATGCTTAAAATGTTCTATTTACCAGAATTGTTCATATTTTAAACCTAAACATTGTCAATACTTATGTTTTACTTTGGGGTGAAAGTGCAATAAGTGACAATGAAAATATACACCTATTTACATATGTTTATTACATGTATTACATCATAAACACAGAAATATTTGAATGATCTAAAAATTACTTGTACACCATTGTTTATTATCCGCTCGCGCAACTTGTTGCGAGGGGGATATAGCACCGCTGCTGTGCATGTGTGTGTATGCATGTATGTGTCCATTGTCAGCTCTTTAGCAAAATTCCAAAGAAAACCCTCTCATGAATATTAATCAAACTTCGTTCACTTCTTTGGCATGGTAAAAGGACAAACCCTATTGATTGATTTTTTTTTAATAATTGTAAAAAAAACCGAAAACAGGAATATTATGTGCGACTTAACATTAAACATTTCCAGTAATTGTATGTACTACTTGAAGTAAATCGCTACCGTATGCAGTTCAAGTTAACAACTTGTCATTTTGTTGGGATTTAAATCAAGTAAAGGTAAGAAACGAACAGTTTGTAGTATTGGATGGTTATACTCTGTCCCGAGTTTTGCTTCCACCACTTTTTGCTTGATATTTCGATTATCATAATGACCTTTGTGCTCAAATTATGTACATCCACTAATATAAGAAATGTCCAGATTATCTGTTTTGAAACACCCTCCCCCCCCCCTACCGCTTCAGGTATCAATACACATCCAAAAATTGAAAGTCTACGGACATTTTGCATTGCATCAGCCATTATTAAGCCCGGATGATAACGTTGAAAAATTGCACGTGGTATCCCGAGTACTTCCGAATGGAGAAAAGATGTAAACATTTCCCATTATAAATCTCCATGATAAATTTGTTTTTGTTTCTGTGAAATTTTATGAGGTGAAAATGATAATTGTTCAATGAAGATATCTTGGATATTTTCCCTTTTGTCGATTTCAACTTTACTTCTTTCACAGGTATGTGTATTTATATTAAAAATCATAAAAAAGTTATGGTAGAAATAACTTGGGACAGACTATAGATGTTTTCCCATTGTTAAAAGCTGAAGCATGCAACAGATTAAGGTAATCCGATTTACATCGAAACAAGCAGTCGACTTTTGGACAAATCTTACCGTTTTACTTACAATAGAAGTAGTCCGAAATTCAAAAGAGACTTTGACAGATATCGCACATTTATCACGCGAAAATTGTATCATATTAATAATAGCTACATATCTACTACTATGGGTTGACATACCACAAGCAACTAGAATTGTCCATCAGAGCATACTACCGATCGCTAGATCTTCAGCCACGTTTCATAATGTGTACGGATCGTTTATGTATGCTTAAATCAAAATCAATGTACTAAATGAATCTGAATTATTAAACTTTAAAGCATATATGTTGAGTTTCTGCTAGAAATAGGAAAACTGTACAACCACGTAAATGTCCCCCCCCCCATCCCCCACAACTCACGACATCAACCACTACCAAAAATACCAAGGCTATTAAAGAACTTAAAGACAGGAAGGTACCTGGGCTCGACTGTATCCAGAATGTACATTTCATATTTGGAGGATCCAAACTCTTCACCTGCGTCTCACACTTCTTTAACCAGTTATCAACATAGGCAGAATTCAATCTATCTGGAAAAAAGATCTCATCATTCCTATTTACAAAGTAACAACAAATCAAAGAGCTCACCTGACAACTATCGACCGATAGCCCTTCTTCCTTGTTTAATGAAACTTTCTGAAACAAAAATATTACGCCTAGGGTTCAAGATCATGTTCTCTTTTCCGTTTCCTTTCCAAATCCACAGCAGCAAGGATTCCATCCAAAACTTGGATGCATATCACCTTCATTTAACCTACAAGAAACGGTCTTTCATAACTTAGTAGGTAGTAGCTATATAGGGTAGTCCAGTATATTTGGCCTTTCCTGACAAACAGAAGGCCTTCTATACTGTGTGGAGACATTGTTTTTTATAAAAAAGTAGAAAATCTATTTTGGTTGCAAGTTTACTGTTCACTTAGCTGTGCTATACCACTTTACAACCTCTTAATCAAACCACATGCTCCGAGACAACGACTTTACTCAATTTAGACATATAACAAGAAACGACAAACCAGACTGGATATGGAAAATTCCTAGCGACGTTCAGGAAGTTACTCTGAGTAAATGTATTGTTAATCTTTGGACTCTCCTTGACCTCTCCCCGCACATCTGCAGTTTATGTCAAAAATCGTTCAAAAATATTTTTTGAGCATGTTTCTACTACTTGTGATAGGATCTATTTATTTAGAGAAGCCTGGTGGCAAACTGTTATAGAAAATTTCGAAATTAATTTATCTGCTGAACTATGTTGACCTCTGATTGTTTCTCATAGGCGTAAGGTCACCCTGAAATTTTTCATTTACAGATTTTTCTTATAGTTTGCATCTTCTTAATTTCCGCCTAATTAGGGATGCAGCAGCATGGTATTATATAATGTCACGTGTAACACTCTGTCTATACACATAAATGTCACAGAATTACAGTGTTATATAAACATTTATATTTTGATATTGCCTTATAGTGTGTGTACGCCTGCAAACTTGCTGGTAATTACTTTATGTCCTTGATCACTGTATCCCAGTAGACCTACATTATCTTTTTAGGGCTTTTCGACTTTCGGTCGAAAAGACCTATTGTTATTCTGATGTTTTATTATTATTATTATTATTCTTTTTCTCGACAGATTTTCCGTCAGCGATTGTTTGCAAACGGAAAGGATTTCAGAAATAACTATGCAACAGTCTTATAGCATTTTTAAATGTTACCAGTATGTAAGGTTTTGGACTTCCGATTCCGTTAGTTCCGGTTCACACAAGCAAAATAGTAGAAATTAAATGAATCAATATATTGTTTTTATTTTTAAAGGAAATTCGTTGTAATTTTAGAGTTACATCAACCATGTCGAGTTGTTTAAAAAGTAAAGCGGCGGCCAGTTTCTATCTCTTATCAGTTTTGAGATTTTGGACCTCAAACTTAAGAAAAGGGGGGATGAAAAAACAAAAAATTACAAAAAGCTTAGGAATGTTATAAGACGTTTAGATATTGTTTAGATAGAAGTAATTAAGGTATATTTTAAGTTTCATCGAAAAGTATTGAGTACTTCCGGTTTTATGAGCCGATGAAAATTGTATATGGGAGTTTCTATGTTAAATTGAATTCACGCATGTAACGTTTTCTCAAACAGTTTTCAAGCAAATATTTTTATATTTTGTATTTGCAATTAGGGACCTAATGTGCAGACCGGAAAAGGTCTTGGGAAAAAAATTCCGAAAAATAAGGGACCTGAAGGTGTCAGTATTAAAAACAGCACTTTAGCTATAACTTTTTTATTACTCATCCGATTTTCAAACTCTTTTCGGTTATTAGTTAAGAATAAAGAGTACAAATTAAAAATTATGGTCCGAGCGCCATTTTTTGACTGTATTCTGAGATTTTAGGCCTCAAACTTGAAAAAAGGGGGGATGAAAAAAACAAAAAAAAATCAGAAAACTTAGGAATGTTATAATACGGATAGATATTGTTTAAATAGACGTATTTAAGATATATTCCAAGTTTCATTGAATAGTATTGAGTACTTCCGGTTTTATGAGCCGATGAAAATTGTCTACGGGAGTTTCTATGTTAAATTAAATTCACGCATGTAACGTTTTCTCAAACAGTTTTCTAGCAAATATTTTTATATTTCTTATTTACAATTAGAGACCTAATGCGCAGACCGGAAAAGGTTCTGAAAATAAAATTCCGAAAAATAAGGGATCTGAAGGGGTCACTATTCAAAACAGCCCTTAAGCTGTAACTTTTTTATTTTTCATCCGATCTTTAAAATTTTTACGGTTAATAGTTCAGAATAAAGAGTACAATTAAAAAAAAAAATGGTCCAAGGGGCAACTTTTTGACTCCTTATAGGGGTTTCAAGGGGTTCAAAATGATATATTTTTAACAATTCAAAAAATTAAATTAGAAGAGTTGTCTCGCTTTGCACAATGGATGATAATCATAAAAGCTATATACATACCAGGTTAAGTGTTTAATAGATGAGTACTTTCTAAAATATGAATTTTAAAAGATCTTCTATGGAAAATTTAACAGTACATTTAGATATAAAGTTCTAGAGTTATCTTTCTTTAAGCATTTAAATTTTTTGCGAGTTAATGCGTAACCATATTTCCAACAAAATCTTAAAGTATTAAAAGTAGTATGCAATAGTCTTGTACCAATTCTAAATAAGACGCGTATATATGGTTTTGGACTTCCGTTTTTGGTTTTTCCGGTTTTTACAAGGAACATACTAGAAATGTAAGAATCGATATTACATGTATATTGTTCTTATTGCTTATTCGTTGGGCAGCTATACTTCTAATATGTTCTTTTAAACCATCTCTTTAAGAAATCATAAAAACAATATCGTTAAGATGTACAAAAACATAATCAACCAGTTATGTTTTTGTATTTCATCTGTATAATAAGGGATCTTATACTTAGACAGAAAAACAGATTTTGGGATAAAAACTGTAACTTTTTCATTCTTCAATTAAGTCAATAAATTTTGAATAAAATAATTCATTTTAAGGTTAAAAATTGAAAGAACAAGTAAAGAAATTATTAGCTGTGTATAATATATTGACTTAATTCTTGAAGTGTCTGTGAAAGAGAATTTTTAAAATCCAAAATCAAAATAAATTAAGTATCTCCATGTATAATAGCGAACGGGGTCATGTATCAACCTACACAACCTAAACATAAACTGCAAAATTTGTTATTATATTATTAATACCTTAGAAGCAAGTTCTTTCGATTTTATAGGATTGCTCTGTTTAATTTCTCTATGGAAGATCCTTTGTTAAATATGTGTGACTTTTTAAAAATTCGCAATCAGCTTTCTGATGTATTGTAAAATATTTTACATGTCATCCTCAATTTTGAAATTTTTCTTAAACCTCGAATCCTTAGACAAGGGCTTTAAATATTAGTAGTCATTGAGCGTTTTTTGTGTCTTATTTTTCTAATTTAAAAAAAAAAATCTTATATCCTATAAGGTTTAAAATAAAGAGACAACTTGAAATCAATCATTAGCCTAATGCAGGGGATAGTTTTTTCTGATTTTATACCATTTATAACATTTTAGATTTTTCTATTTTTTTTTAATTCTAATTTCAAGGGAATTTAAGCATGAATCGTTTTAGATATTGTAAGATATTCAAACATGTCATAGTCATGAACAAAAACCAATGAGCAGACCGAAAAACGTTCTGATACTACACACCAGGCTACTGCTTAATACTATATAAAAGCTCTCGAACGATGGGGGGTCCGTAAGCTAATGGTATTTCAATACATTCATTTTTCGACTTGGAGTTCACCATAATAATAAATGGTGGGTTCAAATTAAATTTTGTACTCACAAAATAAGGATTTAGGGTTTTGAATTTTCTAACAGGATTCCCTTTCTACAAGTTTATTATACGCATGTACATGATTTTTTTTATCCAGGCCTATATGTGTCACTTGTCGGATACTAAACTTTTTTATGGTCAATTTAATGTATATGCATTCATAATATTCTATTTATTTGATCTTTATTTGAACCTGTACACATGGAAATAATTTTTAAATAAGGGTGGCTGGGTTAATAACTTTTTGGGAGTTGATTTTTAATCAACTATCCTATACAGTCACTCGGACAAACCGAAAGTGAAACAGTGTTTGGACCTCAGCACAAATCATTGCTCCTGACAAGACTTAGTTCTTGAAAATAATTGATGAATTCGATGTAAAGTATGCTAAAGCATTGTTTTTCAAGGAAACTTATTTACAAACACCTTAAAAATAGTCAGATTTTAAATGGTATGAACAATTTAAATATTTTTTGTAGTCGTATGTATTCCTACGCCAGAGTTCAATATAGTCTCGTTCAACTCGACGCTCGGCTGTCTCCGTAAACCCTTGTCGGAGATTTACGGTGTCAGCCGAGCGTTTGGTTGAACGAGACTAGAGTTCAATATTGCTTGGATCCATACAGTTTTCGAGAAATATTTCTACCACTGATACATAGTTTGATTGAATTAATTTTATCTTTAAATATTATTTAACATGATTCATAAGGAGGTTTCTCGACATTCTAGTCGAAAAAGTTAAAAAATTCATGCATATTATAAAAATATGCGTAATTCAAATTAGAAACTACGTATACATGTACTTGTCATGCAAAATAACATATCATTGATTTAAAAAGGAATAAACATCGACAAAATCAACTCCCGCCAGTTATTCAGTACTTTGATTAAGATTGTGATTGCACTCCGGAACTGCAATTAATATTTTACGTGGGACCAAAATCGTTATGGACGGAACGAAAATCATGCTATACAAAGCGTATTTAATCTATCAAAGAAATGTCAAGACTGATTAATCACGCCTTAGAATGCCCCCCCCCCCCTCCTCTCTCTATCTCTCGCGAGAAAATTCATGCATCCGCACTCTGAAATTCTATTATAGAAACAATTCATTATTGTCAGTATTTTATAAAAACAGGTATGCAGATAATTTAAGTACAGTCATTGAATTTGTAAAGTTAAAATTCACTTTTTCATGAAGCAATGAGAGATACCGTCTACCTTTGTATACGGGGATGAAAGAAATGCGCTTTAAATCACTGGGTTGCGAACGTGTCGTGGAGCGAATTAACATGTTCATGTACATCGGGTTCGAGAGTACGCTAATAGCTAAAACACCTCGTGCAAATCGACACTTCACTTGCTCACATGTTTGGTAGTCTGAGATAGTCATAGAATATTCTACAAGAGTTACGAAGGTTGACAACGCTGGTTCAGAAGAATTTGTGAAGACGGTGCTTTGAATTAGCTGTATCATTTGTTGTATCAAGAAGAGACCTACATATAAAACATGTAAGTAAAAACAAATTCATGAACAAATGTGTTGGTACCATGTGGACTCATTAGTACTATTAAGTTAGTTTACTTAACTGACTGAACACATCGGAGTCTCTTTATTAAGCTACATAGCTCATGGTTCAGTCAGTAAAGTAAGTTTTTTGGCTTTTTTGAGAAAAACTCGAGCTCCTGTGGGCTAGCCTACCTAAACACTAAATTTGTGTTATGAGCAGTAAACAAGTATATAAAGGGAAATTTGGTGACCTCTCCCGATGGCTCGCTTTGCTCATATTTTTACAACTGCAACTACTCAGACCTTTTTCGAAGAGCATGAAGATGGCAACACTTTTATAACAGTATTAATATCACCAGATGTTATAATTTTACACCGTGTCAACTATATCAGTTTACATGTCAGCTAGACAGCCTTGCATATCTATTCTTTATTGTATTATATGTAATTAAGACTGAGTATGGGTACTATGTCATTAAATTTAATGTTAAAAAATGCAAATCTTAAAACTAGTGCTGAAATGAGTGTTCGAATATTCGCAAACGAATAGTAAATTTCTAATATTTGGAATGGAAATTTATTATTCAAATATTCAGTCACATGTTTAACGTCCGTATGCAGCGCTGTAAACTATACAGCATCGTATTATTTCGTTACGATTGAAAAGAGAAGCTTGGTTTTGGAACATTTTACTATACAATGCCATTTGCAAACTCTGTCTAGTTGGTACAAGAAGTATTATATAGAAAGCTGCAACCAATCATCTAAAAGGAAAACACCAATCGGTCTCATGATATTTGTTATTTTATCATAAATTCAAAATTCTGATCTATGACTGCCATACTTGTTTACATTGAATTTAAAGCACGGTTTACATCGGACGGAGACAAGCATTTCGGATATTAATATGAATATTGTATTTATAGCAGAAAGATTTAAATAATTTGTTAAATATGTTTGAGCGAGTGCATGTTGGTTACAGAATGATAATATCGAAGGTAAATCAAAAGATTTTTTAAAGATTGTTCTTGGTTTTATCAAATACTATAATCATACATGGCATGGCAGGAAGTGATTGATTACGTATCGGACTCAGGTGTCAGTACTGCTGTATTATATTTAAGAAGTAATAAATCTTTTGATTGTAGTTAATTGAGATGTATTTTAATATCATTTTCATAAAAATAAAATGTGCCCCTTATTCATTGGATACTTATATGTTTAGTTTAGATGACATGTTAATGCAGTCTACACATGCAATATTACATAGTCAAATAAGCTGTCAAACGTAAATACTACTTTGTAGATGACATCTACTAATATTCGAATACGATTAGAATAGCATTCACAAATATTTGAATATTTATTTATGGTATTCGTTTCAGCTCTACTTAAAACTTGGAATGCATTTTTTAGCATTGTTAAAAAATCACACTTTTCGCTCGGAACTTAATAATGAAAATTAAAATGCCCTTCTGTCTTGTAAATTTAACCAGTCTGTTGATTGCTTTAAGTACATACCAACATCGGAAGTATTAAACAATTCAAAATCAGCAACTGTTAGTTACAATGCTTCTTTGCAATAAAATATAACACACATATTTTAACACACATTTTTGTTGTATACATCATTGAAATATGTCGTGAATGTTGTTACGCGCTATGACCAGATTTTTTACTTTCCAAATCTGGTCATGACCAGATTTTTACATGTTGGAGGTTGGCAAGTATGATAAGGGAACGCTCAGTATAATGTATGTTATGTGTGTTTGTTGAGTCGAGTGCAGATTTTTAAAACAAAGACAGTAAATTTAGGGGGGGGGGGGTAAAAAAGGAAACGAAATATGTAAATTTCAAACCTACATTGCTGGATCCAAAGCATCTTCATTTTACCAACCTGAACTAAAGGTTGCATGCTCAGTCTTAGGGCTGTCACTGGTCACCATTATTACCCAAAAACCCTGGAACAATTTGGTTTCGGTTCCGATTTTTGAAATATTATCCGTTTTCTATGAAAAATGGCATCTAAATTGAAAGGTTCATCAGTATGGACCTGTTGTTTGTTATGAACATTGACTTGTATACAACTGGCCATGTTCACCGATGCGTGTGCACTCATTAAATAAAGTATCAGGCAATTTACCTGTGTATAAAGGAAAAACACGACTTCACTAAACAAAGATGGCAGCTCAAGATGAACATGTTTTCAATATTTGTTTATAGAAATATTTAGGGTAAGAACTATCTGGATTTATAAGTAGTGAGATTGAATAAGGAAAGCCAGAAGTCAAATTCATGCAAAATAATGTGGGAAAATCTGCGTGGTTACAGAAAACAGAACACACGGCCGTGTGCATTACATGTATGTACATGTACTTGCAACTCGAAAATACACGAACATACATGTATCATTAGACTTTTTTTATACTTGTTTCAAATCTTAAATATACTTATTTTGTTAACATTATATTAGATTTATCAAATCACTTGTAACCATTTATTATAATAAGCATTAAGTTTTATAAATCGGTGATGATTATATTCTATAAATTAAAATAGTTTTTTTTTTATTTAACTTATATTATCTAATGTAATTCAATTTGCTAGTCATGAAACTAGTTATTATGTTGAAGTTTGTTCTTAAAGAATGAAGTAATAGAGGATTGAAATAAACTTTTGAAGTGGCAAAAAAAATGAAAATTTTATTTGAAATTAGACCTGACCTGAAAAACCTGAAACCGAACCAAAAATTTTACGACCCGACCCGAACCAACAATTTTGGAACCGTGACAGCCCTACTCAGTCTACGTTATGATGTTTCATTTTTATACCCCATGTAATGCAGTTGCAAGGCTTACGGGTGGCACAGGACAGTTTTTTTGATACAATTCATTGTAGCCAGGGGATTTGTGTCTTTGGAACTCTGTAACTAGAATTTCCTTAGTTCCAATTCAGCACAAATACCTTTAATTCACTTGTTATAGGGCCAGTCATCAATCTCTGAAAAAGACTACTATTCAAAACCTGTAAATTTTTCTACAAATTTTATTTTAATAGATTTTAACCCTTTCATATTTTGCTAATTTTTCATGATTTTTCAGCTTTTTAGACCTCCCCCAGGTATAAATTCCCTGTAAAGGGTTGACCTTCCGTACCATGTGCATGTTGCACCATCACATGTCAGAAACATATCGGACGGTGTATAGTTTACAATGTCCCATCCACCTACTTTTCGTGTTATTTTACCTCCCATCTGTTACTTGCAATTTCACTGTGAAAAGTCAACACAACAGTCATAGCTGCGGTTTTGCATTTTACTTCTGATTCTCATGTACCTTACATATGGGGCCTACAGTACAGGCAACGCGGATCCCGTGTTTCCCGCGCCCCGTCACGGTATAAACACATCGAGGTGATCGGCCAGGTGAGACAGGTATACCGCGTTCCCATCACGGTAAACTCTTCATCTACCTGTCCCCGCCACCGTAAAATTATCGATGGAAAAGTATCGTATACAAGCGGGAGTTATCTCCCCGAATTACAAATACATTGCATGTTTCTTTATATTTAATGACGATATTTAACCAGATTTTGACAGAGATTATAATCGAAGTCTTTTTTACTATTTTTTTTATTTCATAGCTATTAAATAAATTATAAAAGTATTTAATTTAATAATTGTGCAGCAATTGCAAATAAAATAAACATATTTTAAAAAGGTCGTTAAATTAAAAATTATCATGAAATGATTTTAATTGCCAATAAAATTATAAATGTGTACGCAGTGCGATTGTGTTTTCTTAACAATTAATTGGTCCGCCTACATTTGTGTTGTTTGTTGCTGAAGTCCATGTGTGTCAACTAATGATGAGTAAGTGATTAAAAATTAGGGCTTCCTATAAAATTACCAACCCGGTATTTTTAGCACATTCGGTTCATTTCTTACAAGGTCTTCTACGTGTAAAGAACATTTTTTGTGAATTCAAGTTTAAGTGAATTTGTGTTGCGTTACTTTAGGTACATGTATGGCTCATCTTTGTCAATTGCGCGAGGATTCCCACTTTCTAGTGCATTACGTTTGCGACGACAATCTTTAAGTGCGAAGCCGTGTGTTCTTCAAGACTCAGTCTGACTTGAATGTTCAGTGTGGAAATGAGTGTGACGTTCAGTGGGCCTGAGGAAGTCGATCGAGCTGTGGTCTTGCATGCTGGATGTGAGCAGGACATGAGGGCCAAGCTGCGAGAGATGGAAGATACCGTGTGTCTACCAGCCTTTCCTTTCTCATCAACTTCTTTGCCACCTACGAATACACCCCATTGTAATGCGAAAAATCAAATTAACGTGTATCTCTCTGAACTAAATTATAACAAATAGAGAGTAAGGAGTCTTAGAGATACCCAGGGTTGCATAAAATTATGTAATCGAAAGATATTGTGGGTATCCAATGTCTTGGTGTCATGATGGTGTACCAGCTACCCGCCGTGATGGAGGTTAGCGTTCGCTCGCGACCGAGCCCTCTCTCTCTCTCTCTTTCTCTCTCTCAGCAGAATAACTAGATAATTTTTTTTGAGAACGAAATGTTGTTAAACCGTTCTTATGTTCTTACACATTTGAAAGAAATTAAGAACATGTTTTGAAAGTTTTGCTGTTGATATTTCATGCCGATAAAAAAACATTAAAACATTTCAGTATATTGAAAGCTACTACAAATATGTAAACCCGAAACCTTACCTCCCCCCACCGCTTTATGACTGTCGAAGTTAACTTTAGTCCCAATAGGTGTGAAACCGTCGCATTGACAGGAATTCACTCTACGCTTGAACGCACAGAATACACAGGAATGAGGCAGGTAGATAATCTGTGTAACGATTGACCAAGTAGAATTCTACATGCATATGAAACAATTTTACTAATAGTTATATCAAATAATTGATTCATTTTACTGCGTTCTTTAACCGCTAAACGTGTTGAAGATGTTCCTTCCCGCAAAAAAACCTCCATTATAAACTAAACGAGAGATAGAGAAAAAACACAACGAATTAAACTTTCCAAACACAGTATATCATGCATCATGAACATTGCAAAAAAAAACTTCACTGTTAAACATACTTCTTATTTTCTTTATTAAAAATAAAACTAATAGAACGGAACTTTATCATGAAGGAAACACATGGTAGAGCTAGCGGGCTGATTTGATTCACAGGTGCAGCACGTGGACTCAAATCTGAAATTGCATGATGGATTCAATCACAGTGTACCATATTCCTTTATGAATACTAATTTTATGAATATTTAGTATTGGATATTAGTATATTTCACATAAGTGTACGTTAAATTACGCCTAAACGCCCCCCTCTCTCTCTCTCTCTCTCTCTCTCTCTCTCTCTCTCCTGTAAGGTGTTGTGCGATTAGACGAAGCCGTACGTGATATAGACTTTTTCTTTTGTCGTGAAAAGGTGTGAAAACCCTCAAGGGCATGTCGTTTTCTCCCCTGAGTTTGTTAATCACTACATGTATACACAGAAAATGATCGTAACTTAAACTTTTTAATATGTTTACACAGGAAACGCATACTGATAACACGTTATGATTCCATGTGCTTTAACGCAGCACCAACTTTATATATGAATGATAATTTTATTATTGAATGGAAAAATAGATTTGTTAGTTGATTCCCGACATTTGTTCATTTTTCAATTTAAAACATACACATGTATTGACAGTTTACGGCACTATGCGTGTCAACTTATAAAATGAGAAGATGAAATTGCTCTGCATTGATACGAGTTCATCTAATGAAAATATTTAATTTTAAGATTGTTATAAAAACAGGATTATTAACTAATAGAAATAATAACTGAAATAAGCACGTCAAATACAAAGATATGTGTTCTTATTTACACATCACAAAATTTAACAGCGTAATATAATCATGTTATGTTGTAATTCGAATGTAGTTTCCGATTTCATGAAATTCTATTTCATAAATATAATTTATTAATTTTATAATAATATGGACCACAATTTATTTACAATGCAGCTGTTATGCTTAAATCTAAAGTCGCATATTTGACGTGGATTTACGTGACCAGCATTGCCTGTAATGTACAGTACAGGTAAAGTAACAACAACAAGCAGCAGCAGGAATAACGGTAAATCCCACTGTCATGGTGTCATCACGGTCGCTATCCATACCGCGATCAAAAACCGCGATGGTGTATCGCGGGAACGATAAAAATACCGTGACGGTAACGCAGGCCAATACGGGATCCGCGTTGCCTGTACTTTACATATTTCATGTCAATTTCAACAAGAGACATCCCTCTAACTAATGATAATCATTAAAAATAATTTCATGAATTTTAGCAACACTCATAAGCCTTCAAGTACAGCAACTCTCAATTTTACAAAAATATTTACGGGTACTTTATCCGAAACTGTCCCTTGCTATCTTTAACTCACACTAACATTCTCTGAAAACTCATTTTGTCTTAGAATTAAAAAGCTTATGCTATTCTGAGAAAAAGTATACCACATTTTGCCAATTCCAGTGAGGTTTAAGAAAAATATGGTCATTTAAATGAACCCACTATTTACACTTTCCTCTATCTAACACAGATTCATAGGGCTCTCCATAAGTAAAGCATCTTCACCTAATCTTTTAGAGGTCAATTGTTGTTCAACCTCCTTAAATAAGAAACCTTATTCAATGCTACATACATCAACATGATATTATCATGATAAAAGCATCACATCACTTAGAAATACACTTACATGTATACCCTCTCCTATCTTTTGATTTTCATAAGAAGCATTAGTTTAAACACATTTACCTAATATTATGAAACTTGTGGCAATTTCCTTGAGTCATTGCTCACACATATTTGAAAACAACCATAACTGATATTAAAAATTGATCTTTTTTGATAAATGGATAATTTGTACATGTAGCATTTTTATTAACCAAAAGACATGCCGCCCTACATGTGATTTCTTGTTTTCATGAAAAAAGTAAGCTTATAATCATATTTAGTGAATATCTTGCTCAAATTGAACAAAAATGTATGTCTGTATTATGAGTAATGAGATTGAATTGAAAGTTCTAATGCCAGCTGGGAACTTTTTAAGTTATATTTATAGGTCAAGGTCAAAAGCAAAATTATATGAAATGCTTTTTATCCTATTGTCCATTATTTAAGTGGGGCCCTTTGAGATGGTCACCATCTTAATGTTGTCCTGTTGATATTTAATTTAATGTGTCATGTAATGGGAAGTGTGTGTGAGATTGCTGAATGCTAGAAATTATAAAGATTGGGAGTAACGAAGGTGTCAATTAGCACCCAAGTCCCGGAATCAGTGTTAATAAAATCTGAGAAAACCCAGCAAATTGCGAGTTTTCACAAAAATGAAAGATTGAGTTTGTGTATGTATTGAATGATATTATATAGGTTTTCACTATTTCTAAGCTTACTGAAAGATTTAATGTGATTTTTTTTCTTGTTAGTGTAAAGTAATTAAAGACACCACATGTAGCTATAATTTATTTATAGGATATTTATTTACCCACAATTCATTAAGTCTCCCAAACGAAGATCCCGTTCCTCAAAGATGGCTGAACAGAATTGTACAAAACTCGAGGATACGATAGGTGTGCACCCTGGTTTGATTTTTCTCATTTAGGGTTGGCCAACCACTTTTCTGGGGGTCAAAAGGGTGTGGGTTCTAACATTAAACCTTATGGGAAAAATCATAAACTCTATTGTAAATGGTTATAACTTAAAAAGGGACAAAGATAATTATATAGGGTTTTCAGAATCATATATTGACCGTTACAGGCAATATATAGGGTTTCTTAGATCTGACCCCTGGGGTCATTCCCATCCCCAGGAATTGGAAATGACCATCTATCTCAGAAACTGTTAGAATCCTGACCCCTAAACCATATATATTCTTGTTTCATGTGTTAAGGGGCATCAAATGGTATGTAGGTCATGGGCCCATGCATACGTCCTGATCCCCCTCAAACAGGAAGTGCCCAAATAACTTGAAAACGATTAAGATCCCCACCCCTAAACCATATATATCCTTGTTCCTCGTGTCAAGGGGCATCAAATGGTATGTAGGTCATGGGCCCTGAGGGTGGTCCTGACCCCCCTCAAACAGGAAGTGCCCGAATATCTTGGAAACGGTTAAGATCCCCACCCCTAAACCATATGTATCCTTGTTCCTTGTGATTAGGGGCATCAAATGGTATGTAGGTCTTGGGCACCGGGGTGGTCCTGACCCCCCTCAAACAGGAAGTACACAAATAACTTGAAAACGGTTAAGATCCCCACCCCTTAACCATTTATATTCTTGTTCCTTGTGTTTAGGGGCATCAAATGGTATGTAGGTCATGGACACTGGGGTGGTCCTGACCCCCCTCAAACAGGAAGTGCACAAATAACTTGAAATCGATTAAGATCCCCACCCCTAAACCATATGTATCCTTGTTCCTCGTGTCAAGGGGCATCAAATGGTATGTAGGTCATGGGCCCTGAGGGTGGTCCTGACCCCCCTCAAACAGGAAGTGCCCGAATATCTTGGAAATGGTTAATATCCCCACCCCTAAACCATATGTATCCTTGTTCCTTGTGATTAGGGGCATCAAATGGTATGTAGGTCTTAGGCACCGGGGTGGTCCTGACCCCCCTCAAACAGGAAGTACACAAATAACTTGAAAACGGTTAAGATCCCCACCCCTTAACCATATATATTCTTGTTCCTTGTGTTTAGGGGCATCAAATGGTATGTAGGTCATGGACACTGGGGTGGTCCTGACCCCCCCCCCCCCCCCCCCAAACAGGAAGTGCACAAATAACTTGAAAACGATTAAGATCCCCACCCCTAAACCATATGTATCCTTGTTCCTCGTGTCAAGGGGCATCAAATGGTATGTAGGTCATGGGCCCTGAGGGTGGTCCTGACCCCCCTCAAACAGGAAGTGCCTGAATATCTTGGAAACGGTTAAGATCCCCACCCCTAAATCATATGTATCCTTGTTCCTTGTGTTTAGGGGCATCAAATGGTATGTAGGTCATTGGCCCTGAGGGTAGTCCTGACCCCCCTCAAACAGGAAGTGCCCGAATATATTGGAAACGGTTAAGATCCCCACCCCTAAACCACATGTATCCTTGTTCCTTGTGTTTAGGGGCTTCAAATGGTATGTAGTTCATGGGCACCGGGGTGGTCCTGACCCCCCTCAAACAGGAAGTGCACAAATAACTTGAAAACAGTTAGGATCCCCACCCCTAATCCATATGTATCCTTGTTCCTTGTGTAGGGGCATCAAATGGTATGTAGGTCATGGGCCCTGAGGGTGGTCCTGACTCCCCTACCCCCCCTCAAACTGGAAGTTCCCGAATATCTTGGAAATGGTTAAGATCCCCACCCCAAAACCATATGTATCCTTGTTCCTTGTGTCAAGGGGCATCACGTGGTATGTAGGTCATGGGCCCTGAGGTAGGTCCTGACCCCCCTCAAACAGGAAGTGCCATATATATTCTTGTTCCTTGGGTCATGTTGGTTCACCTGGTATTTAGTAAAGGACCCCTGGGAAACATCATGAAACTTCAGAAATAAAAATAATCAGGTTCTAAATCTTTTTGTCTGTAAAGTTTGACCCATGTGGGTCATCCCTACCCCCAATGATGGCCTCATTCATTTGGGAGACTTGATAATCGCCCCGATTATAATTACATCTCGTTGTACATGTATTGATATCTAATGTTTTATTACCATGCTTTATTAGGAAAGTGACTTCTCTAGATAGTAAACTTGTATATGATTTTAGCTTAGTGCCCTCGCAGCAAAATGGTATGAATCCATATTGGAAGCCAATAAGACAAATTTAGACTTGTCTGAAAATCTTTCAAAATGATAAAATTGTTTGCTAATAATTGTATTATTATAAAACAGATCTACTTAGCATATTCAAGGCATATTTTTGGTAATTTCTATGTAAATTTAAAGAAATTTGAATTTTCTAGATCTGCACATGTTTATTTTTCTGTATTATGTGTGCACATCAATGGATGTTCATCATTAAATCATTAAACTGTCATTGTTAGGCCACCCAAAATTATTTCTATGCTTGTGTCACTTCAAAATACCAAATCTAAGAGGGAGGGCGATAAAATTAAAACAAACAAAATTTTCAAACAAATGATTTCCATTCATTTACAGAATTTAATTCTTTTAAAACTTCTGGTACCTCTACATTTTCTAATTTATTCATATAACATTCACTTGGCATAGTTCCAGATTGGAGTTTTCAATGACAAGTATAGCAGACCCACAATTTACATCTAGAAGAGCACACATGTGTTTCAGTCCCTGGACAGCTTTCTATATTTTTTTATTTTAACGTCAAGAATGGTTAATATGGATGTTTTTAATGCTCTATCAAAATTTGAAAGTCAAATATGGAGTTACAAGCGAGTTACAGAGGTTAAAATACTTTGTTTTGTAAACAAAGCTCAAGTCTTGTTATTGTTTACATATGTCTTGAATTGGTAAAAGTTTCAATCTAATGTTGCATTTTGTTGTTGATAAACTTATTTATGAACACATTGTTTCCACCAGTTATTTTGTCAAAGAAATGGTAATTTCTTTACATTATTTGTAAACAAATATAAGACTCGAGCTTTGTTTACATAACGACTTCTTTCCTTTGTATCTCGCTTGTAACACGACTAATAACATTCAAATTTTGGTCAATCATTCAAAATACACAATTGAATTATTTAATACATAAAAATCAAAAATAAAATTGTCATCTGAAATCGTGTCCAGGTCCCTTTAAACCTACGCGAGCAGGTTACGTTAAACATAGAATTAACTTTGAACAGCCTTGCATATATAGCAACTAATAGACATGAAAATGAAGATACCTTTACCATCTTTTTATTACCATCTGTTACATAGTAATTGGTGTCTATGAAAATACTCTACATGCTATATTGGCTGCCACTCAACTTAAACATTTAATAAACATGAGTTAATTGCAATATTTCAGTTAATAATACTTGAACTTCTCGTGTTGTTCAGCATCTGGGTCTTTTGTTCGCACTTGTCATATATTATGGATTTCCCATTGGTTTTTTTTTAATTAAGGGCAGAGTATTACGTTATCAGACGTACTACTGATATTACGAATTTCATGAAATTTTGACAGTCAAACAGATCATATAACCAAATGATTCTATCAATGTTATCAAATTTGACCATCTTGTTTTCACATTAACATCAGGTCAAGGTGACTACCTTTTTTCTCAACTTAAAGGATGAAAAAAAATAAATGTAATTATCCGCAGTTATGTAAACATCTGTTTAAGATATGAAATTCATATTCTTCAGTGAAATGATAGAATACCACAATGTCTAACAGCTTAAACTACTAAAATTATAATAAATATATTAACTAAAATTGATATTGTTTAGCCTGCATTTCCTTTAACATTCTTAAATTTTGAGGATATTTTGATTATTTTTTTTTGTTTCCAATATTAAAATATTTCTGTTTTTTTCATTTTATGAAGGACGTAAATAAATATCTGAATTGACAGAAAAGTTAATATATTGACTATTCTAAAATAATAAGAGATAAAATCTGATTTTAATGATTTTTTCACACAAATATTTTTATAGAATGAGTGCTTAAAAAGCTAATATAAATTTATTTTGATAGGCAAGTTATATTTAAAAAAAACATATTCTGAAACCCATGTATCTTATTAGTTCATATTATAAAAAAATCCAAAATTAATGTTATTTTTTTACTTTTGAATCTAAAGCAACTCTGAATTGAAAAAACATGGATATTTTCTTACGCCAATGTTCCATCAAAAATATAGTTTTTGTTAGATTCCAAACTTTGATTACTATTTCAATGCCAAGTTGTATGATAGTAAAAAAGAATGATAAATATACAATATTTTAATTTCCTTTTATATTGATTTAATGAACGTTTAATCAAATTTACTTTTGACAAATTGAAAGCTAGAAAAGACTCATTCATTAAGATATTTGGTGTAAAAAGTGCTACGCGATGTGATTTTAATGCATTTAAAATTTTGATCTCATGTTGCATTTAAGCATTTATTAGTAGGTAAAGTAAAGGCCAATGGGATATTGGCGCATCCCTAGGGTGGGTCCATATGGCTTTGCAATTATGAAACCTAAAGGGGTGATTTGAAGTCTTGAATCACAGAAGTCACAGTTCATTAGACATCTTATATAATATCTGTAAACTGTTCTGGTCTGCAATTTGGTTTCTAATAGCCTATCGAATGTTTACTAAAATACTTTACGAATTTTCTCCTATGTCATCAATTTTATTTTAATCGCAAGCATTTGAAGAAATTCTAATTTAATTATTAAGTTAAATGTGATTAATTGAATACAATATTTTGTAACAGCCCTGTTATCCGTTCTTTATTTCAAACCATGATTTTTCATTGAACATTATCATTGAATATTTTTGTATGTTGAGCCACCTTAAAACTTTGACATTTTTGTGGTTTAAACATTTAATTATGAGTGTTAAAGGTAATGCAATTTTTCGCTATTTGTTTAATATAGTAAGACTATTCTTGTTAAGCTTAATTTTGCTTTGATTTATTTTGTAGAATGAGGTCGAAACGAGTGTCTGCTGCCCAAAGAGCAGCCAGGGAAAAAGAAAAGAGAAAGACAGCAAAGTCTGCAGCAAACACTGAACACTCACAGAGTTTGGTGGGGAACTCTTTTAAAAACCCAGAAACAGTATGTTCCTTTACAGGAACATTGGCCAAAACTAACAAAGTTAGTGGCCAGAGGCTTGTCAAGGCCTCTATAAAAAACCTTGACACACAAACAAGAACTGAAACAAAAATGAACAAAACTGAAACTACTATACTGAACAAAACTGAAACTACTATACTGAACAATACAAAAACTACTGAACTGAACAAAACTGAAACTACTGAACTGAACAAAACTGAAACTACTGAACTGTACAAAACTGAAACTACTGAACTGAACAATACTGAAACTGCTGCACTGAACAAAACTGAAACTACTGAACTGAACAATACTGAAACTACTGAACTGAACAAAACTGAAACTATTGAACTGAACAATACTGAAACTGCTGAACTGAACAATACTGAAACTACTGAGCTGAACTTTGCTGAAACTACTAAACTGAACAATGGAACTTCTGAACTGATCAAACAAACAAAAACAAAAGAAGTGAAAATTAAACAAGAAACTGAAACGAAACAGAATAAACAAACAAGAGAACTGAAAACTGAAACAAAACTGAACAAGCAAACAAAAAAACTGAAAACTAAACAAAAAACTGAAACAAAACTAAACAAACAAACGAGAGAACTGAAAACTGAACAAGAAACTGAAAGAAAACTGAACAAACGAACAAGAGAACTGAAAACTAATCAGGTAACTGAAACACGTATACTGAACAAAGAAACAAGAGAACAGAAAATTAAACAAGAAACTGATTCAAAACTTTATAAAAAAACAAAAACTGAACAAGAAACAACTACATGTCAACGGAAAACGAAATGTCACACGGAATCAAATAGTCATTTGAGTCTATGCCAAGCTGAAGAGAATGTCAAAAACAGAAAAAGAAGTCATGTGAATGAAGTGAATATTGAAAAAAATATCAAAAGTGAAATCTTGATTGATAAAGAAAATAATACGAATAAAAATGTCAAGAATTCAAGCAAACGTAAAATGACTTTTGATTCACTCATTTGTGACAAAGAAAAGAATGAAGAGATTAGTAACAGACTTAAGAAAAGATGTACTTCATTTCCAACTGATATACAAAACCAAATTGATCGCAAGCTTCAGCAATTATCAGAACCAAACTATGGAAAACGGGAAGTTAGATTGATTGATGTTTTGAAAGAAAAACCGAGAACCAAAATCCCAGCAGTCATGAAGAAACTGAGGAAAGATAATGTGGAACTGTCTGTTATTGAAAGTGAAAAAACTGAATTTACTTTCTGTCCACTATCAGAAGTCACAAAAGAACGGTTGCGAAAAAGAACAAACTCCAGTGTTGTTTCAAATGAATCGGAAGAATCCACAGATATTGAACAAATGCTCACGGTCCCTGTTAAAACCAGATCTATTGTAGGGGACGGAAATTGTTTCTTTAGAGCACTGTCATTTGCAATCTTTGGCGATGAATGCCATCATTTTAAAATACGAAGCATTATAGTGAATCATCTTTTAAAAAATGAGCAAACATTTTTGAGCTTTTTAAGATCAGGATACCAGTCTGTCTGCAATTATGTTATGAAAAAGGGTATGCTAAAAAATGGTGTATGGGCCACCGAAGTTGAAATTATTGCTGCAGCTCATCTGCTACAAACGGATATTTTTGTGTTTGACAATAGCGGTAAATCATGGGCAAGGTTTTCCGGAAAACAAGCAAACAGCAGATTAAGTGTAGAACCTGAGGCAATTTATCTGAAACATTGTTACCGAGCACATTACGAAGTTGTTCTATCTGTGGACGACCAAGAGGAAAACATACCAAAGAGGTCTGCAAGCACAGTCACAAACAATGTTCTTTCGAAAAGAGCATTTCACAATGTTGAGGATGAATCAATAAGCAAGACATTAGAAAGTGAACACACATTTTCTTACGACACCACTTTGGAAGAAATTTCTCAATGTAGCACTGGTGATGAAAACCGTCAATTGGAGAGGAAAATACTGCATGGCAACTGTCATCAAGGACATCCTAGGTTCGGTGCATCCGCCGGAAAACAATGTGTTTTGAACAGTCTTGCTTCTTTGATGTATAGCAAGGTAAAGCACACACAAGACTGGAATGTTACTGACATGAATGTTGTATTGAATACTGGAAATGATCTGTATAAGTTTCTGGCAGGTAGCTCTACCATGCACAATGATTATGTAATGATTTCAGAAATTCCTAGACAAATTGAATGTTTCAATAAAGAATTTACATTCGAATTTGCTGATTCATTGTTTGGTTTGATATATCCTGGAAATTTCCTGCATGATTCTGGTTTGCAAAGCTATACTGTACACGAAGCATTGAATATTGCTCTTGTAAACTCCGATGGTGCTTTTGTCACATTCAAAGGTAATACCTACATTATCCTTAAGGGCAGAAATTCCTTCTATGTTTTTGATCCTCACTCCAGAGATATGTATGGTAAAGTGTCGGGATGTGGAACTTGTATACTTCTTGAATATCATACAATTGAAGAGCTTAATACACATTGTATAGCGCTGGCAAATTCTATGAATGCCAATGGTTTTGAGCAGTTCGAGGTCACTGGGGTAAAAATTACAAGTTCATATGAATGTCAAATGATCCCTCCTATCTCAAAAACCAGTGATCAGTTTGAGATCAATAAGGTAGAACAAACTAATTCAGAAAACGATCATAAGCTGTCTACCTTTGAAAACTCAGATGTTCTAGATTCTAAACAGAGCTATCCACTTGCCCAATATGAAATGTCTGACTCGTTGAAATTGAGAAGAAAAAGAAAAAGTACTGAAACCTTGAATATATACAGAAAGAAAAGAGTAAAAGAAAATTGTAATGCTTTTGAGTGTATTAATCAAATAAATAAACGAAAAAGTCAACAAAAAGTCTATGCATCAAATAGATACATCTTAGATGAAACATACAAGCAGGAAAAGATAAATGCATTAAAGCAGAAATACAAATCAAGTGAACAGCTAAGGGAGAGTTTAAAATTGTATTCAAAAATCAAATATAGAGAGGATCAGCATCACAGGGACAAAGTTAAAGAAGTATCAAAAACAAAGTACAGTACAGATTCTATCCACCAAGCCAAACTAAAAGATGCATCAATCATAAAGTACAAAACAAACGACGAACATAGAACAAAGGTCCGAGAAGCTTCAGTGAAAAAGTACAAGACGGATAAGATTCATAGGGACAATGTACAGCAAGCATCGATACATAAGTACAAAACTGATGATAATCATAAAGCAAAAGTACAGCTGGCATCAATACAAAAGTACAAAACTGATGAAAACCATAAAGACAAGGTAAAAAGAGCTTCTTATGCACAGTATAAAACAAGCGAAGTTCACAGACAAAAAATAAAAAATTCTGTGTATGCCAAACGGACAAAAAATCACGAAAATCGGAAGAACTGGACTTTCGTGCAAGAACAGTTTCAAAATGAAATGAAGATGTATCCCGATCATGTTTGTTCAGTATGCAACAAACTATTTTTCAGAAAACAAGTCTTGATATGCGATCCTCGAATGTACGACAAGAAAACACCAGACGGAATTGAATTAGGACAAGCATGTGTATCCAGAAACTATCTAGAAAGCTGTCCAGGGACTGAAACACACGTGTGCTCTTCTAGATGTAAATTGTGGGTCTGCTACACTTGCCATAGAAAACTCCAATCTGGAACTATGCCAAGTGAATGTTATATGAATAAATTAGAAAATGTAGAGGTACCAGAAGTTTTAAAAGAATTAAATTCTGTTGAGCGCCACCTTGTCTCGCGAATCATTCCATTCAGGAAAATGATGGCTTTACCTAAAGGAGGTCAGCTTGGTGTTCAAGGACCTGTTGTATGCGTACCAAGCAATGTGTCTGATACTATAGAGTCACTGCCACGACCTGAAAATGATAACCAATTGATTCAAGTTAAGTTGAAAAGAAAACTTTCTTATAAAGGACATTGCGATTTCAAGTTTATTAACACTCAAAAGGTCAGACGAGCAATTGAATATTTGTGCAAAGCAAATAAATATTACAAAGACCTTAAATTTGACGAGACCTGGGAAAATCCCATTGAATTGTCTACTGATAAAGATGAGGATTCTGACGAGGAAGGTGTACACGAAAAAGAAATGTGCGAAACTGTTGATGACGAATTGAATCATGCATTGCCACATGATACTTGTCTGCAGCCAGTTGATTTAGGTCAAGAAGTTCTTGATCAATATTTCGATCAAATATTTTGCTTTGCACCTTGTGAAAGAAATAATCCAGTTAGCATTTTAACAGAAAAAGGAATAGACACAAAGTGCTTTCCATGTCACTTCCCAACGGGTGAAAATGTATTTGACGATGAAAGAGACGTCCGTTTAACATTGTCCAGATATCTTTTAAACAAATTAATGAATGTTGACCCTAGATACGCAAATGATACCGATTTTCTTTTCTCAGTATATTACAGAATTGCAACAAGTAGTATCAAACGTTTCAATAGCATTAAGAAAGACACCAGAGAAAGGTTTTGATGGAAGTAAGTTAACTTTGAAATCATTAAAAAACAAAGAATCTCTGCAGGAAATTTTTAAAACGGACGACGGGTATAAATTTCTAAAACCGATTCGAGGGACTCCCCCATTTTGGCAGACAGCACAAAAGGATCTTTTTGCGATGATCAGGCAACTGGGTATTCCAACATGGTTTTGTTCCTTCTCTGCTGCTGAAATGAGATGGCCGGAAATATTTGAAGCTATCTTAAAACAACAGAATGACTTCAAAAATGTTGAAGACTTGACACTTTCAGAAAAATGGGAACTTCTTAAAAAGAATCCAATAACTGTTTCACGCATGTTTGATTATCGGTTTCGAACCTTTCTCAAGAAAGTGATTTTATCAAATGCAAATCCTATCGGAAAAGTTAAAGATTACTTTTATCGAGTTGAATTTCAGCAAAGAGGATCTCCGCATACACATTGTCTATTTTGGATTGAAGATGCGCCAAAATTGCATACAGATGCTGATTGTGAGGTAACTGACTTTATTGATGCATATGTTACCTGTGAAATTCCTTGTGAAAATGATGAAACATATGAAATTGTTAAAAGCGTTCAAACGCACAGCAAGTCGCATTCGAAGTCATGTAAAAAAGGTTCTAAAGAATGTAGATTCAATTTTCCACGACCACCATCAAACAAAACTTTTGTGTGTCATCCTCGGCAAGAAAACATAAAGACTGTTGACTTGAATATGTCCGAAGAAGAATACGATAAAGTTATTCGACACAATATTGAAGAGACCAACCGAAAAGATGGATCAAAGGAGTTGTTATCAAGGATTTGGAATTTTATCAAGGAGAATGACTCGAAAGAGATGGTTGCTGAAGAATTGTTCCAGACATTAGGTATTACTCAGGAACAGTTTGAAGAAGCAAACAACTCTCTAACAAAGTCAACATGTGTTGTCCTTAAACGGAATCCTAAAGAATCATGGATTAATCAGTATAACGCACAGCTACTCTCCTGCTGGAATGCAAACATGGACATTCAATATATAACTGATGCATATGCATGCGTAGTCTATATAGTGTCTTACATTTCAAAAGCAGAAAGAGAAATGAGTCAAATTTTGGATTGCACCCAAAGAGAAGCAAGAGATGGTAATCATGAAGCAAGAACTGCCATGAAAAAACTTGGAGCCGCATATTTACATCACAGAGAGGTTAGTGCACAAGAAGCTGCTTTCAGAGTTTGCAATTTGCAGTTGAAAGGATGTTCAAGAAAGGTTCAGTTTATACCTATAGGTGAAAATCCGATTCGTATGAGTCTACCTTTAAAAGTTTTGGAAAAGAAATCAGATGCAGATGAAGAAATTTGGATGTCAAGCCTCACTGAGAAGTACATTGCAAGACCCGTCTCTAATGAATTTGATAGTATGTGCTTAGCTGAGTTCTGCTCTGCGTATAGAGTTTTAGCTTCATCGCAGGTATCACAAAATCCAAGAAGCCCCATTCATTTATTGCAGAAAAACTTGGGTTACATTCAGAAAAGAACATTAACTGAAAAAGCTGTCATACGATACCCCCGATTTTCACCAGATAAATCCGCTGAGAAATATTATTTCGGTATTTTGCAATTATTTTGTCCTCACAGATCAATCGAAGAATTTAAATCTAGAAATAGCTACGAGGAATTTTATAACTCTCCAGGTGTTAAAGAAATTGTTGAAAGAAACCGGAGTTCATTTGAAAAGGATATAGATGCCTTAGAAAAGGCTGAAGAAACACTTGAAAATGGTGGTATTCGAGAAAATGCATGGTCACAGATTTGTCCAGAATCAGAAGTTGATCGGCTTGAATGTATAACTGAGAGAGAAGCTCAAGAAACCGACGATAATGAATTAGAACTGCAAGTTCCTGATTTGTTAGAAAAGTCTTCGAAATCGGTTGAAATTTCCCAACCTTTAATTTCAAAAGATGAAGGCACAAAAATTATCCGATCTTTGAATGAAACTCAACAAAGGATTTTCTACAAACTAAAATCATGGTGTGTTGAAACAATAGGTGGAAGACAACCTTCGCAACTACAAGTTTTTATCACAGGGGGTGCTGGAACTGGGAAAAGTCATTTAATTAAAAGCATTTACTATGAGTTATCACGATTATTTGCTCCTTCCCTAGCAAACCCAGACGATATATCAGTATTGTTAACGGCACCAACGGGTGTAGCAGCATTTAATATTGGAGGAGCAACTATTCACAGTACATTTGCTATACCTGGAAACAGCGCTTTGCCATTAGAATATCAACCACTTGGTGATGACAAGTTAAATACGCTTAGAACAAAACTCGGGCAGCTAAAGTTGTTGATAATTGATGAAATCTCGATGGTTGATAAGAAACTGTTGACTTACATACACGGCCGTCTAAGACAAATAAAACAAACTGGAGATTATACACCATTTGGAAATGTGAGCGTTTTAGCCTTTGGTGATTTTTTTCAGTTACCGCCTGTTAAGGGAAAGCCTCTTTTCATACACGATTGCTACTTTGATCTTTGGAATGATTCTTTTAAAGTTGTGACTTTGACCGAGATCATGAGACAAAAAGAAGATAAACAATTTGCCGAGCTTCTTAACAGATGTAGAATAAAGATTAAGAAGGAAAACTTAAGTTCGGAGGACAAAGATTTACTACAGAGCAGAGAAAATGACGAAATTATTAACGCATTGCATATATTTTCGACGAATGCTCAAGTCAATGAATTCAATGCACAAGCATTAGCTTCACTCTGTTCAAACAATGAAATAGAACCAACGGTTTTAAGAGCGGAAGACTGTATCAAACAAAAGTCATCACGAGGAGAAGAGAAAGGAAATATGCTTTCGTCGGTAAAAAATCAATTCAGGTTAGTAAAAGAGCTTCAGATATGTGTTGGTGCACGGGTTATGCTGATTTATAACATTGATATTGCAGATGGTTTAGTTAACGGTGCATTTGGAACTGTTACAAAATTCGTACATGGAAAGTCTACGAATGCATCGGAGGTGAAGTTGGTAGAAGTTTGTTTTGACAACAAAAGTGTTGGTAAGCGACGTGGAACAAAAGTAAATAACGAAATTAGAGTACCCATCGAGCGAGTAGAAGAGATGGTAGGGAAAAACAGTAACATTGTTAGAAAACAATTTCCATTAAAACTTGCCTGGGCATGTTCTGTTCATAAAGTGCAAGGTTTAACCGTTTCTAAAGCAGTTGTGTCATTAAAAAAGATTTTTCAACCAGGACAAGCTTATGTTGCCTTAAGTCGTGTAACTTCCCTCGAAGGTTTGACATTGCGAGATTTTAATGAAAAGTCAATATATTCAAATCCATGTATCCAGGAATGTCTGGCCTCGATGCATCAGTTTCTTGACATAGACAAAGAGGTGACTGAAAAGAGACTGACAGTGTTGTATCACAATATAGAGGGTTTGCGAAACCATTTAGAAGATCTTAAAATTACTTTAAGAAATCGAAGTATTGATTTCATGTGTTTAGTAGAAACATGGGTGACAAATGAAATAACCCTTGATACGGAATTAGATTTGTTTTCATCAGTTCATCAACTTCGCAGAAATGCATACACTTCAGACAATGCAATACAAGCTCAGGGCAAAGGAGGAGTATGTGTCTACAGAAAGCTTAACAGACAATGCCAGTATGAACGAGTTATTTTACCTATTGACAATCTAGAATACATAGCTTTTAAAGCGAGTAATGTATTATTTATTACATTGTACCGACCTTCATCGTATGCTGTTGAATGTTTTTTGAAAACGATGAATAAAATGTTAGTATTTGTTCAGACTTTGAATCTTCCTTGCCTTATTATGGGCGATTTTAATCAAAACATAAACAATGGCATCTCTTCGATCAAGCAGTTAATGGAAAGAAATGGATATACTCAACTAGTGACGGAAATAACAACTGATGGTGGAACCACGATAGATCACGTGTATGGCAAAGATATAAATGCAAGAGTCTCAATGATTCCAACACACTATAGTTACCATGAAGCACTTGAATTGACAATTTTCTGAGCTTCTTAACAAACCCAGAAATTCAGTATACATATATATATATATATATATATAACCGAATCTTGTCACTTAGGTGTAAACCGTCTGAGTTGTCACATAGGTGCCAATGGTTGTTTTCATAGGGAAAATGTATCTTTTAAGAGATTATTCATGATGACATCGGGAGAAAAGAAGATTTTAAGAAAAAAACATCTGAATTTCGGACAAAAAGAAAATTAACAAAAAAATGATTTAGCTTATACAATTTTCTTTGCACCTAAGTCCTTAGAAGTTATTACTGAATTTTTGCACCTAAGTTTAACTATCACATAGGTGCAAACGAAGGGAGAAAACCACTCCGGCCTTATTCTTGACTGACCATTTATTAATTCTTTATTAACATGTTGGGGGGGGGGGGGGTGTTAGGATAATTCTATTTTAAGTACACATTTTCACTATGAAAACATTAAACTATTTTCTAAACGATAAATTTTCATTTAATCCTTAAATGTTTATTATCACCAGCAATGAATTATTAAAATCATAATATGTGTGGTCAACTAGTAACCACTGTGGGCCTTTTTAACTGTGTGTTGAATAAACACATTGACATTATTTAATTCAGTGTTAATTTCATACCTACGCCGAACGCTCAACATAAACATAAATATCTTATTATGAGTGATTTAATTGTGACTCTTGCAATTAACATCATCGAAAAATCATTAACAGATGTATAGGAAAATGTGATAATTATTATGTTAATATGTCATGTATTCTAATCATTCTTATTAATTTTCTGTAAAAAAAATATGCATCTTTTTATCCGACTCTAAGACTTAATCGATAGATTTGTGCTCATCGTTGTTTGCTAAATATACTTCAAAACAAAACACGTCATATCCGACTCGAATGTGGGTCAGATCTAAAACGCTGCGTCGGGAGCGGATCAAGTGTGCTTTAATGCATAGAGGACATCTAAGCACATTTCTTAAGTGTTATTCCTTTAAACTGTTGAACTTGGTATTGTTATAAACTTTTCCAATTGTCTAATAAATTAATCTGTTGATTAATGGTTTTTTATTTGATAAGTAATTAATCGATTTATTTAAAACCTTGATGAATAATTGGTTTTGGAATTGTAACATTGATTTATAATTTTTTTTCTACCATTTTTACAACAAAAATTCTCGTCAATTTTTTTCGTCTTCAATATTTTTAAGATTAGAAAATAGGTTATTTCTATTTGTTTGTTAAACTATTTTTTTAAAAATACAAATGCTTTTTATAGGTAAAAATTTTTTGCGGTGTTCAAAGTAGCTAATATATCGATGAAAGATAAATAATCTGTTTTGAAAAAAATTGTATTTAGATTTTTTTTCTAAATGATTTTAGGAGCTTTTATTTTTCAAAGAAAATAAGTTATTTAAGCTTGCGATAAAATGTTTTAAATACCCGAACATTATGGTTTGTAAATACCCTGCCACCTTATTCTTTTTGTTCACATTTTGTTGCAGATATTGTGTTCACTTTTTTATTGTTATTCTTAACTTGCCCTTGTGTCTTAAAAAGTAAATCCACTGAGTAAAACTGGCTGAATTTATTGAGAAGTGGACAGGAAAGAAGTCTAAACTCCTGCAGCTGATTAAAAACAATACAAATTATTTTCGGTTTTTGATTGTTTGTTTCGTATGCGGTTTATTGGTACAATTAAGATATTTTCTCGTTTTGAAAAATTGCTTTATGTGAAATGTCACCCTCAAGCGCATGTTAGTTTATTCCCCACACGAATTTTTGCCAAAACAAACACCTTATTATACATGTTAAACTAGGCAATTATGGGATCCTCTTAAAGGATACAAGTAGAATTTACCTGTGTTTGCCTTGATTACTATATTCAGAGAATATATTGTGAGTTCATTAGAAATGAATGAAAGTTTCTATTTTAATTATGGGTTTTTAAGCATAACAAAAAATGGAGTTATCAATCATTTTTTAAACTAAAAAAAGCAATGTTTAAGGAGACAGTACTATGTATCTTATATAAACAAAACGCATAAAACAATTTCCGAATTGGTTCGGTATTTTTTTACTGTTCATAAATGTGAACGTTAAAAAAAATTCTAAATGAATAAATCTAATTAATTCATTAAAATTATTAATTACTAATAACTATAATAACAATTAGTATACCGGTATTATCTACATTGCAACCTGTTACAGGGTTCAGCCATCTATTTTATCCATGTGTAGGCATTTTACACACATTATCCACCCAAAGAAAAGAAATATCATATATAAATAAAAACATTTATAGATCTGATCGGTTAATGTTTACAAAATACTTTTAAAAGAAATATCTTTTAGTATATCTCTTTCATTTAAGATTAAAAAAAACCAATGCAATTCATTTACTATTTCTTTTACAATCAGATTTATTATTTATAAAAACACATCAAATTTCATTATGAAAAAATATCACAAATAATATAACTGCTTTAGAATTTAATCCCTTTTTTCGGATGTTAGTCAGCTGATAAGCATATTCTGCGGAGCGGAGTTGTGCTTCTCACCAAACACATTGATAGAACACGGATAAAAGTTGGATAGTGGAATGGACATGCCCTGAAACACTACCACTTCCCCGGTTGTCGGAGGATCCACGTAATGCTTACATTCGGTTGACCCAGGAGCGTGTCCCATTTTTCTACAGACCCCGCAGACCCTTTCAATTTTACACTGCTGTTTTCGATGTCCAGTTTCCCAACAGTTGAAGCATTGACTCTTTGACACGGAATCATTTACCTGGTGATCACAATTATAGTAATATATACATGTAAGTATCCTTGACTTTTGATATAGGATCATAAGAGTTTTTATATAATAACTTTAGCTATTGGCACATTCCACTTACAAAAATCACAACAGTTACAGATTAGTTTTTTTAGAATAATGATCACAGCCAGGGAGGATCACATCGGGTAAGTCCCTTTAGATATTGATAGAATCCATTGGGAAAATCACAACATTTTAATTAGGACTCTATGCATTCAGTGCATTCCAAAGAGAGGATCACATTAGTTACACTTACAAAAATAGTACCCTAGAATAATGATAACGTCCATTGAGAGGATTACAACATATACACCTTGGTGCCCTAAGCTGTTGATACAGACTACTGAGGAAATCACACTAGTTACACATGAGTATCTAAGTCTAATGATAGAGTTATCCAAGGTGATCTCAACAAATATTCATGTACCGTAATTTATTGATATATGCGCAGTCAAATAAAAAAATCACAGCAGCTTTTATTCAGTTATATTTACATTTTCCAGTGTCTTCGCCTGTGATAACACTACGTATCGATTTTGTACTATATAACCCATAATACAAATGACGCCAAATCGAGGCGCCAGCGGGGTTTGCTTATCTATTATTAAAATATAAATAATGGTACGATGGCTTAAAATTATATAAATATATTAAGTAATAAGGAATCATTCTTTGAATATTATGAGATGATAATTTCGGTCAGGGTGATCAAATCTATCTATCATGAAGCCCTTCGGGCTTTATTGGATTTGATCACACCCCGACCGAAATTATCACCGCATAATACTCAAAGAATGATTCCTTATTCCTTATTTACTAACATTGCCAACACACTGAAAAATCACATCATTTCTAAATTAGTACATTCGTACTTTGAAATAATGATACAGTCTACTGACAGGATCACAACACAACCACTGTCGCAATGCCTTAAGCTTTTGATACATATAATTGAAAAAATTGACTACAGTACGAATAAGTATCTAAAATAAATGATACTGTTCGCTAAGAGCTTCACAAAACACAATTGTGTCCTAAGCTATTGATACAGTCAACTAAGAAGATAGCAACAGTTACACTTGAACTTGAAGCTTTAATACTGTCCACAAAGAGTATCACAACAGTTACATGTATACACTATTTCCCAAAGAGTTTGATACGGTTCACAAGGAGGGTCAAGCACTTACAATTCAGGACCTAAGGCATCTGATACAGTCCACTGAGGGGATTACAGCAGTTAAGGAAGTACTGAATGCTATTTGCATTTTGATAAAGTGAACTGAGAGGTTTACAACACTTTTACATTAGAACCCTATATATTGTTAGTGTGTATTTAGAGAATCACAATTATTCAACATGGATACCTTTTGCTATTGATTTAATCAACTGAGAGGAAAACCAAAGCTATTGATACTTTTCATTAAGTTTTATATAAGTACGGTATGCTTCTAATACCGAATACTTAGAGGATCAACATATTCACACATTTGTATCTTAGGCTATTCACTGATTTAACTGCATGATTCACAAACCTTATGCATTAATACTCTAGGCCATTGAAAAAATCTACTGAGAATATTACAACAGTTATGCATCAGTAACCTAGGTTATTGATATAGTCGACGGAGAAGATCACAACAGTTACACATTGTTACTAAAGACAATTGACAGAGTCTACTGAAAGGATGACAACAGTTATATATTGGTTCTCTGTGTCATTGTAACAATATTATTCCACTAAGAGGGATAAAACGATTATACATTACGAAGTTATGCAATTGTTAGAGTTCATTTAGAGGATCAGAGGATATCTAAATACTATCATATGCTATCAATACTGTATTACTTAGGGAATAACAACAGTTAATTTGAACATATTTTATTGCATTATATATTGCAATGGGATTAGGCACAGGTTATAAAAACTTAATTCGCCCTCTCCCTACATGTTAAACAACAAATACCATATTATTTAAGGTACGTCTCAGTTTGTACTTATACAGTATTAATTACATCAGTACGTAGATATTTGATAAATGTAGTAAGAAGGTTAATGTTATCTACTAACAACAGTTAGAGGTAAGTGCCACAGTGTAATGAAAAAGTACGTTGACAGGATCACAAATCATACACATTTGTTCAATATATATGCTATTTATACAGATTGCTAAGAAAACTACAACTGTTACAGTCATTCTATGTACATTAATATCTTTTACAACCTTAGCTTTGCTATGATATGCAATTCAAATGATATGCTATGAGATTTTAATGTAATGATAGGAGATTTTATGCTATTCTATGAGGAATTGAAATGAATGGTTAATGATATGGTATGTTAGGCTATGCTATGGTATGTTAGGCGATTTAAACAAAAACGCCTCTATACACAGGGGAGCTCTAAACATATCAATGTTAAATGATTAGAAGCCAAAGTTTACCACTAATCTGCAATGTGAACATTAATTCTTTTTTATAAAAGCATTTGAAATCGAGTTAAAAGCATGTTGTATACTATGCTATAGTATGCTATGGTATGATATGACGAATGAGAATGTATGAGATTGCATGCTATGTTATGATTTTGATGCTATGGTATGAGTTTCTAATGTTATGGTATGCGATTTCAATGTTATGTTATGCTATGGTGTATGTTGTAAAAGATATGCTTGAATTGACTGTACGCATACATATCATAATCTAATGATAAAGTACAGGAAAGGGTCAAAACACTTATGCATTGATGTATCATCACTACAGTCCACTAAGAAGATAACAGCAGTAACAAATTAGTACCTGGCTCTTTTGACACAGTTTACTATGAGGATCAAACATTTAAGTATACGAGGCTACTGATACACTTCACTGAAGAAATAACTACACTTTTGATACAATCAACATAGCTGATTACAACACTTGTACTTTGGAACCTTTAAATCATCGACCTTTTGATAGTCTACTTGGAAGATTACAACAGTTATTCATTGGTACCCTAAGCTATTGATTCAACCACCTGAGAAGTTAACAACAACAATAGTACTCATATATATTTTTCAATATGAGAATCTTAACATTTGAATCTTATGCACTGATAAGGCCTCTACATAGGATCACATTGTTCTGTATTATTAGGGTACAGATTCCTCTTAAGTAATCACAGCAGTGACACTTTATTACATGTACGCTGTTCCATTGAAACAATCATCTAAGAGAATCCCAAATTAGCGAACAATAATGATAGAGTTCATTGGCAAATCACAACTCATATATTATGGAACCCTTAGCCATTTTTAAAGATTACTGAGGAGATCACAACAGTTGAACATAAGTATATTTTACAAATTATACTTTTCACTTAGAGGGTCAAAACAGTTACACATTGTTTTTCAACTTATTTATTCTGTCTTTTGAGAAAATAACATGGTCATTGGAAGAAAAAAATGTTAGCTGACAAAAGGATAAAGTTAATGCGATAAGTTTTTAACAATGTTCTATACTAGGTTGTAACCTATGTTTTTTTCACTGTTCTGCAGTCATCGGAAGTATTTAACTTCCCTGACTTGCAGACTGTTTTATTTGTTGAGGCGTTTTGCTATTATCAGGCCATAGGCACACACAAAATTCATACACAATAAAGGCATAAAAATGACGTGGCGAATACAAACTGTAACCAAAACCAAATTTTAAAAAAAGATTACAAAATAGGAGCAGAGCAAACAAAATTAGAGGAGGGATCAGCTACCATGTATTTGCAAGTATCCTCATGTGACAGGTCACACCCACCGTGTATTCTTTGTAGTCATCGGAAAACTGAAAGAAAACCTACATAATTAGATGATTAATTATGGTCTAACAATAAGTAAAAAAAAAAGAGTCGATCAGCATGCGACCCAGTGGAAGATTGTATTTGCGGACAGGTTCCTAGTATCGACCATAAAAGTTTTATGAACTTTTGTGTCTTTAACTTACCTCGCCTTAAAATTGTTTATACGTAAAGCATGCCCTTGTGTATCAAATTGATCGAGAGACTAAAACTCTATCATACGCATTTGATGAAGATATACTGCTACATAAGTAAGGACAGTTGACTATAGAAAGATTGAAGTCATCACGTTTATCATAAAATTTTGTTCTTAGGTTACCACCCATGTCCCTTTTCAGTGAAGAATCCAAATATGAAACAGATAAAACAGACTCTATAGTATCTTTTATTTTAAGTTCACCCGTATATATCGAGTCAACATAAGTACGTAAGTAACAATTGTTAATTAGTAATATGTCGTCGATATACTGAATGTAAGTATTGAAGGCCACAGCGAGTGATTAATATTTTTTCTGGTACAAGCGTTTAATAAATTCTGCTTCATATTATACAAATATAGGCCCGTCAATGATGAGGCGCAATTAGTACTCATGGTTCCCATAAATGATATAATTTTTCGATAACTTGTATTAACATTCCTCCTGCCAAGGGCGCGAGATTCAGAATACAAATTAGACGCATTTTATAAGAATCTTACTTTTGAAAAAGACTGCTAACCAAGGATCAAGCGCATTCAAATACAATTCAGCATTTTAACACTTTTTAAAGAATATTTTATACCATGATGTAAAATGTTTTTACTGTTTTACAGGCGCCCGAAGTAGGTAGAATTCCACACTATTATAAACATAATTAACGTATTTAAAATAGCATGTCAGCTGACATCTTCGCTAGCCAATGGTTTATTGGGAGGGAAGTGGATTTCATTTCGAAAATTCGGGTACAGTGCCTCCACAACAATGGTCTTACCAGATCGCTTTAAAAACCTATATATTTTACTGGTGATTGAACATAGTTCTACAAACTTGTCAAGGCTCGCGTGATAGCATGGGAAGTAAACATGGCGAATGTAGAAGTTGCCTATCCCGTCAGTATATACGTTCCTGCTTACCATGGCTTATGGTTATTGCTTTTAAAGGTTCAGTGAGCTGTGTTTTATTCACGATAACGATACCTGGTTTTATAGCATAAAAGCTTTCATAAAATTCGGCGACTTTTCACTCCCAGTACAGGTCCTTACAAAACACTATAAAGAAAACATCCCGTACTTTCCTTGGGTTATAACTTAATTTGTATTTAATCACTACTAAAAGCATCGTTAATTATGCTGCGATCTTCGGTAGTCAACATGTTTTCAAGTTGTATTAATGCCATGATGTGTATATAACCCGTTGTTTATTTCGATCAAAAAGTATATATGCAATATGCTCGCTAGAGAGCGCATCCACATCACCGAGTTTTCGTTATGAAATCCGCCAAGGGTTTATGGGGAGCAAAGTAAACAGAAACCCCTTGGCTAGCAAAGATGGTCAGCTGAAAGTTTTCCAAAATCAGTGCAATTTTTTTTAACCGTACTTTATACAGTGTTGTAAAATGTGGGTTTTTTTTACTGTCTCGAAGGCGTCTATGGTACAGTCATTTCATGGAGGCACACAAATTCCCCATACAGTAGCGCCTGTAAGACACTAATTTCTATCGATCATTTTTACAGCTTCAACTACGACAATAAAATTTTGAAACTAAGTGTATAGTCATCATAACCCAAACTGTTAACCCTTCCGAGTCTCTAAGATTTTGTTGATACTGGTTGAGTTTATTTGTGGAAATTATACCATTGAACTACGGATTATTAACATAGTTAAAAAGCATGACATTGTCAGCTGACAGTAGGATAAAATTAATTCAACATGTTTTTAACAATATTTTATTTAGTGTGTTTTTATTTCACAGTCTTGCTGGTTTTTTGTAGTATGTACAATCCCAGACTTTCGAGCTGTTTTACTTGTTGAGGCTGCATGTCTATGAAAATGGCAAAGGCACAGTATAGACCTAATGATATACCTTATGTAGCTTCTATAAACAATAGCCCAGATTTGATGCAATAAATGACAATTATCGGTTTAAGCCTACACTGAAATAAAAGAAATTGGGAATAAGGGTGAACAGTAGAAAGGCGGCGCTTTTGTAACAATTGGTGTTACCTGGCTGACCCCAGATCAGAGTTTTAATGTGTTTCCTTGACATATTTCATAGCATTAATAGACAAAAAAGCACGATAGCAAGAACACTTATTACAAGCATTTCATAGAGAGACTCACTTTCAAATATAACTGTTAACCAATGGCCAAGCGCATCTCCATGATATTTTTCCATCCAGGTTATAATTAAGTCAGATTCAGGTGCCCTTTTTAAGTCACTCAAAATGAAGTCAATCATAAGGACAGATGTAACACTTAACCGAAGTATGTTGTATGTTGAATACAACCTCAAATTTAAATATTTGTTAACGTGACCGTTGACTTGATAACAAGCTCTACAAATATATTTTCAAAAGTCTTTGACTTCGTATCCGTATACGAGACATTATTTTCTAAACATCATCTTTACGGTTCGAACTAAGAAAACAAGATAGTTTGAACCTGACTGTAGAGGCAAAGTAACTCAAACTGTTATGACTTCTGAGTCTCTAAACTTTTGTTGATATAGGTTGAGTCTCTATGTGGAAATTATACATTTAAACCACGGATTACGTTTTTTAACATTTATTCTCTTTCCGAAAACTTAATTTATTTTTTAAAATCTCTGCCTTATTCAAAGAGTGATGTGCAATTAACGGAAGAGCCATTGGAACAGCCGAATCATGCTGACAAAAATAGTGCACAAAGATTTGATAATTTATAAAAGAATTTTATTTTTCTTTCTGTAGTTTGATGAATATACTTTTGGTTTACCAAGAAATTAATCAATTGAATTCATCTTACTAATAAAATGTATTTACATCAATGAAATATTATTCAGCGTAGGTTAATATTGGGTCGTGATCTGGCGTGAAGTCTCGTGGAGAGTCAGTATTGTTTTTCGTGAAATTCTAAAGGAAGGCTGTATTCATACGCACCAGATTTGCTGATTGGGTCTTCTGTGTTATGCGTAAATATCACTCAAATAAATAAATGCAATTTGAAAGGGGTAAAGAAAGTAAATGTAAATATTGTATGTTGAATACGACCAACAAATTTAAATAAATATATTTTATGATCTGACCGTTGGCTTCATAACAAGCTCTACAAATATGTTTTAAAAAGTTTTTCACTTCCCAACTGTAAAGGAGACACTAATTTCAATTAATCATTTTTATAGCTTCAACCAAGAAAATAAGATTGTTTGAACCTGCATGGGCGGAAATCATCATAACTCAAACTGATAATTCTTCCGAATCTCAAAGATTTTGTTGATACTGTTTGGATTTATATGTGGATAATAACAAATGAACCATGGATTATGAACAAAGTTAAAAAAAAACACGTCAGCTGAAAGTAGGAAAAAAAATAAATGCAACATGTTTTTAACAATATTTTAAACCATACTAAAAATGTGTGTTTTCACTGTCTTGCCGTGTCTGTAGTATCTAGAATCCCGGACTTGCAGGCTGTTTTTCTCGTTGAGGCCACATCCCTATAAAATGTTATCTACCTGAAACCAGATCAGAGATGTTTTTGATACTAGTTGAGTCCATATGTGGATATTATACAATTGAACCACCAATTGTAAATATTGTTGTTATCTAGCTGAAACCAGATCAGAACTTTTAATGTATTCTCTTCACAGATTCCATGCATAAAAATGCAAAACATGCACAATATCTGGAAAGTTAAAACACTTATTAGACGCATTTCATTAACTGTCTTACCTTCAACTAATACTGTTATCCAATGGCCAAGCGCATCCTTACAATATTTCTGAATCTTAGTAAAGTCAAATCCATGTGCCCTTTTTAAGTCACTTACAAATCATGTCAATTATGTGAACACATTAATATTCAACGGAGGTATGTTGTATGTTAAATACAACCTCAAATTTTATCCATTTGATGATGTGACCGTCGACTTGTTTTCAAAAGCTTTTTAACTTCCCAACCGCAAACGAGGCACTAATTTTTATCAATCATTTTTATATATCCAACTTAAAGGGGCATGGTCACGATTTTGCTCCAATTCTATTTTTCTGTTTTTATTATTTACAATGCTTAAGGAATGCAGTTCTAATGATCAAATGAAATTTAAGAGGCATTCGTAGAGTTATAAGCAAGATACAGGGCTCACAATTCTTTGCCGTGTAAACAAGGCTCGTGCCCTGTTTTTGTTTACATAGGTTCAATATACCAGTAAAAAATCTTTTTCAAGCTAATTTGTCTATCTTTTATTCATTTTAAGCATAAATAAACAGTTCTTAATCTTTATCACATTCATTTTAAGGCTATAACTGGAATTTTCACTTCAACATTCAAAATGTAAACAAACGCTTTGTTTACAAAGCAAGGAGTTTCAAGCTCTGTAACTCACTTATAACTCAACGAATGGCACTCAAATTATGGTTGCCTATTAAAAATACCTAACTGAAGAATTGTAAACATTAAAATCGGAAAAATAATTTTTGACCAAAATCGTGACCATGCCCCTTTAAAAAAAAAATAGTTTGAACCTGCACGAGCGGAGAGTCATCATAACTCAAACTGTTAACGCTTCCGAGTCTCCAAGATGTTTTTGATACTGGTTGAGTCTATGTGTGGATATTATACAATCAAACTACCAATTATGAACATAGTTTAACAAACACGTCAGCTGACAGTAGGATAAAATTAAAGCAACATGTTTTTAACAATATTCCATATCATGTTGTAAAGTGTGTTATTCACTGTCTTGCAGGCGTCTGTAGTCTCGTTGAGGCCAACTCGCTACAAAATGCCACATGCAAACAAATTTCAAACATAGTGGCGCTTTTATGGTATTCTTTATGTTGGTTCCATAAACAATAGCCCTGATTTGATGCAATACTGGACAATAATTTCTTTAATCCTACACTAGAATATAAGTAATTTAGGATAACGGTGTACAATCGAGGTTCAGCATTTTGATAACAATTGTTGTTATCTAGCTGAAACCAGATCAGAAATGTTTTTTTATACTGGTTGAGTCTACATGTTGATATTATACAATTGAACCACGAATTACGAACAAAGTTAAACAAATACATGTACATCAGCTGACAGCAGGATAAAATTATTGCAACATGTTTTAGCAATATTTCATATCATGTTGTAAAGTGTGTTTATTTACCGTCTTGCAGGCGTCTATACTATGTACAATCCCGGACTTGCAGGCTGTTTTTCTCGTTGAGGCCAAATCGCTATAAAATGCCACATGCAATCAAATATTTCCAACACAGAAGCTCTTTTATGGTATACTTTATGTTGGTTCCGTGAACAATGTCCCAGATTTGATCCAATACAGGACAATTATTAGTTTAATCCTATACTAAAATATAAGGAATTCGGAATAATGGTGTACAATCGATATTAAGCATTTCTATTACAATTGTTGTTATCTAGCTAAAACCAGATAAGATATGTTTTTGATACTGGTTGAGTCTATATGTGGATATTATACGATTGAATCACGACTTAGTTTAACAAACAAGTCAGCTAACAGTAGGATAAAATTAATGCAACATGTTTGTAACAATATTTCATATCATGTTGTAAAGTGTGTTTTTTTCACCGTCGTGCAGGCGTCTGTAGTATGTACAATCCCGGACTTGCAGGCTGTTTTTCTCGTTGAGGCCAAATCGCTATAAAATGCCACATGCAAACAAATTTCCAACACAGTAGCGCGTCTGCGGTATACTTTATATTGGTCAATAAACAATAGCCCACAGTTGGTGCAATAAAAGACAATTAATAGTTTAATTCTACACTAAAATATAAAGAATTCGGTTAAACGGTGTCGATCGAGGTTCAGCGTTTTTGAAAAAAATTGTTGTTATCTAGCTGAAACCAGATCAAAACTTTTTAGGTGTTCCGTTTACAGATTCCATGCATTAAAGGGCAAAGCATGCTCAAAAGCAAAAACACTTATTAGACGCATTTCATTAAGTGTCCTACCTTCAACCAATACTGTTATGCAGTGGCCAAGCGCATCCTTACAGCATTTTCCAATATTCGTAAAGTCAAATGCATGTGCCCTTTTTATGTCACTTACAAATCATGTTTTTATGTGAACACGTGTTGTTATATAGCTGAAACCAGATCAGAGATGTCTTTGATACTGGTTGAGTCTATTTGTGGATATTATACAATTGAACCACGACTTATTAACATAGTTTAACAAACAAGTCAGCTGACAGTAGGATAAATTTAATGCAACATGTTTTTCTCAATATTTCATATTATGTTGAAAAGTGTGTTTATTCCCCGTCTTGCAGGCGTCTGTAGTATGTACAATCCCGGACTTGCAGGCTGTTTTTCTCGTTGAGGCCAAATCGCTATAAAATGCCACATGCAAACAAATTTCCAACACAGTAGCGCGTCTGTGGTATACTTTATATTGGTTCAATAAACAATAGCCCACATTTGATGCAATACAGGACAATTATTAGTTGTATCCTACACAAAAATATAAGGAATTCGGATAAACGGTGTACCATCGAGGTTCAGCATTTTTGTAACAATTGTTGTTATCTAGCTGAAACCAGATCAAAACTTTTTAGGTGTTCCGTTTACAGATTCCATGCATTAAAGGGCAAAACATGCTCAAAAGCAAAAACACTTATTAGACGCATTTCATTAAGTGTCCTACCTTCAACCAATACTGTTATGCAGTGGCCAAGCGCATCCTTACAGCATTTTCCAATATTATTGAAGTCAAATGCATGTGCCCTTTTTATGTCACTTACAAATCATGTTTTTATGTGAACACGTGTTGTTATCTAGCTGAAACCAGATCAGAGATGTCTTTGATACTGGTTGAGTATATTTGTGGATATTATACAATTGAACCACGACTTATTAACATAGTTTAACAAACAAGTCAGCTGACAGTAGGATAAATTTAATGCAACATGTTTTTCTCAATATTTCATATTATGTTGAAAAGTGTGTTTATTCCCCGTCTTGCAGGCGTCTGTAGTATGTACAATCCCGGACTTGCAGGCTGTTTTTCTCGTTGAGGCCAAATCGCTATAAAATGCCACATGCAAACAAATTTCCAACACAGTAGCGCGTCTGTGGTATACTTTATATTGGTTCAATAAACAATAGCCCACATTTGGTGCAATAAAAGACAATTAATAGTTTAATCCTACACTAAAATATAAAGAATTCGGTTAAACGGTGTCGATCGAGGTTCAGCGTTTTTTAAAAAAATTGTTGTTATCTAGCTGAAACCAAATCAAAACTTTTTGTGTGTATCGTTTGCAGATTCCATGCATTAAAGGGCAAAACATGCTCAAAAGCAAAAACACTTATTAGATGCATTTCAATAAGTGTCTTACCTTTAACTAATACTGTTATCCAATGTTTAAGCGCTTCCTTACAATATTTTCCAACCTTAGTAAAGTCAAATTAATGTGCCCTTTTTAAGTCACTTACAAATCATGTTAATTATGTGAACACATTAATATTCAAAGGACGCATGTTGTATGTTGAATACAACCTCAAATTTTAAATATTTGATGATGTGACAGTTGACTTGTTCTCAAAAGCCTTTATCTTCCCAACTGTAAAGGAGGCACTAATTTTTATCAATCATTTTTATCATTCCAACTAAAAAAATAAAACAGTTTGAATCTGCGTGAGCGGAGAGTCATCATAACTCAAACTGTTGAAGCTTACGAGTCTCTAAGATGTTTTGATACTGGTTGAGTCTATTTGTGGATATTATACAATTGAACTACGAACATAGTTTAACAAACACGTCTGCTGACAGTAGGATAAAATAAATGCAACATGTTTTAGCATTATTTCATATCATGTTGTAAAGTGTGTTTTTTCACCGTCTTGCTGCGTCTGTAGTATGTACAATCCCAGACTTGCAGGCTGTTTTTCTCGTTGAGGCCAAATTGCTATAAAATGCCACATGCAAACAAATTTCCAACACAGTAGCGCTCCTATGGTATACTTTATATTGGTTTCATAAACAATAGCCCACATTTGATGCAATACAGGACAATTATTAGTTGTATCCTACACAAAAATATAAGGAATTCGGATAAACGGTGTACCATCGAGGTTCAGCATTTTTGTAACAATTGTTGTTATCTAGCTGAAACCAGATCAAAACTTTTTAGGTGTTCCGTTTACAGATTCCATGCATTAAAGGGCAAAACATGCTCAAAAGCAAAAACACTTATTAGACGCATTTCATTAAGTGTCCTACCTTCAACCAATACTGTTATGCAGTGGCCAAGCGCATCCTTACAGCATTTTCCAATATTCGTAAAGTCAAATGCATGTGCCCTTTTTATGTCACTTACAAATCATGTTTTTATGTGAACACGTGTTGTTATATAGCTGAAACCAGATCAGAGATGTCTTTGATACTGGTTGAGTCTATTTGTGGATATTATACAATTGAACCACGACTTATTAACATAGTTTAACAAACAAGTCAGCTGACAGTAGGATAAATTTAATGCAACATGTTTTTCTCAATATTTCATATTATGTTGAAAAGTGTGTTTATTCCCCGTCTTGCAGGCGTTTGTAGTATGTACAATCCCGGACTTGCAGGCTGTTTTTCTCGTTGAGGCCAAATCGCTATAAAATGCCACATGCAAACAAATTTCAAACAAAGTAGCGCTCCTATGGTATGCTGTATATTGGTTCCATAAACAACAGCCCACATTTGATGAAATTAAGGACAATTAATAGTTTAATCCTACACTTAACTATAAGGAATTCGGAATAATGGCGTACAATCGAGGTTTGGGGTTTTTGTAACAATTGTTGTTATCTAGCTGAAACCAGATCAGAGATGTTTTTGATACTGGTTGAGTCTATTTGTGGATATTATACAACTGAACCACGACTTATGAACATAGTTTAACAAACAAGTCAGCTGACAGTAGGATACAATTAATGCAACATGTTGTAACAATATTTAAAACCATGTTTTAAAGAGTGTTTATTCACCTTCATGCAGGCGTTTGTAGTATGTACAATCCCGGACTTGCAGGCTGTTTTTCTCGTTGAGGCCAAATCGCTATAGAATGCCACATGCAAACAAATTTCAAACACAGTAGCGCTCCTATGGTATACTTTATATTGGTTCAATAAACAATAGCCCACAGTTGGTGCAATAAAAGACAATTAATAGTTTAATTCTTCACAAAAATATAAAGAATTCGGTTAAACGGTGTCGATCGAGGTTCAGCGTTTTTGAAACAATTGTTGTTATCTAGCTGAAAGCAAATCAAAACTTTTTGTTTGTATCGTTTACAGATTCCATCCATTAAAGGGCAAAACATGCTCAAAAGCAAAAACACTTATTAGATGCATTTCAATAAGTGTCTTACCTTCAATTAATACTGTTATCCAATGTTTAAGCGCTTCCTTACAATATTTTCCAACCTTAGTAAAGTCAAATTAATGTGCCCTTTTTAAGTCACTTACAAATCATGTTAATTATGTGAACACATTAATATTCAAAGGACGCATGTTGTATGTTGAATACAACCTCAAATTTTAAATATTTGATGATGTGACAGTTGACTTGTTCTCAAAAGCCTTTATCTTCCCAACTGTAAAGGAGGCACTAATTGTTATCAATCATTTTTATCATTCCAACTAAAAAAATAAAACAGTTTGAATCTGCGTGAGCGGAGAGTCATCATAACTCAAACTGTTGAAGCTTACGAGTCTCTAAGATGTTTTGATACTGGTTGAGTCTATTTGTGGATATTATACAATTGAAATACGAACATAGTTTAACAAACACGTCTGCTGACAGTAGGATAAAATAAATGCAACATGTTTTAGCATTATTTCATATCATGTTGTAAAGTGTGTTTTTTCACCGTCTTGCAGGCGTCTGTAGTATGTACAATCCCGGACTTGCAGGCTGTTTTTCTCGTTGAGGCCAAATCGCTATAAAATGCCACATGCAAACAAATTTCAAACACAGTAGCGCTCCTATGGTATACTTTATATTGGTTCCATAAACAATAGCCCACATTTGATGCAATACAGGACAATTATTAGTTGTATCCTACACAAAAATATAAGGAATTCGGATAAACGGTGTACCATCGAGGTTCAGCATTTTTGTAACAATTGTTGTTATCTAGCTGAAACCAGATCAAAACTTTTTAGGTGTTCCGTTTACAGATTCCATGCATTAAAGGGCAAAACATGCTCAAAAGCAAAAACACTTATTAGACGCATTTCATTAAGTGTCCTACCTTCAACCAATACTGTTATGCAGTGGCCAAGCGCATCCTTACAGCATTTTCCAATATTCGTAAAGTCAAATGCATGTGCCCTTTTTATGTCACTTACAAATCATGTTTTTATGTGAACACGTGTTGTTATATAGCTGAAACCAGATCAGAGATGTCTTTGATACTGGTTGAGTCTATTTGTGGATATTATACAATTGAACCACGACTTATTAACATAGTTTAACAAACAAGTCAGCTGACAGTAGGATAAATTTAATGCAACATGTTTTTCTCAATATTTCATATTATGTTGAAAAGTGTGTTTATTCCCCGTCTTGCAGGCGTTTGTAGTATGTACAATCCCGGACTTGCAGGCTGTTTTTCTCGTTGAGGCCAAATCGCTATAAAATGCCACATGCAAACAAATTTCAAACAAAGTAGCGCTCCTATGGTATGCTGTATATTGGTTCCATAAACAACAGCCCACATTTGATGAAATTAAGGACAATTAATAGTTTAATCCTACACTTAACTATAAGGAATTCGGAATAATGGCGTACAATCGAGGTTTGGGGTTTTTGTAACAATTGTTGTTATCTAGCTGAAACCAGATCAGAGATGTTTTTGATACTGGTTGAGTCTATTTGTGGATATTATACAACTGAACCACGACTTATGAACATAGTTTAACAAACAAGTCAGCTGACAGTAGGATACAATTAATGCAACATGTTGTAACAATATTTAAAACCATGTTTTAAAGAGTGTTTATTCACCTTCATGCAGGCGTTTGTAGTATGTACAATCCCGGACTTGCAGGCTGTTTTTTCTCGTTGAGGCCAAATCGCTATAGAATGCCACATGCAAACAAATTTCAAACACAGTAGCGCTCCTATGGTATACTTTATATTGGTTCAATAAACAATAGCCCACAGTTGGTGCAATAAAAGACAATTAATAGTTTAATTCTTCACAAAAATATAAAGAATTCGGTTAAACGGTGTCGATCGAGGTTCAGCGTTTTTGAAACAATTGTTGTTATCTAGCTGAAAGCAAATCAAAACTTTTTGTTTGTATCGTTTACAGATTCCATCCATTAAAGGGCAAAACATGCTCAAAAGCAAAAACACTTATTAGATGCATTTCAATAAGTGTCTTACCTTCAACTAATACTGTTATCCAAGGTTTAAGCGCTTCCTTACAATATTTTCCAACCTTAGTAAAGTCAAATTAATGTGCCCTTTTTAAGTCACTTACAAATCATGTTAATTATGTGAACACATTAATATTCAAAGGACGCATGTTGTATGTTGAATACAACCTCAAATTTTAAATATTTGATGATGTGACAGTTGACTTGTTCTCAAAAGCCTTTATCTTCCCAACTGTAAAGGAGGCACTAATTGTTATCAATCATTTTTATCATTCCAACTAAAAAAATAAAACAGTTTGAATCTGCGTGAGCGGAGAGTCATCATAACTCAAACTGTTGAAGCTTACGAGTCTCTAAGATGTTTTGATACTGGTTGAGTCTATTTGTGGATATTATACAATTGAAATACGAACATAGTTTAACAAACACGTCTGCTGACAGTAGGATAAAATAAATGCAACATGTTTTAGCATTATTTCATATCATGTTGTAAAGTGTGTTTTTTCACCGTCTTGCAGGCGTCTGTAGTATGTACAATCCCGGACTTGCAGGCTGTTTTTCTCGTTGAGGCCAAATCGCTATAAAATGCCACATGCAAACAAATTTCAAACACAGTAGCGCTCCTATGGTATACTTTATATTGGTTCCATAAACAATAGCCCACATTTGATGCAATACAGGACAATTATTAGTTGTATCCTACACAAAAATATAAAGAATTCGGATAAACGGTGTACAATCGAGGTTCAGCATTTTTGTAACAATTGTTGTTATCTAGCTGAAACCAGATCAAAACTTTTTAGGTTTTCCGTTTACAGATTCCATGCATAAAAGGGCAAAACATGCTCAAAAGCAAAAACACTTATTAGACGCATTTCATTAAGTGTCCTACCTTCAACCAATACTGTTATGCAGTGGCCAAGCGCATCCTTACAGCATTTTCCAATATTCGTAAAGTCAAATGCATGTGCCCTTTTTATGTCACTTACAAATCATGTTAATTATGTGAACACATGTTGTTATCTAGCTGAAACCAGATCAGAGATGTCTTTGATACTGGTTGAGTCTATTTGTGGATATTATACAACTGAACCACGACTTATTAACATAGTTTAACAAACAAGTCAGCCGACAGTAGGACAAATTTAATGCAACATGCTTTTCACAATATTTCATATTATGTTCAAAAGTGTGTTTATTCCCCGTCATGCAGGCGTCTGTAGAATGTACAATCCCGGACTTGCAGGCTGTTTTTCTCGTTGAGGCCAAATCGCTACAGAATGCCACATGCAAACAAATTTCCAACACAGTAAGGCGTCTGTGGTATACTTTATATTGGTTCAATAAACAATAGCCCACATTTGGTGCAATAAAAGACAATTAATAGTTTAATCCTACACTAAAATATAAAGAATTCGGTTAAACGGTGTCGATCGAGGTTCAGCCTTTTTAAAAAAAAATTGTTGTTATCTAGCTGAAACCAAATCAAAACTTTTTGTGTGTATCGTTTGCAGATTCCATGCATTAAAGGGCAAAACATGCTCAAAAGCAAAAACACTTATTAGATGCATTTCAATAAGTGTCTTACCTTCAACTAATACTGTTATCCAAGGTTTAAGCGCTTCCTTACAATATTTTCCAACCTTAGTAAAGTCAAATTAATGTGCCCTTTTTAAGTCACTTACAAATCATGTTAATTATGTGAACACATTAGTATTCAAAGGACGCATGTTGTATGTTGAATACAACCTCAAATTTTAAATATTTGATGATGTGACAGTTGACTTGTTCTCATAAGCCTTTATCTTCCCAACTGTAAAGGAGGCACTAATTGTTATCAATCATTTTTATCATTCCAACTAAAAAAATAAAACAGTTTAAAACTGCGTGAGCGGAGAGTCATCATAACTCAAACTGTTGAAGCTTACGAGTCTCTAAGATGTTTTGATACTGGTTGAGTCTATTTGTGGATATTATACAATTGAACTACGAACATAGTTTAACAAACACGTCTGCTGACAGTAGGATAAAATAAATGCAACATGTTTTAGCATTATTTCATATCATGTTGTAAAGTGTGTTTTTTCACCGTCTTGCAGGCGTCTGTAGTATGTACAATCCCGGACTTGCAGACTGTTTTTCTCGTTGAGGCCAAATCGCTATAAAATGCCACATGCAAACAAATTTCAAACACAGTAGCGCTCCTATGGTATACTTTATATTGGTTCCATAAACAATAGCCCACATTTAATGCAATACAGGACATTTATTATGTAGCGCCGTCGAGCGGTAAACGGCTCTATACTATGAAATCCACAGGTAATTAACTCACATTTTAACTAATTCCTTGAGATGATAATGATCCAACCTCTAAAGCATACGCTTTAGTTTAATAGAAACACAAAGTAGAATTATTTACAGTTTATTCACATTACGATAAAAATCCAAAGTTTCACAAATAAAATATCAAAACATCACTGGCTGAACTGCACATGTATCTCCCGCAATAGAAAAATAGTAACTCCCCCCGTAATTTGTACCCGTCCTATATATACATAATATGCATTGCTCGCGAGGAGCAATCTTTCTAAACGGGGTCAATTACGTAATGACATTGCTCGCGGAGAGCAATGATAAATAACTTACGTAATAATTAAAAAGAAGAATAATTTAATTTTAAAATACCGTTACACCTCCCCCTACTTAAGGTTTTGACTCCGTTCAAAATGAATAATAATAATTAAATCTGCAATTAAACAATATCTAACTTAGGATGATTATACAAAATATTACTCTTTACACATTAAGCAGGGTATCGGTAACTCATAAATATGTAAAATGCAGCCAGATAATTCAACTCACAACAAAAATAAATAAATAAAACATTAAACAAAATTGTACATCGCAGTTCATATATACAGTTCATGATATATACAGGTCAGTTTAACCAATGTTCTATTACACAGACATGTCCCCTCTGACAATTCTTACATTGCCGTGCTCGAAATGTTTGGGAATTTCGCGTAATATTTCACTGACCACATCTCTGAAATCGATGTCCTCTGGACTTAAGTCTTTGGAATATACGATTTTAGAGTTTCTAATTTCTTCTTCTGTACCGTCCGGTTTGCGTATCACCGTTTTGTTTAATGTTAGGCATATTGTCGATCGTTCTCGGATTGTGACGTTGTTGTTTTCATCAGTCTTTTTACTTTCATCACTTACGTCACTGTAATCGTCGCTAGGACTGTCGCTAATCACCTCAGTTTCGTTACGCACTCGTTTGTCCCCGTCTTCTTCATTATGCACTTGCTGCTCATCAATGTTGCCTTCACCTAAGATTTCTTCGACGAACGCCTCGTCCACACTACTCAGCTCCGCGAACTCGCAAGAACTAATGGAGAGATGCTCGAGGTCATCTTCAGCAGTGTTCGTTTTGTCCAAGGTTTCTTCTTCATCTGATGAGATGTTCTCGTAGAAGTCACTAAGTACGTACACTGGCTTCTTTGCTTGCATAAACATCTCCCGGTCGACAAGCTTCCTTTTAGAACTCATTGCTTCACTTAACTGTTCACCATGAAGTCCATGTACTGATATTAAATGTCTCTTTAAATTGAATTTCCTTACAAAAAGTCTTTGGCAAAAACTACAGTTTAAGCTGTTTACACTGTCACTGTGTTGCTCCCTACGATGCTGATGAAAATTACTAGATGATGTAAAAGTTTTTCCACAATCCTCGCACAACATTTGATAACGACTATTCTCTGTACCGAATGGGCTTCCTTACAGGTCGTCCCCTACGGGTCATTTTCAAACTTGGTTCTGATTGGTCAAGATCTGAGTCTTCTGCTTTTAAGCTTGGTTCTGATTGGTCAACATCTGAGTCGTCTGTTTTCGGGGGTGGAGCTAGCGGTAACTTCAAACGCCGCCGGCCAGAGTCCGGCGCGTGCCGTCGTTGACCATCTGGTGTCTCGCCAGTTGTATATTCGGATCCAGTAGCTGGTCTTGTTAGTTCCGCTGTCTCGCCAGTTGTATATTGGGGCTGCTGTCTTTCTCCTCGGTACGGTTTGATGTTGTCGGCGTGAACTATAACCGGTTTTGATTGTCTTGAATGCTGAATTTGAAAAAGCACATCACTTAGTCTTTTAATTATTATCCACGGTCCAGTCCATTTCCTTGATAGTTTTAATTTTTCTCCTTTACCGACTTTTGGCTGACTTCTTCGTACGAAATCCCCAACTTCATAGTTAGTCTCCCGTACATTTCGATCAAAATAATTGTTCTGTCTTTGAGATGCTTCTTTTGTAATTTCCCTTGCTTGTTCATGAATTGTGGAAAGTTTTTCTTCTAAATCACGCACATAAACTGCCTTGTTTGCCTCTTTCTCAGAAGTTGTAAAGTTCTCATTTTCAGTTAGAACATTTATTGGTAGTTTAGCCTCTTTCCCAAAAACTAGTCTATATGGCGAAATCCGTGTAGTTTCATGCGGAGTGGTGTTATACGCAAGAACAATTCCGTCCACAAAACGATCCCAGTCGGTTTGGTTTGCATTAATGTATTTAGATAGCATGTCCTTTATTGTTCGATTCATCCTCTCTACCATTCCGTCTGACTGGGGATGATATGGTGTAGTTCGAGTTTTGTCAATTTGAAATAGTCGACACATTTCCTGGAATAGCCTACTTTCGAATTGTTTTCCTTGGTCCGAATGAATAGATCCAGGACATCCGTATCGCTTTATCCATCCTGAGTGGTCCATCATCTAAAACAACAGCAAAATAGGCAAAATTACTTTAAAATGAAACAAAAACTATTAAAATATAAATTCCAAAGAAAATTTTATAGATCTAAAAGACATCAGCTCTATGATAAAAAGTCTAAAGACACTTATAGTAAGTCACTAACAGATCCAAAGTTAAACAGGAAGTAGCTAAGTGGGGGGGGGGGGGGGGGGGGCACCAGCCCAGTACAGTGTCTATGTCCTATAAAAAGGCTGAGTGAAGAAGAGTTTCAGGATGTCGTACAGCAGCAGAAGGATGGAATATTCACAATAAGCGATGCTGAGCGTAGAGGCAGTCAAATGAAGATTTGGCGACCCGGGCCAAGTGAAGGGCAGCTGGTCGACTCCTACATGGATGAAGAGTCACCGAACCCCAATTCCAGACTTTTCAAAGTGCTCCATCAAGAAACAAGTGAAAAGCTGTCAATGTGACAGCAAACCGGGTTTTCTTTTATGTGAACTGTATCCATAATCCATGTCAACCCGTATCCAGTGAAATGGATAAGGTGAAAGGGTACCCTATATGCAATATTTTGCCAAAAAATGACTAAGTTCAAAAGCTAGTTTTTTTTTCATAAATAATCAGAAATTGAAATCCTAGCAATATGCACACCTCTGATATATGTACAATTGATCTGCAAAAAACGACTTCCTATCTTGAAAACTGTAGGAGGAGTTATCCGTACAATGAGGGTACCCTATATGCAATATTTTGCCAAAAAATGACTAAGTTCAAAAGCTAGTATTTTTTTCATAAATTATCGGAAATCTAAATCCTAGCAATATGCACACCTCTGATATATGTACAATTGATCTGCAAAAGAACAACTTCCTATCTTGAAAACTGTAGGAGGAGTTATCCGTACAATGAGGGTACCCTATACGCAATTTTTTGCCAAAAAATGACTAAGTTCAAAAGCTGGTATTTTTTTCATAAATAATCAGAAATCAAAATCCTAGCAATATGCACACCTCTGATATATGTACAATTGATCTGCAAAAGAACAACTTCCTATCATGAAAACTGTAGGAGGAGTTATCCGTACAATGAGGGTACCCTTTTGGCAGCGCCCACCCGCCCGCCCGCCCGCCCGCTATTTTCACCATTTTAATAGCCGGATTTTTCCTTTGGAAAACCCGGTTAAAAACTGCTGAACTATGGAAGCATGCATTTAAAGAGCACTCACAGAAATTCCTGGACTGTGACGGTTCACTGGACTGGAACCAGCATGGGGAGGAAAAGAGAGGCCTGGCATGGATCCTTTCCATTCGATGTAAGAAGTGCCATTACACCAGTCACCGTAAAAAGCTGTGCGAGGAAGTCAGTCGATCAGGAAGGGGACGGAGAGCCGCACAGTTTAATGTTGCCATGGCTGTCGGCCACTTGGGTACCAGCCTTACAACAGAGGGCATGCGTGGTATGCTTCTTTGCGCAAACATCGAACCAGCATCAGCCACCAACATTCATCAGACCTGCAACAAAGTAGGCAAAATCATCACTGATGTGAGCAAACACAGCATGAAGAAAATAAGGCAGGACATTCAAGAGCTTAACGAGAAATGTCGACTTGCCAATACACCTATAAGAGCGGAAGGAGATGCCCGGTATAACAATGCCACCTTCAGTGCGATAGGGAAAACACCATTCCAAGCTGCCACACAAGTTACATACACATTAAGTGAAAATGTTACCAAGAAGAACAATGTTGTGGCAGTGTTTTGTGGCAATAAACTGTGCAAGAAAGGCACCCATCTTAGAGCCAAGGAAAAGGAATTTACCTGCCCCGGACATGAAGGCTGCACTGCAACCATTCCTCCAGAGACCACCATTAAAGACAAAAAGAGATGGGCTGCGAAATGCATCAGTGAGCTGCAAAGTGATGACTGTCCACTCATCATTTCCCATTTCACCAGTGATGGAGATAGTGCTGCTGCTTCCAATGCATCTGAAAAGCAAGGGCATATGATTGAAAACCTCAAAGACCTGTGCCACTTCTTTGAATCTCAGAGAAAACAGACTGCTAAGGCTCCATTCAGCAGTCACATGTTTCCTGGAAGAACAAAAGCTATGGGAGAATCCATGCAGAGGAGATTTGCCCTGGACCTGAAGCTTAGATGCAGGACCGAGTACGAAAACTGCTACAAACACTACTCCAGTGACTTACCTTTGATGAAACGGGCCATGTAAACTGCTGTCCGTTCCATCATCAGCTGCTACCAAGGACAGTGCGGAAAGTCCTGCCAACTTCATTCCTTCTCCTGTCGCGGACTGAAAAACAACAAGTGGAACTCTTCAGTGTTGCCTCGTGACTTTGAATTAAGCATGACAGAAGACATGTGCTTGTTAAAAGACTATGTAAATCTGACTTTGGGACCTAATAATCTTGATAGAATTAAATATCACACTTGTACACAAAAATCTGAATCTGTTAATAGGGCATATTTAAAATCAAATCCAAAATGTATTACAAGAAGTAGAAATTTTGAAAGTAGAATACATAAAGTTGTGCACTCACTCAATCAGGGTCATGGAAATTCAACATTGGAACTTTGTGAATCTGTAGGGGCACCTGTTGTAAAAGGAAGTAGAGTGGTCCATCATCTAAAACAACAGCAAAATAGGCAAAATTACTTTAAAATGAAACAAAAACTATTAAAATATAAATTCCAAAGAAAATTTTATAGATCTAAAAGACATCAGCTCTATGATAAAAAGTCTAAAGACACTTATAGTAAGTCACTAACAGATCCAAAGTTAAACAGGAAGTAGCTAAGTGGGGGGGGGGGGGGGGGGGGGGGGCACCAGCCCAGTACAGTGTCTATGTCCTATAAAAAGGCTGAGTGAAGAAGAGTTTCAGGATGTCGTACAGCAGCAGAAGGATGGAATATTCACAATAAGCGATGCTGAGCGTAGAGGCAGTCAAATGAAGATTTGGCGACCCGGGCCAAGTGAAGGGCAGCTGGTCGACTCCTACATGGATGAAGAGTCACCGAACCCCAATTCCAGACTTTTCAAAGTGCTCCATCAAGAAACAAGTGAAAAGCTGTCAATGTGACAGCAAACCGGGTTTTCTTTTATGTGAACTGTATCCATAATCCATGTCAACCCGTATCCAGTGAAATGGATAAGGTGAAAGGGTACCCTATATGCAATATTTTGCCAAAAAATGACTAAGTTCAAAAGCTAGTTTTTTTTTCATAAATAATCAGAAATTGAAATCCTAGCAATATGCACACCTCTGATATATGTACAATTGATCTGCAAAAAACAACTTCCTATCTTGAAAACTGTAGGAGGAGTTATCCGTACAATGAGGGGACCCTATATGCAATATTTTGCCAAAAAATGACTAAGTTCAAAAGCTAGTATTTTTTTCATAAATTATCGGAAATCTAAATCCTAGCAATATGCACACCTCTGATATATGTACAATTGATCTGCAAAAGAACAACTTCCTATCTTGAAAACTGTAGGAGGAGTTATCCGTACAATGAGGGTACCCTATACGCAATTTTTTGCCAAAAAATGACTAAGTTCAAAAGCTGGTATTTTTTTCATAAATAATCAGAAATCAAAATCCTAGCAATATGCACACCTCTGATATATGTACAATTGATCTGCAAAAGAACAACTTCCTATCATGAAAACTGTAGGAGGAGTTATCCGTACAATGAGGGTACCCTTTTGGCAGCGCCCACCCGCCCGCCCGCCCGCTATTTTCACCATTTTAATAACCGGATTTTTCCTTTGGAAAACCCGGTTAAAAACTGCTGAACTATGGAAGCATGCATTTAAAGAGCACTCACAGAAATTCCTGGACTGTGACGGTTCACTGGACTGGAACCAGCATGGGGAGGAAAAGAGAGGCCTGGCATGGATCCTTTCCATTCGATGTAAGAAGTGCCATTACACCAGTCACCGTGAAAAGCTGTGCGAGGAAGTCAGTCGATCAGGAAGGGGACGGAGAGCCGCTCAGTTTAATGTTGCCATGGCTGTCGGCCACTTGGGTACCAGCCTTACAACAGAGGGCATGCGTGGTATGCTTCTTTGCGCAAACATCGAACCAGCATCAGCCACCAACATTCATCAGACCTGCAACAAAGTAGGCAAAATCATCACTGATGTGAGCAAACACAGCATGAAGAAAATAAGGCAGGACATTCAAGAGCTTAACGAGAAATGTCGACTTGCCAATACACCTATAAGAGCGGAAGGAGATGCCCGGTATAACAATGCCACCTTCAGTGCGATAGGGAAAACACCATTCCAAGCTGCCACACAAGTTACATACACATTAAGTGAAAATGTTACCAAGAAGAACAATGTTGTGGCAGTGTTTTGTGGCAATAAACTGTGCAAGAAAGGCACCCATCTTAGAGCCAAGGAAAAGGAATTTACCTGCCCCGGACATGAAGGCTGCACTGCAACCATTCCTCCAGAGACCACCATTAAAGACAAAAAGAGATGGGCTGCGAAATGCATCAGTGAGCTGCAAAGTGATGACTGTCCACTCATCATTTCCCATTTCACCAGTGATGGAGATAGTGCTGCTGCTTCCAATGCATCTGAAAAGCAAGGGCATATGATTGAAAACCTCAAAGACCTGTGCCACTTCTTTGAATCTCAGAGAAAACAGACTGCTAAGGCTCCATTCAGCAGTCACATGTTTCCTGGAAGAACAAAAGCTATGGGAGAATCCATGCAGAGGAGATTTGCCCTGGACCTGAAGCTTAGATGCAGGACCGAGTACGAAAACTGCTACAAACACTACTCCAGTGACTTACCTTTGATGAAACGGGCCATGTAAACTGCTGTCCGTTCCATCATCAGCTGCTACCAAGGACAGTGCGGAAAGTCCTGCCAACTTCATTCCTTCTCCTGTCGCGGACTGAAAAACAACAAGTGGAACTCTTCAGTGTTGCCTCGTGACTTTGAATTAAGCATGACAGAAGACATGTGCTTGTTAAAAGACTATGTAAATCTGACTTTGGGACCTAATAATCTTGATAGAATTAAATATCACACTTGTACACAAAAATCTGAATCTGTTAATAGGGCATATTTAAAATCAAATCCAAAATGTATTACAAGAAGTAGAAATTTTGAAAGTAGAATACATAAAGTTGTGCACTCACTCAATCAGGGTCATGGAAATTCAACATTGGAACTTTGTGAATCTGTAGGGGCACCTGTTGTAAAAGGAAGTAGAGTGGTCCATCATCTAAAACAACAGCAAAATAGGCAAAATTACTTTAAAATGAAACAAAAACTATTAAAATATAAATTCCAAAGAAAATTTTATAGATCTAAAAGACATCAGCTCTATGATAAAAAGTCTAAAGACACTTATAGTAAGTCACTAACAGATCCAAAGTTAAACAGGAAGTAGCTAAGTGGGGGGGGGGGGGGGGGGCACCAGCCCAGTACAGTGTCTATGTCCTATAAAAAGGCTGAGTGAAGAAGAGTTTCAGGATGTCGTACAGCAGCAGAAGGATGGAATATTCACAATAAGCGATGCTGAGCGTAGAGGCAGTCAAATGAAGATTTGGCGACCCGGGCCAAGTGAAGGGCAGCTGGTCGACTCCTACATGGATGAAGAGTCACCGAACCCCAATTCCAGACTTTTCAAAGTGCTCCATCAAGAAACAAGTGAAAAGCTGTCAATGTGACAGCAAACCGGGTTTTCTTTTATGTGAACTGTATCCATAATCCATGTCAACCCGTATCCAGTGAAATGGATAAGGTGAAAGGGTACCCTATATGCAATATTTTGCCAAAAAATGACTAAGTTCAAAAGCTAGTTTTTTTTTCATAAATAATCAGAAATTGAAATCCTAGCAATATGCACACCTCTGATATATGTACAATTGATCTGCAAAAAACAACTTCCTATCTTGAAAACTGTAGGAGGAGTTATCCGTACAATGAGGGGACCCTATATGCAATATTTTGCCAAAAAATGACTAAGTTCAAAAGCTAGTATTTTTTTCATAAATTATCGGAAATCTAAATCCTAGCAATATGCACACCTCTGATATATGTACAATTGATCTGCAAAAGAACAACTTCCTATCTTGAAAACTGTAGGAGGAGTTATCCGTACAATGAGGGTACCCTATACGCAATTTTTTGCCAAAAAATGACTAAGTTCAAAAGCTGGTATTTTTTTCATAAATAATCAGAAATCAAAATCCTAGCAATATGCACACCTCTGATATATGTACAATTGATCTGCAAAAGAACAACTTCCTATCATGAAAACTGTAGGAGGAGTTATCCGTACAATGAGGGTACCCTTTTGGCAGCGCCCACCCGCCCGCCCGCCCGCTATTTTCACCATTTTAATAACCGGATTTTTCCTTTGGAAAACCCGGTTAAAAACTGCTGAACTATGGAAGCATGCATTTAAAGAGCACTCACAGAAATTCCTGGACTGTGACGGTTCACTGGACTGGAACCAGCATGGGGAGGAAAAGAGAGGCCTGGCATGGATCCTTTCCATTCGATGTAAGAAGTGCCATTACACCAGTCACCGTGAAAAGCTGTGCGAGGAAGTCAGTCGATCAGGAAGGGGACGGAGAGCCGCTCAGTTTAATGTTGCCATGGCTGTCGGCCACTTGGGTACCAGCCTTACAACAGAGGGCATGCGTGGTATGCTTCTTTGCGCAAACATCGAACCAGCATCAGCCACCAACATTCATCAGACCTGCAACAAAGTAGGCAAAATCATCACTGATGTGAGCAAACACAGCATGAAGAAAATAAGGCAGGACATTCAAGAGCTTAACGAGAAATGTCGACTTGCCAATACACCTATAAGAGCGGAAGGAGATGCCCGGTATAACAATGCCACCTTCAGTGCGATAGGGAAAACGCCATTCCAAGCTGCCACACAAGTTACATACACATTAAGTGAAAATGTTACCAAGAAGAACAATGTTGTGGCAGTGTTTTGTGGCAATAAACTGTGCAAGAAAGGCACCCATCTTAGAGCCAAGGAAAAGGAATTTACCTGCCCCGGACATGAAGGCTGCACTGCAACCATTCCTCCAGAGACCACCATTAAAGACAAAAAGAGATGGGCTGCGAAATGCATCAGTGAGCTGCAAAGTGATGACTGTCCACTCATCATTTCCCATTTCACCAGTGATGGAGATAGTGCTGCTGCTTCCAATGCATCTGAAAAGCAAGGGCATATGATTGAAAACCTCAAAGACCTGTGCCACTTCTTTGAATCTCAGAGAAAACAGACTGCTAAGGCTCCATTCAGCAGTCACATGTTTCCTGGAAGAACAAAAGCTATGGGAGAATCCATGCAGAGGAGATTTGCCCTGGACCTGAAGCTTAGATGCAGGACCGAGTACGAAAACTGCTACAAACACTACTCCAGTGACTTACCTTTGATGAAACGGGCCATGTAAACTGCTGTCCGTTCCATCATCAGCTGCTACCAAGGACAGTGCGGAAAGTCCTGCCAACTTCATTCCTTCTCCTGTCGCGGACTGAAAAACAACAAGTGGAACTCTTCAGTGTTGCCTCGTGACTTTGAATTAAGCATGACAGAAGACATGTGCTTGTTAAAAGACTATGTAAATCTGACTTTGGGACCTAATAATCTTGATAGAATTAAATATCACACTTGTACACAAAAATCTGAATCTGTTAATAGGGCATATTTAAAATCAAATCCAAAATGTATTACAAGAAGTAGAAATTTTGAAAGTAGAATACATAAAGTTGTGCACTCACTCAATCAGGGTCATGGAAATTCAACATTGGAACTTTGTGAATCTGTAGGGGCACCTGTTGTAAAAGGAAGTAGAGTGGTCCATCATCTAAAACAACAGCAAAATAGGCAAAATTACTTTAAAATGAAACAAAAACTATTAAAATATAAATTCCAAAGAAAATTTTATAGATCTAAAAGACATCAGCTCTATGATAAAAAGTCTAAAGACACTTATAGTAAGTCACTAACAGATCCAAAGTTAAACAGGAAGTAGCTAAGTGGGGGGGGGGGGGGGGCACCAGCCCAGTACAGTGTCTATGTCCTATAAAAAGGCTGAGTGAAGAAGAGTTTCAGGATGTCGTACAGCAGCAGAAGGATGGAATATTCACAATAAGCGATGCTGAGCGTAGAGGCAGTCAAATGAAGATTTGGCGACCCGGGCCAAGTGAAGGGCAGCTGGTCGACTCCTACATGGATGAAGAGTCACCGAACCCCAATTCCAGACTTTTCAAAGTGCTCCATCAAGAAACAAGTGAAAAGCTGTCAATGTGACAGCAAACCGGGTTTTCTTTTATGTGAACTGTATCCATAATCCATGTCAACCCGTATCCAGTGAAATGGATAAGGTGAAAGGGTACCCTATATGCAATATTTTGCCAAAAAATGACTAAGTTCAAAAGCTAGTTTTTTTTTCATAAATAATCAGAAATTGAAATCCTAGCAATATGCACACCTCTGATATATGTACAATTGATCTGCAAAAAACAACTTCCTATCTTGAAAACTGTAGGAGGAGTTATCCGTACAATGAGGGGACCCTATATGCAATATTTTGCCAAAAAATGACTAAGTTCAAAAGCTAGTATTTTTTTCATAAATTATCGGAAATCTAAATCCTAGCAATATGCACACCTCTGATATATGTACAATTGATCTGCAAAAGAACAACTTCCTATCTTGAAAACTGTAGGAGGGATTATCCGTACAATGAGGGTACCCTATACGCAATTTTTTGCCAAAAAATGACTAAGTTCAAAAGCTGGTATTTTTTTCATAAATAATCAGAAATCAAAATCCTAGCAATATGCACACCTCTGATATATGTACAATTGATCTGCAAAAGAACAACTTCCTATCATGAAAACTGTAGGAGGAGTTATCCGTACAATGAGGGTACCCTTTTGGCAGCGCCCACCCGCCCGCCCGCCCGCTATTTTCACCATTTTAATAACCGGATTTTTCCTTTGGAAAACCCGGTTAAAAACTGCTGAACTATGGAAGCATGCATTTAAAGAGCACTCACAGAAATTCCTGGACTGTGACGGTTCACTGGACTGGAACCAGCATGGGGAGGAAAAGAGAGGCCTGGCATGGATCCTTTCCATTCGATGTAAGAAGTGCCATTACACCAGTCACCGTGAAAAGCTGTGCGAGGAAGTCAGTCGATCAGGAAGGGGACGGAGAGCCGCTCAGTTTAATGTTGCCATGGCTGTCGGCCACTTGGGTACCAGCCTTACAACAGAGGGCATGCGTGGTATGCTTCTTTGCGCAAACATCGAACCAGCATCAGCCACCAACATTCATCAGACCTGCAACAAAGTAGGCAAAATCATCACTGATGTGAGCAAACACAGCATGAAGAAAATAAGGCAGGACATTCAAGAGCTTAACGAGAAATGTCGACTTGCCAATACACCTATAAGAGCGGAAGGAGATGCCCGGTATAACAATGCCACCTTCAGTGCGATAGGGAAAACGCCATTCCAAGCTGCCACACAAGTTACATACACATTAAGTGAAAATGTTACCAAGAAGAACAATGTTGTGGCAGTGTTTTGTGGCAATAAACTGTGCAAGAAAGGCACCCATCTTAGAGCCAAGGAAAAGGAATTTACCTGCCCCGGACATGAAGGCTGCACTGCAACCATTCCTCCAGAGACCACCATTAAAGACAAAAAGAGATGGGCTGCGAAATGCATCAGTGAGCTGCAAAGTGATGACTGTCCACTCATCATTTCCCATTTCACCAGTGATGGAGATAGTGCTGCTGCTTCCAATGCATCTGAAAAGCAAGGGCATATGATTGAAAACCTCAAAGACCTGTGCCACTTCTTTGAATCTCAGAGAAAACAGACTGCTAAGGCTCCATTCAGCAGTCACATGTTTCCTGGAAGAACAAAAGCTATGGGAGAATCCATGCAGAGGAGATTTGCCCTGGACCTGAAGCTTAGATGCAGGACCGAGTACGAAAACTGCTACAAACACTACTCCAGTGACTTACCTTTGATGAAACGGGCCATGTAAACTGCTGTCCGTTCCATCATCAGCTGCTACCAAGGACAGTGCGGAAAGTCCTGCCAACTTCATTCCTTCTCCTGTCGCGGACTGAAAAACAACAAGTGGAACTCTTCAGTGTTGCCTCGTGACTTTGAATTAAGCATGACAGAAGACATGTGCTTGTTAAAAGACTATGTAAATCTGACTTTGGGACCTAATAATCTTGATAGAATTAAATATCACACTTGTACACAAAAATCTGAATCTGTTAATAGGGCATATTTAAAATCAAATCCAAAATGTATTACAAGAAGTAGAAATTTTGAAAGTAGAATACATAAAGTTGTGCACTCACTCAATCAGGGTCATGGAAATTCAACATTGGAACTTTGTGAATCTGTAGGGGCACCTGTTGTAAAAGGAAGTAGAGTGGTCCATCATCTAAAACAACAGCAAAATAGGCAAAATTACTTTAAAATGAAACAAAAACTATTAAAATATAAATTCCAAAGAAAATTTTATAGATCTAAAAGACATCAGCTCTATGATAAAAAGTCTAAAGACACTTATAGTAAGTCACTAACAGATCCAAAGTTAAACAGGAAGTAGCTAAGTGGGGGGGGGGGGGGGGGCACCAGCCCAGTACAGTGTCTATGTCCTATAAAAAGGCTGAGTGAAGAAGAGTTTCAGGATGTCGTACAGCAGCAGAAGGATGGAATATTCACAATAAGCGATGCTGAGCGTAGAGGCAGTCAAATGAAGATTTGGCGACCCGGGCCAAGTGAAGGGCAGCTGGTCGACTCCTACATGGATGAAGAGTCACCGAACCCCAATTCCAGACTTTTCAAAGTGCTCCATCAAGAAACAAGTGAAAAGCTGTCAATGTGACAGCAAACCGGGTTTTCTTTTATGTGAACTGTATCCATAATCCATGTCAACCCGTATCCAGTGAAATGGATAAGGTGAAAGGGTACCCTATATGCAATATTTTGCCAAAAAATGACTAAGTTCAAAAGCTAGTTTTTTTTTCATAAATAATCAGAAATTGAAATCCTAGCAATATGCACACCTCTGATATATGTACAATTGATCTGCAAAAAACAACTTCCTATCTTGAAAACTGTAGGAGGAGTTATCCGTACAATGAGGGGACCCTATATGCAATATTTTGCCAAAAAATGACTAAGTTCAAAAGCTAGTATTTTTTTCATAAATTATCGGAAATCTAAATCCTAGCAATATGCACACCTCTGATATATGTACAATTGATCTGCAAAAGAACAACTTCCTATCTTGAAAACTGTAGCAGGAGTTATCCGTACAATGAGGGTACCCTATACGCAATTTTTTGCCAAAAAATGACTAAGTTCAAAAGCTGGTATTTTTTTCATAAATAATCAGAAATCAAAATCCTAGCAATATGCACACCTCTGATATATGTACAATTGATCTGCAAAAGAACAACTTCCTATCATGAAAACTGTAGGAGGAGTTATCCGTACAATGAGGGTACCCTTTTGGCAGCGCCCACCCGCCCGCCCGCCCGCTATTTTCACCATTTTAATAGCCGGATTTTTCCTTTGGAAAACCCGGTTAAAAACTGCTGAACTATGGAAGCATGCATTTAAAGAGCACTCACAGAAATTCCTGGACTGTGACGGTTCACTGGACTGGAACCAGCATGGGGAGGAAAAGAGAGGCCTGGCATGGATCCTTTCCATTCGATGTAAGAAGTGCCATTACACCAGTCACCGTGAAAAGCTGTGCGAGGAAGTCAGTCGATCAGGAAGGGGACGGAGAGCCGCTCAGTTTAATGTTGCCATGGCTGTCGGCCACTTGGGTACCAGCCTTACAACAGAGGGCATGCGTGGTATGCTTCTTTGCGCAAACATCGAACCAGCATCAGCCACCAACATTCATCAGACCTGCAACAAAGTAGGCAAAATCATCACTGATGTGAGCAAACACAGCATGAAGAAAATAAGGCAGGACATTCAAGAGCTTAACGAGAAATGTCGACTTGCCAATACACCTATAAGAGCGGAAGGAGATGCCCGGTATAACAATGCCACCTTCAGTGCGATAGGGAAAACACCATTCCAAGCTGCCACACAAGTTACATACACATTAAGTGAAAATGTTACCAAGAAGAACAATGTTGTGGCAGTGTTTTGTGGCAATAAACTGTGCAAGAAAGGCACCCATCTTAGAGCCAAGGAAAAGGAATTTACCTGCCCCGGACATGAAGGCTGCACTGCAACCATTCCTCCAGAGACCACCATTAAAGACAAAAAGAGATGGGCTGCGAAATGCATCAGTGAGCTGCAAAGTGATGACTGTCCACTCATCATTTCCCATTTCACCAGTGATGGAGATAGTGCTGCTGCTTCCAATGCATCTGAAAAGCAAGGGCATATGATTGAAAACCTCAAAGACCTGTGCCACTTCTTTGAATCTCAGAGAAAACAGACTGCTAAGGCTCCATTCAGCAGTCACATGTTTCCTGGAAGAACAAAAGCTATGGGAGAATCCATGCAGAGGAGATTTGCCCTGGACCTGAAGCTTAGATGCAGGACCGAGTACGAAAACTGCTACAAACACTACTCCAGTGACTTACCTTTGATGAAACGGGCCATGTAAACTGCTGTCCGTTCCATCATCAGCTGCTACCAAGGACAGTGCGGAAAGTCCTGCCAACTTCATTCCTTCTCCTGTCGCGGACTGAAAAACAACAAGTGGAACTCTTCAGTGTTGCCTCGTGACTTTGAATTAAGCATGACAGAAGACATGTGCTTGTTAAAAGACTATGTAAATCTGACTTTGGGACCTAATAATCTTGATAGAATTAAATATCACACTTGTACACAAAAATCTGAATCTGTTAATAGGGCATATTTAAAATCAAATCCAAAATGTATTACAAGAAGTAGAAATTTTGAAAGTAGAATACATAAAGTTGTGCACTCACTCAATCAGGGTCATGGAAATTCAACATTGGAACTTTGTGAATCTGTAGGGGCACCTGTTGTAAAAGGAAGTAGAGTGGTCCATCATCTAAAACAACAGCAAAATAGGCAAAATTACTTTAAAATGAAACAAAAACTATTAAAATATAAATTCCAAAGAAAATTTTATAGATCTAAAAGACATCAGCTCTATGATAAAAAGTCTAAAGACACTTATAGTAAGTCACTAACAGATCCAAAGTTAAACAGGAAGTAGCTAAGTGGGGGGGGGGGGGGGGCACCAGCCCAGTACAGTGTCTATGTCCTATAAAAAGGCTGAGTGAAGAAGAGTTTCAGGATGTCGTACAGCAGCAGAAGGATGGAATATTCACAATAAGCGATGCTGAGCGTAGAGGCAGTCAAATGAAGATTTGGCGACCCGGGCCAAGTGAAGGGCAGCTGGTCGACTCCTACATGGATGAAGAGTCACCGAACCCCAATTCCAGACTTTTCAAAGTGCTCCATCAAGAAACAAGTGAAAAGCTGTCAATGTGACAGCAAACCGGGTTTTCTTTTATGTGAACTGTATCCATAATCCATGTCAACCCGTATCCAGTGAAATGGATAAGGTGAAAGGGTACCCTATATGCAATATTTTGCCAAAAAATGACTAAGTTCAAAAGCTAGTTTTTTTTTCATAAATAATCAGAAATTGAAATCCTAGCAATATGCACACCTCTGATATATGTACAATTGATCTGCAAAAAACAACTTCCTATCTTGAAAACTGTAGGAGGAGTTATCCGTACAATGAGGGTACCCTATATGCAATATTTTGCCAAAAAATGACTAAGTTCAAAAGCTAGTATTTTTTTCATAAATTATCGGAAATCTAAATCCTAGCAATATGCACACCTCTGATATATGTACAATTGATCTGCAAAAGAACAACTTCCTATCTTGAAAACTGTAGGAGGAGTTATCCGTACAATGAGGGTACCCTATACGCAATTTTTTGCCAAAAAATGACTAAGTTCAAAATCTGGTATTTTTTTCATAAATAATCAGAAATCAAAATCCTAGCAATATGCACACCTCTGATATATGTACAATTGATCTGCAAAAGAACAACTTCCTCTCATGAAAACTGAAGGAGGAGTTATCCGTACAATGAGGGTACCCTTTTGGCAGCGCCCACCCCCCCGCCCGCCCGCTATTTTCACCATTTTAATAACCGGATTTTTCCTTTGGAAAACCCGGTTAAAAACTGCTGAACTATGGAAGCATGCATTTAAAGAGCACTCACAGAAATTCCTGGACTGTGACGGTTCACTGGACTGGAACCAGCATGGGGAGGAAAAGAGAGGCCTGGCATGGATCCTTTCCATTCGATGTAAGAAGTGCCATTACACCAGTCACCGTGAAAAGCTGTGCGAGGAAGTCAGTCGATCAGGAAGGGGACGGAGAGCCGCTCAGTTTAATGTTGCCATGGCTGTCGGCCACTTGGGTACCAGCCTTACAACAGAGGGCATGCGTGGTATGCTTCTTTGCGCAAACATCGAACCAGCATCAGCCACCAACATTCATCAGACCTGCAACAAAGTAGGCAAAATCATCACTGATGTGAGCAAACACAGCATGAAGAAAATAAGGCAGGACATTCAAGAGCTTAACGAGAAATGTCGACTTGCCAATACACCTATAAGAGCGGAAGGAGATGCCCGGTATAACAATGCCACCTTCAGTGCGATAGGGAAAACACCATTCCAAGCTGCCACACAAGTTACATACACATTAAGTGAAAATGTTACCAAGAAGAACAATGTTGTGGCAGTGTTTTGTGGCAATAAACTGTGCAAGAAAGGCACCCATCTTAGAGCCAAGGGAAAGGAATTTACCTGCCCCGGACATGAAGGCTGCACTGCAACCATTCCTCCAGAGACCACCATTAAAGACAAAAAGAGATGGGCTGCGAAATGCATCAGTGAGCTGCAAAGTGATGACTGTCCACTCATCATTTCCCATTTCACCAGTGATGGAGATAGTGCTGCTGCTTCCAATGCATCTGAAAAGCAAGGGCATATGATTGAAAACCTCAAAGACCTGTGCCACTTCTTTGAATCTCAGAGAAAACAGACTGCTAAGGCTCCATTCAGCAGTCACATGTTTCCTGGAAGAACAAAAGCTATGGGAGAATCCATGCAGAGGAGATTTGCCCTGGACCTGAAGCTTAGATGCAGGACCGAGTACGAAAACTGCTACAAACACTACTCCAGTGACTTACCTTTGATGAAACGGGCCATGTAAACTGCTGTCCGTTCCATCATCAGCTGCTACCAAGGACAGTGCGGAAAGTCCTGCCAACTTCATTCCTTCTCCTGTCGCGGACTGAAAAACAACAAGTGGAACTCTTCAGTGTTGCCTCGTGACTTTGAATTAAGCATGACAGAAGACATGTGCTTGTTAAAAGACTATGTAAATCTGACTTTGGGACCTAATAATCTTGATAGAATTAAATATCACACTTGTACACAAAAATCTGAATCTGTTAATAGGGCATATTTAAAATCAAATCCAAAATGTATTACAAGAAGTAGAAATTTTGAAAGTAGAATACATAAAGTTGTGCACTCACTCAATCAGGGTCATGGAAATTCAACATTGGAACTTTGTGAATCTGTAGGGGCACCTGTTGTAAAAGGAAGTAGAGTGGTCCATCATCTAAAACAACAGCAAAATAGGCAAAATTACTTTAAAATGAAACAAAAACTATTAAAATATAAATTCCAAAGAAAATTTTATAGATCTAAAAGACATCAGCTCTATGATAAAAAGTCTAAAGACACTTATAGTAAGTCACTAACAGATCCAAAGTTAAACAGGAAGTAGCTAAGTGGGGGGGGGGGGGGGGGCACCAGCCCAGTACAGTGTCTATGTCCTATAAAAAGGCTGAGTGAAGAAGAGTTTCAGGATGTCGTACAGCAGCAGAAGGATGGAATATTCACAATAAGCGATGCTGAGCGTAGAGGCAGTCAAATGAAGATTTGGCGACCCGGGCCAAGTGAAGGGCAGCTGGTCGACTCCTACATGGATGAAGAGTCACCGAACCCCAATTCCAGACTTTTCAAAGTGCTCCATCAAGAAACAAGTGAAAAGCTGTCAATGTGACAGCAAACCGGGTTTTCTTTTATGTGAACTGTATCCATAATCCATGTCAACCCGTATCCAGTGAAATGGATAAGGTGAAAGGGTACCCTATATGCAATATTTTGCCAAAAAATGACTAAGTTCAAAAGCTGGTATTTTTTTCATAAATAATCAGAAATCAAAATCCTAGCAATATGCACACCTCTGATATATGTACAATTGATCTGCAAAAGAACAACTTCCTCTCATGAAAACTGAAGGAGGAGTTATCCGTACAATGAGGGTACCCTTTTGGCAGCGCCCACCCCCCCGCCCGCCCGCTATTTTCACCATTTTAATAACCGGATTTTTCCTTTGGAAAACCCGGTTAAAAACTGCTGAACTATGGAAGCATGCATTTAAAGAGCACTCACAGAAATTCCTGGACTGTGACGGTTCACTGGACTGGAACCAGCATGGGGAGGAAAAGAGAGGCCTGGCATGGATCCTTTCCATTCGATGTAAGAAGTGCCATTACACCAGTCACCGTGAAAAGCTGTGCGAGGAAGTCAGTCGATCAGGAAGGGGACGGAGAGCCGCTCAGTTTAATGTTGCCATGGCTGTCGGCCACTTGGGTACCAGCCTTACAACAGAGGGCATGCGTGGTATGCTTCTTTGCGCAAACATCGAACCAGCATCAGCCACCAACATTCATCAGACCTGCAACAAAGTAGGCAAAATCATCACTGATGTGAGCAAACACAGCATGAAGAAAATAAGGCAGGACATTCAAGAGCTTAACGAGAAATGTCGACTTGCCAATACACCTATAAGAGCGGAAGGAGATGCCCGGTATAACAATGCCACCTTCAGTGCGATAGGGAAAACACCATTCCAAGCTGCCACACAAGTTACATACACATTAAGTGAAAATGTTACCAAGAAGAACAATGTTGTGGCAGTGTTTTGTGGCAATAAACTGTGCAAGAAAGGCACCCATCTTAGAGCCAAGGGAAAGGAATTTACCTGCCCCGGACATGAAGGCTGCACTGCAACCATTCCTCCAGAGACCACCATTAAAGACAAAAAGAGATGGGCTGCGAAATGCATCAGTGAGCTGCAAAGTGATGACTGTCCACTCATCATTTCCCATTTCACCAGTGATGGAGATAGTGCTGCTGCTTCCAATGCATCTGAAAAGCAAGGGCATATGATTGAAAACCTCAAAGACCTGTGCCACTTCTTTGAATCTCAGAGAAAACAGACTGCTAAGGCTCCATTCAGCAGTCACATGTTTCCTGGAAGAACAAAAGCTATGGGAGAATCCATGCAGAGGAGATTTGCCCTGGACCTGAAGCTTAGATGCAGGACCGAGTACGAAAACTGCTACAAACACTACTCCAGTGACTTACCTTTGATGAAACGGGCCATGTAAACTGCTGTCCGTTCCATCATCAGCTGCTACCAAGGACAGTGCGGAAAGTCCTGCCAACTTCATTCCTTCTCCTGTCGCGGACTGAAAAACAACAAGTGGAACTCTTCAGTGTTGCCTCGTGACTTTGAATTAAGCATGACAGAAGACATGTGCTTGTTAAAAGACTATGTAAATCTGACTTTGGGACCTAATAATCTTGATAGAATTAAATATCACACTTGTACACAAAAATCTGAATCTGTTAATAGGGCATATTTAAAATCAAATCCAAAATGTATTACAAGAAGTAGAAATTTTGAAAGTAGAATACATAAAGTTGTGCACTCACTCAATCAGGGTCATGGAAATTCAACATTGGAACTTTGTGAATCTGTAGGGGCACCTGTTGTAAAAGGAAGTAGAGTGGTCCATCATCTAAAACAACAGCAAAATAGGCAAAATTACTTTAAAATGAAACAAAAACTATTAAAATATAAATTCCAAAGAAAATTTTATAGATCTAAAAGACATCAGCTCTATGATAAAAAGTCTAAAGACACTTATAGTAAGTCACTAACAGATCCAAAGTTAAACAGGAAGTAGCTAAGTGGGGGGGGGGGGGGGGCACCAGCCCAGTACAGTGTCTATGTCCTATAAAAAGGCTGAGTGAAGAAGAGTTTCAGGATGTCGTACAGCAGCAGAAGGATGGAATATTCACAATAAGCGATGCTGAGCGTAGAGGCAGTCAAATGAAGATTTGGCGACCCGGGCCAAGTGAAGGGCAGCTGGTCGACTCCTACATGGATGAAGAGTCACCGAACCCCAATTCCAGACTTTTCAAAGTGCTCCATCAAGAAACAAGTGAAAAGCTGTCAATGTGACAGCAAACCGGGTTTTCTTTTATGTGAACTGTATCCATAATCCATGTCAACCCGTATCCAGTGAAATGGATAAGGTGAAAGGGTACCCTATATGCAATATTTTGCCAAAAAATGACTAAGTTCAAAAGCTAGTTTTTTTTTCATAAATAATCAGAAATTGAAATCCTAGCAATATGCACACCTCTGATATATGTACAATTGATCTGCAAAAAACAACTTCCTATCTTGAAAACTGTAGGAGGAGTTATCCGTACAATGAGGGGACCCTATATGCAATATTTTGCCAAAAAATGACTAAGTTCAAAAGCTAGTATTTTTTTCATAAATTATCGGAAATCTAAATCCTAGCAATATGCACACCTCTGATATATGTACAATTGATCTGCAAAAGAACAACTTCCTATCTTGAAAACTGTAGGAGGAGTTATCCGTACAATGAGGGTACCCTATACGCAATTTTTTGCCAAAAAATGACTAAGTTCAAAAGCTGGTATTTTTTTCATAAATAATCAGAAATCAAAATCCTAGCAATATGCACACCTCTGATATATGTACAATTGATCTGCAAAAGAACAACTTCCTCTCATGAAAACTGAAGGAGGAGTTATCCGTACAATGAGGGTACCCTTTTGGCAGCGCCCACCCCCCCGCCCGCCCGCTATTTTCACCATTTTAATAACCGGATTTTTCCTTTGGAAAACCCGGTTAAAAACTGCTGAACTATGGAAGCATGCATTTAAAGAGCACTCACAGAAATTCCTGGACTGTGACGGTTCACTGGACTGGAACCAGCATGGGGAGGAAAAGAGAGGCCTGGCATGGATCCTTTCCATTCGATGTAAGAAGTGCCATTACACCAGTCACCGTGAAAAGCTGTGCGAGGAAGTCAGTCGATCAGGAAGGGGACGGAGAGCCGCTCAGTTTAATGTTGCCATGGCTGTCGGCCACTTGGGTACCAGCCTTACAACAGAGGGCATGCGTGGTATGCTTCTTTGCGCAAACATCGAACCAGCATCAGCCACCAACATTCATCAGACCTGCAACAAAGTAGGCAAAATCATCACTGATGTGAGCAAACACAGCATGAAGAAAATAAGGCAGGACATTCAAGAGCTTAACGAGAAATGTCGACTTGCCAATACACCTATAAGAGCGGAAGGAGATGCCCGGTATAACAATGCCACCTTCAGTGCGATAGGGAAAACACCATTCCAAGCTGCCACACAAGTTACATACACATTAAGTGAAAATGTTACCAAGAAGAACAATGTTGTGGCAGTGTTTTGTGGCAATAAACTGTGCAAGAAAGGCACCCATCTTAGAGCCAAGGGAAAGGAATTTACCTGCCCCGGACATGAAGGCTGCACTGCAACCATTCCTCCAGAGACCACCATTAAAGACAAAAAGAGATGGGCTGCGAAATGCATCAGTGAGCTGCAAAGTGATGACTGTCCACTCATCATTTCCCATTTCACCAGTGATGGAGATAGTGCTGCTGCTTCCAATGCATCTGAAAAGCAAGGGCATATGATTGAAAACCTCAAAGACCTGTGCCACTTCTTTGAATCTCAGAGAAAACAGACTGCTAAGGCTCCATTCAGCAGTCACATGTTTCCTGGAAGAACAAAAGCTATGGGAGAATCCATGCAGAGGAGATTTGCCCTGGACCTGAAGCTTAGATGCAGGACCGAGTACGAAAACTGCTACAAACACTACTCCAGTGACTTACCTTTGATGAAACGGGCCATGTAAACTGCTGTCCGTTCCATCATCAGCTGCTACCAAGGACAGTGCGGAAAGTCCTGCCAACTTCATTCCTTCTCCTGTCGCGGACTGAAAAACAACAAGTGGAACTCTTCAGTGTTGCCTCGTGACTTTGAATTAAGCATGACAGAAGACATGTGCTTGTTAAAAGACTATGTAAATCTGACTTTGGGACCTAATAATCTTGATAGAATTAAATATCACACTTGTACACAAAAATCTGAATCTGTTAATAGGGCATATTTAAAATCAAATCCAAAATGTATTACAAGAAGTAGAAATTTTGAAAGTAGAATACATAAAGTTGTGCACTCACTCAATCAGGGTCATGGAAATTCAACATTGGAACTTTGTGAATCTGTAGGGGCACCTGTTGTAAAAGGAAGTAGAGTGGTCCATCATCTAAAACAACAGCAAAATAGGCAAAATTACTTTAAAATGAAACAAAAACTATTAAAATATAAATTCCAAAGAAAATTTTATAGATCTAAAAGACATCAGCTCTATGATAAAAAGTCTAAAGACACTTATAGTAAGTCACTAACAGATCCAAAGTTAAACAGGAAGTAGCTAAGTGGGGGGGGGGGGGGCACCAGCCCAGTACAGTGTCTATGTCCTATAAAAAGGCTGAGTGAAGAAGAGTTTCAGGATGTCGTACAGCAGCAGAAGGATGGAATATTCACAATAAGCGATGCTGAGCGTAGAGGCAGTCAAATGAAGATTTGGCGACCCGGGCCAAGTGAAGGGCAGCTGGTCGACTCCTACATGGATGAAGAGTCACCGAACCCCAATTCCAGACTTTTCAAAGTGCTCCATCAAGAAACAAGTGAAAAGCTGTCAATGTGACAGCAAACCGGGTTTTCTTTTATGTGAACTGTATCCATAATCCATGTCAACCCGTATCCAGTGAAATGGATAAGGTGAAAGGGTACCCTATATGCAATATTTTGCCAAAAAATGACTAAGTTCAAAAGCTAGTTTTTTTTTCATAAATAATCAGAAATTGAAATCCTAGCAATATGCACACCTCTGATATATGTACAATTGATCTGCAAAAAACAACTTCCTATCTTGAAAACTGTAGGAGGAGTTATCCGTACAATGAGGGTACCCTATATGCAATATTTTGCCAAAAAATGACTAAGTTCAAAAGCTAGTATTTTTTTCATAAATTATCGGAAATCTAAATCCTAGCAATATGCACACCTCTGATATATGTACAATTGATCTGCAAAAGAACAACTTCCTATCTTGAAAACTGTAGGAGGAGTTATCCGTACAATGAGGGTACCCTATACGCAATTTTTTGCCAAAAAATGACTAAGTTCAAAAGCTGGTATTTTTTTCATAAATAATCAGAAATCAAAATCCTAGCAATATGCACACCTCTGATATATGTACAATTGATCTGCAAAAGAACAACTTCCTCTCATGAAAACTGAAGGAGGAGTTATCCGTACAATGAGGGTACCCTTTTGGCAGCGCCCACCCCCCCGCCCGCCCGCTATTTTCACCATTTTAATAACCGGATTTTTCCTTTGGAAAACCCGGTTAAAAACTGCTGAACTATGGAAGCATGCATTTAAAGAGCACTCACAGAAATTCCTGGACTGTGACGGTTCACTGGACTGGAACCAGCATGGGGAGGAAAAGAGAGGCCTGGCATGGATCCTTTCCATTCGATGTAAGAAGTGCCATTACACCAGTCACCGTGAAAAGCTGTGCGAGGAAGTCAGTCGATCAGGAAGGGGACGGAGAGCCGCTCAGTTTAATGTTGCCATGGCTGTCGGCCACTTGGGTACCAGCCTTACAACAGAGGGCATGCGTGGTATGCTTCTTTGCGCAAACATCGAACCAGCATCAGCCACCAACATTCATCAGACCTGCAACAAAGTAGGCAAAATCATCACTGATGTGAGCAAACACAGCATGAAGAAAATAAGGCAGGACATTCAAGAGCTTAACGAGAAATGTCGACTTGCCAATACACCTATAAGAGCGGAAGGAGATGCCCGGTATAACAATGCCACCTTCAGTGCGATAGGGAAAACACCATTCCAAGCTGCCACACAAGTTACATACACATTAAGTGAAAATGTTACCAAGAAGAACAATGTTGTGGCAGTGTTTTGTGGCAATAAACTGTGCAAGAAAGGCACCCATCTTAGAGCCAAGGGAAAGGAATTTACCTGCCCCGGACATGAAGGCTGCACTGCAACCATTCCTCCAGAGACCACCATTAAAGACAAAAAGAGATGGGCTGCGAAATGCATCAGTGAGCTGCAAAGTGATGACTGTCCACTCATCATTTCCCATTTCACCAGTGATGGAGATAGTGCTGCTGCTTCCAATGCATCTGAAAAGCAAGGGCATATGATTGAAAACCTCAAAGACCTGTGCCACTTCTTTGAATCTCAGAGAAAACAGACTGCTAAGGCTCCATTCAGCAGTCACATGTTTCCTGGAAGAACAAAAGCTATGGGAGAATCCATGCAGAGGAGATTTGCCCTGGACCTGAAGCTTAGATGCAGGACCGAGTACGAAAACTGCTACAAACACTACTCCAGTGACTTACCTTTGATGAAACGGGCCATGTAAACTGCTGTCCGTTCCATCATCAGCTGCTACCAAGGACAGTGCGGAAAGTCCTGCCAACTTCATTCCTTCTCCTGTCGCGGACTGAAAAACAACAAGTGGAACTCTTCAGTGTTGCCTCGTGACTTTGAATTAAGCATGACAGAAGACATGTGCTTGTTAAAAGACTATGTAAATCTGACTTTGGGACCTAATAATCTTGATAGAATTAAATATCACACTTGTACACAAAAATCTGAATCTGTTAATAGGGCATATTTAAAATCAAATCCAAAATGTATTACAAGAAGTAGAAATTTTGAAAGTAGAATACATAAAGTTGTGCACTCACTCAATCAGGGTCATGGAAATTCAACATTGGAACTTTGTGAATCTGTAGGGGCACCTGTTGTAAAAGGAAGTAGAGTGGTCCATCATCTAAAACAACAGCAAAATAGGCAAAATTACTTTAAAATGAAACAAAAACTATTAAAATATAAATTCCAAAGAAAATTTTATAGATCTAAAAGACATCAGCTCTATGATAAAAAGTCTAAAGACACTTATAGTAAGTCACTAACAGATCCAAAGTTAAACAGGAAGTAGCTAAGTGGGGGGGGGGGGGGGGGGGGGCACCAGCCCAGTACAGTGTCTATGTCCTATAAAAAGGCTGAGTGAAGAAGAGTTTCAGGATGTCGTACAGCAGCAGAAGGATGGAATATTCACAATAAGCGATGCTGAGCGTAGAGGCAGTCAAATGAAGATTTGGCGACCCGGGCCAAGTGAAGGGCAGCTGGTCGACTCCTACATGGATGAAGAGTCACCGAACCCCAATTCCAGACTTTTCAAAGTGCTCCATCAAGAAACAAGTGAAAAGCTGTCAATGTGACAGCAAACCGGGTTTTCTTTTATGTGAACTGTATCCATAATCCATGTCAACCCGTATCCAGTGAAATGGATAAGGTGAAAGGGTACCCTATATGCAATATTTTGCCAAAAAATGACTAAGTTCAAAAGCTAGTTTTTTTTTCATAAATAATCAGAAATTGAAATCCTAGCAATATGCACACCTCTGATATATGTACAATTGATCTGCAAAAAACAACTTCCTATCTTGAAAACTGTAGGAGGAGTTATCCGTACAATGAGGGGACCTAATATGCAATATTTTGCCAAAAAATGACTAAGTTCAAAAGCTAGTATTTTTTTCATAAATTATCGGAAATCTAAATCCTAGCAATATGCACACCTCTGATATATGTACAATTGATCTGCAAAAGAACAACTTCCTATCTTGAAAACTGTAGGAGGAGTTATCCGTACAATGAGGGTACCCTATACGCAATTTTTTGCCAAAAAATGACTAAGTTCAAAAGCTGGTATTTTTTTCATAAATAATCAGAAATCAAAATCCTAGCAATATGCACACCTCTGATATATGTACAATTGATCTGCAAAAGAACAACTTCCTCTCATGAAAACTGAAGGAGGAGTTATCCGTACAATGAGGGTACCCTTTTGGCAGCGCCCACCCCCCCGCCCGCCCGCTATTTTCACCATTTTAATAACCGGATTTTTCCTTTGGAAAACCCGGTTAAAAACTGCTGAACTATGGAAGCATGCATTTAAAGAGCACTCACAGAAATTCCTGGACTGTGACGGTTCACTGGACTGGAACCAGCATGGGGAGGAAAAGAGAGGCCTGGCATGGATCCTTTCCATTCGATGTAAGAAGTGCCATTACACCAGTCACCGTGAAAAGCTGTGCGAGGAAGTCAGTCGATCAGGAAGGGGACGGAGAGCCGCTCAGTTTAATGTTGCCATGGCTGTCGGCCACTTGGGTACCAGCCTTACAACAGAGGGCATGCGTGGTATGCTTCTTTGCGCAAACATCGAACCAGCATCAGCCACCAACATTCATCAGACCTGCAACAAAGTAGGCAAAATCATCACTGATGTGAGCAAACACAGCATGAAGAAAATAAGGCAGGACATTCAAGAGCTTAACGAGAAATGTCGACTTGCCAATACACCTATAAGAGCGGAAGGAGATGCCCGGTATAACAATGCCACCTTCAGTGCGATAGGGAAAACACCATTCCAAGCTGCCACACAAGTTACATACACATTAAGTGAAAATGTTACCAAGAAGAACAATGTTGTGGCAGTGTTTTGTGGCAATAAACTGTGCAAGAAAGGCACCCATCTTAGAGCCAAGGGAAAGGAATTTACCTGCCCCGGACATGAAGGCTGCACTGCAACCATTCCTCCAGAGACCACCATTAAAGACAAAAAGAGATGGGCTGCGAAATGCATCAGTGAGCTGCAAAGTGATGACTGTCCACTCATCATTTCCCATTTCACCAGTGATGGAGATAGTGCTGCTGCTTCCAATGCATCTGAAAAGCAAGGGCATATGATTGAAAACCTCAAAGACCTGTGCCACTTCTTTGAATCTCAGAGAAAACAGACTGCTAAGGCTCCATTCAGCAGTCACATGTTTCCTGGAAGAACAAAAGCTATGGGAGAATCCATGCAGAGGAGATTTGCCCTGGACCTGAAGCTTAGATGCAGGACCGAGTACGAAAACTGCTACAAACACTACTCCAGTGACTTACCTTTGATGAAACGGGCCATGTAAACTGCTGTCCGTTCCATCATCAGCTGCTACCAAGGACAGTGCGGAAAGTCCTGCCAACTTCATTCCTTCTCCTGTCGCGGACTGAAAAACAACAAGTGGAACTCTTCAGTGTTGCCTCGTGACTTTGAATTAAGCATGACAGAAGACATGTGCTTGTTAAAAGACTATGTAAATCTGACTTTGGGACCTAATAATCTTGATAGAATTAAATATCACACTTGTACACAAAAATCTGAATCTGTTAATAGGGCATATTTAAAATCAAATCCAAAATGTATTACAAGAAGTAGAAATTTTGAAAGTAGAATACATAAAGTTGTGCACTCACTCAATCAGGGTCATGGAAATTCAACATTGGAACTTTGTGAATCTGTAGGGGCACCTGTTGTAAAAGGAAGTAGAGTGGTCCATCATCTAAAACAACAGCAAAATAGGCAAAATTACTTTAAAATGAAACAAAAACTATTAAAATATAAATTCCAAAGAAAATTTTATAGATCTAAAAGACATCAGCTCTATGATAAAAAGTCTAAAGACACTTATAGTAAGTCACTAACAGATCCAAAGTTAAACAGGAAGTAGCTAAGTGGGGGGGGGGCACCAGCCCAGTACAGTGTCTATGTCCTATAAAAAGGCTGAGTGAAGAAGAGTTTCAGGATGTCGTACAGCAGCAGAAGGATGGAATATTCACAATAAGCGATGCTGAGCGTAGAGGCAGTCAAATGAAGATTTGGCGACCCGGGCCAAGTGAAGGGCAGCTGGTCGACTCCTACATGGATGAAGAGTCACCGAACCCCAATTCCAGACTTTTCAAAGTGCTCCATCAAGAAACAAGTGAAAAGCTGTCAATGTGACAGCAAACCGGGTTTTCTTTTATGTGAACTGTATCCATAATCCATGTCAACCCGTATCCAGTGAAATGGATAAGGTGAAAGGGTACCCTATATGCAATATTTTGCCAAAAAATGACTAAGTTCAAAAGCTAGTTTTTTTTTCATAAATAATCAGAAATTGAAATCCTAGCAATATGCACACCTCTGATATATGTACAATTGATCTGCAAAAAACAACTTCCTATCTTGAAAACTGTAGGAGGAGTTATCCGTACAATGAGGGGACCCTATATGCAATATTTTGCCAAAAAATGACTAAGTTCAAAAGCTAGTATTTTTTTCATAAATTATCGGAAATCTAAATCCTAGCAATATGCCCACCTCTGATATATGTACAATTGATCTGCAAAAGAACAACTTCCTATCTTGAAAACTGTAGGAGGAGTTATCCGTACAATGAGGGTACCCTATACGCAATTTTTTGCCAAAAAATGACTAAGTTCAAAAGCTGGTATTTTTTTCATAAATAATCAGAAATCAAAATCCTAGCAATATGCACACCTCTGATATATGTACAATTGATCTGCAAAAGAACAACTTCCTCTCATGAAAACTGAAGGAGGAGTTATCCGTACAATGAGGGTACCCTTTTGGCAGCGCCCACCCCCCCGCCCGCCCGCTATTTTCACCATTTTAATAACCGGATTTTTCCTTTGGAAAACCCGGTTAAAAACTGCTGAACTATGGAAGCATGCATTTAAAGAGCACTCACAGAAATTCCTGGACTGTGACGGTTCACTGGACTGGAACCAGCATGGGGAGGAAAAGAGAGGCCTGGCATGGATCCTTTCCATTCGATGTAAGAAGTGCCATTACACCAGTCACCGTGAAAAGCTGTGCGAGGAAGTCAGTCGATCAGGAAGGGGACGGAGAGCCGCTCAGTTTAATGTTGCCATGGCTGTCGGCCACTTGGGTACCAGCCTTACAACAGAGGGCATGCGTGGTATGCTTCTTTGCGCAAACATCGAACCAGCATCAGCCACCAACATTCATCAGACCTGCAACAAAGTAGGCAAAATCATCACTGATGTGAGCAAACACAGCATGAAGAAAATAAGGCAGGACATTCAAGAGCTTAACGAGAAATGTCGACTTGCCAATACACCTATAAGAGCGGAAGGAGATGCCCGGTATAACAATGCCACCTTCAGTGCGATAGGGAAAACACCATTCCAAGCTGCCACACAAGTTACATACACATTAAGTGAAAATGTTACCAAGAAGAACAATGTTGTGGCAGTGTTTTGTGGCAATAAACTGTGCAAGAAAGGCACCCATCTTAGAGCCAAGGGAAAGGAATTTACCTGCCCCGGACATGAAGGCTGCACTGCAACCATTCCTCCAGAGACCACCATTAAAGACAAAAAGAGATGGGCTGCGAAATGCATCAGTGAGCTGCAAAGTGATGACTGTCCACTCATCATTTCCCATTTCACCAGTGATGGAGATAGTGCTGCTGCTTCCAATGCATCTGAAAAGCAAGGGCATATGATTGAAAACCTCAAAGACCTGTGCCACTTCTTTGAATCTCAGAGAAAACAGACTGCTAAGGCTCCATTCAGCAGTCACATGTTTCCTGGAAGAACAAAAGCTATGGGAGAATCCATGCAGAGGAGATTTGCCCTGGACCTGAAGCTTAGATGCAGGACCGAGTACGAAAACTGCTACAAACACTACTCCAGTGACTTACCTTTGATGAAACGGGCCATGTAAACTGCTGTCCGTTCCATCATCAGCTGCTACCAAGGACAGTGCGGAAAGTCCTGCCAACTTCATTCCTTCTCCTGTCGCGGACTGAAAAACAACAAGTGGAACTCTTCAGTGTTGCCTCGTGACTTTGAATTAAGCATGACAGAAGACATGTGCTTGTTAAAAGACTATGTAAATCTGACTTTGGGACCTAATAATCTTGATAGAATTAAATATCACACTTGTACACAAAAATCTGAATCTGTTAATAGGGCATATTTAAAATCAAATCCAAAATGTATTACAAGAAGTAGAAATTTTGAAAGTAGAATACATAAAGTTGTGCACTCACTCAATCAGGGTCATGGAAATTCAACATTGGAACTTTGTGAATCTGTAGGGGCACCTGTTGTAAAAGGAAGTAGAGTGGTCCATCATCTAAAACAACAGCAAAATAGGCAAAATTACTTTAAAATGAAACAAAAACTATTAAAATATAAATTCCAAAGAAAATTTTATAGATCTAAAAGACATCAGCTCTATGATAAAAAGTCTAAAGACACTTATAGTAAGTCACTAACAGATCCAAAGTTAAACAGGAAGTAGCTAAGTGGGGGGGGGGGGGGGGGGGGGGCACCAGCCCAGTACAGTGTCTATGTCCTATAAAAAGGCTGAGTGAAGAAGAGTTTCAGGATGTCGTACAGCAGCAGAAGGATGGAATATTCACAATAAGCGATGCTGAGCGTAGAGGCAGTCAAATGAAGATTTGGCGACCCGGGCCAAGTGAAGGGCAGCTGGTCGACTCCTACATGGATGAAGAGTCACCGAACCCCAATTCCAGACTTTTCAAAGTGCTCCATCAAGAAACAAGTGAAAAGCTGTCAATGTGACAGCAAACCGGGTTTTCTTTTATGTGAACTGTATCCATAATCCATGTCAACCCGTATCCAGTGAAATGGATAAGGTGAAAGGGTACCCTATATGCAATATTTTGCCAAAAAATGACTAAGTTCAAAAGCTAGTTTTTTTTTCATAAATAATCAGAAATTGAAATCCTAGCAATATGCACACCTCTGATATATGTACAATTGATCTGCAAAAAACAACTTCCTATCTTGAAAACTGTAGGAGGAGTTATCCGTACAATGAGGGGACCCTATATGCAATATTTTGCCAAAAAATGACTAAGTTCAAAAGCTAGTATTTTTTTCATAAATTATCGGAAATCTAAATCCTAGCAATATGCACACCTCTGATATATGTACAATTGATCTGCAAAAGAACAACTTCCTATCTTGAAAACTGTAGGAGGAGTTATCCGTACAATGAGGGTACCCTATACGCAATTTTTTGCCAAAAAATGACTAAGTTCAAAAGCTGGTATTTTTTTCATAAATAATCAGAAATCAAAATCCTAGCAATATGCACACCTCTGATATATGTACAATTGATCTGCAAAAGAACAACTTCCTCTCATGAAAACTGAAGGAGGAGTTATCCGTACAATGAGGGTACCCTTTTGGCAGCGCCCACCCCCCCCGCCCGCCCGCCCGCCCGCCCGCTATTTTCACCATTTTAATAACCGGATTTTTCCTTTGGAAAACCCGGTTAAAAACTGCTGAACTATGGAAGCATGCATTTAAAGAGCACTCACAGAAATTCCTGGACTGTGACGGTTCACTGGACTGGAACCAGCATGGGGAGGAAAAGAGAGGCCTGGCATGGATCCTTTCCATTCGATGTAAGAAGTGCCATTACACCAGTCACCGTGAAAAGCTGTGCGAGGAAGTCAGTCGATCAGGAAGGGGACGGAGAGCCGCTCAGTTTAATGTTGCCATGGCTGTCGGCCACTTGGGTACCAGCCTTACAACAGAGGGCATGCGTGGTATGCTTCTTTGCGCAAACATCGAACCAGCATCAGCCACCAACATTCATCAGACCTGCAACAAAGAAGGCAAAATCATCACTGATGTGAGCAAACACAGCATGAAGAAAATAAGGCAGGACATTCAAGAGCTTAACGAGAAATGTCGACTTGCCAATACACCTATAAGAGCGGAAGGAGACTCCCGGTGTCATATAATATTTTGAACCCCGCGATATATTGAACCCCGGGTTCAATATCTCGCTGCGATATATTGAACCCCCCCATAAAATATTGAATCCAGGTTCAATATTTTATGGCCGCAATATTTTGAACCCCCCTCTATTTTTCATTGGTATTGGAGAGGGGGTTCAAAATATTATGGCTGCGATATATTGAACCCCCTACCTTTTCCCAATTCCCATTGGATAGGGGGTTCAAAATATTATGGCCGCGATATTTTGAACCCCCCTCTTTTTTTCATTGGTTTTGGAGAGGGGGTTCAAAATATTATGGCCGCAATATATTGAACCCCCTACATATTTTCCAATTCCCATTGGAGAGGGGGTTCAAAATATTATGGCCGCGATATTTTGAACCGCCTACCTTTTTCCAATTTCCGTTGGAGAGGGGGTTCAAAATATTATGGCCGCAATATTTTGAACCCCCCTCTATTTTTCATTGGTATTGGAGAGGGGGTTCAAAATATTATGGCCGCAATATATTGAACCCCCTACCTTTTTCCAATTCCCATTGGATAGGGGGTTCACAATATTATGGCAGCGATATTTTGAACTCCCCTCTATTTTTCATTGCTATTTGAGAGGGGGTTCAAAATATTATGGCCGCAATATATTTAACCCCCAACCTATTTCCAATGGAGAGGGGTTTCAAAATATTACAAATTTGTATTAAAATTCAATTTTCATGTAATGGAAATGAAATAATTAAAAAATATCATTGATGCAAATATAAATGATTTAACTCAAACACTTGACCCAAATGAGTTGAGTATATCAGGCTGATGTCAGCTATGAAGGGAGCCAATTAATGTTTACCTACCACTGGTGTGTGTATGCAGTACACAGGTGTTAGCCCCCTTTTCTCCCACCTGGGGACTACCATTTAGAGTAACCTCCAAGGATACCCTATTTTCTTGGTAACAAAAAGAATCACCAAAAACAATATGATTTTCATTCATAATATGTTTTATTACAGACTGACAATAAAAGCACCATTATACCCCCCCTCCCATCTACCCCCCCCCCCCCCAAAAAAAATTGAATTCTGTATATGCATGAAGAAAAGATTTGGGAGGGGGGGGGGGTCAAAAGCAATAAAAAAAAGGGGGGCATCATTATTTATAATTAAATTTCACAGCCATTAAATTTTGAAACCCCTAGATCTCCAATAGCCAGTGATAAGAAGGGTTTTCAATATATCGCAGCCATAATATTATGAACCCCCTCTCCAATGGGAATTGGAAATAGGTATGGGGTTCAAAATATCGCAGCCATAATATTTTGAACCCCCTCTCCAAAGGGAATTGGAAAATATGTAGGGGGTTCAATATATCGCAGCCATAATATTTTGAACCCCCTCTCCAAAGGGAATTGGAAACAATAATATTTTGAACCCCCTCTCAAATAGCAATAAAAAATAGTGGGGGATTCAAAATATCGCAGCCATAATATTTTGAACCCCCTCTCCAATAGGAATTGGAAATGGGTAGGGGGTTCAATATATTGCAGCCATAATATTTTGAACCCCCTCTCATAAGGGAATATTTGATCCCCTTCTCCAATAGCAATGAAAAATTGAGGGGGGTTCAAAATATCGCTGCCATAATATTTTGAACCCCCTCTCCAAAGGAAATTGGAAACAGTAGGGGGTTCAATATATCGCGGCCATAATATTTTTAACCCCCTCTCCAAAAGGAATTGGAAACTAGAGCCGAGCTCGTTGCAAAGCAATGAGTAGGTCTTCCGTCACAACTTCGTGTCGCGAAAGGATTGTCCATCAGTCTGACTAAAACACCTCCTTCTCCTGACACTTGTCAGAGCCTGACAGACCCAGTATTGATAAAAGGTCATCTTTACACGACCATTTCTTCTTACCAATTAGAGCTTTAGAAAATTGATTCGAACTCTTCAAATGGAGACAAAAAAGATAAATTCATGCCTGTTTTCTATGTAACCTCTAAATTGAGTATTGCACCACTCGTTAAACAGATAAAGGCAATATATCTTTGCTAAGTAGGTGTTTATTTAGATTGTATGCAAATGTGGAGGTCAAGTGGAGATAGTCTGTTATTGATACAGGTCTATCAGAACCTTGCGAGTGTAAGGAGAAGGGAAATGGTTTTTAATGATACTGGATTATCAATATGATAATAGTAAGTTCAAGAAATCGAAAACGAGACTCAATTTCAAAGTATTATTTTCATACCAGGCAAGTTCTTCGTTTAACTTACTTCAAGTTTAGGATAACTTTAAAAAGTACATCATTTATGTACATGTATATAATTAATTTAATTATAATAAAAGTGTGGATGTGGCGGTGGGGGAAATGACCCAAAAATCAATTTTCTAAGCGTTAACTTAAGGGAAATTTTGGTTGAGAGAAAGGGGGGGGGGGGGGGCATTGCTCCCACTGGACCATCTAAAAGGTACTGTTAGCAAGCTCACAAATGATATCCCCACTAAGAAAGAAGTCATTACTCACGTATTTCTCTATTAGAGAATAGTGGATGGTTCTTTTTTTTTAGCGAGTCAGACAAGGCAGGGTATATTTACAGGTCACAAGTATTCTTTATGTCAAACTCTAGCTTTTACTCATTTCCATTAATACAAGATATGACACATGTTTAATATGACTTTGAACTTGCGCAACTGACCCTGGGCCAAGTCCATGACACATCATCGGTCATCAGGAATCTTTACATGAAATAGAAACTCCTAATGTTTCTCCTTTAATGACTTAGGGACAAATCATTACACACCCTCAGGTCATAAGCAATCTTTGTGTGAAGTAAGAAATTCCAAAGTGGACCGAAAACAAATTTTGCACTTTTCCTGCCAGTAACCTTTACTTTGTCCAAATGACCTTGGGTTTAGCTCATGACGCTTCGTTAGGTAATGAGTAATATTTGTACGAAGTAAGAACGCTTCCAATGTTTTTCCATCAGAAAGATATAGACTGGACACGACGTACGGACGGACAAGGTGTTTTTAATTTACCCCCCCCCCCTCAATTTTTTTTCGTGGGGTATAAAAATCCTTTTCGCCCATTTTGTGCGGCACAAAAAAAGACCTATATTTTTCAATTATTTCTATCATATCACATATAAATATACATGTAAATGTATGATTTGTATGCATATTTGAGTTCTTCTCATCATCGTCGGAAAGGATAAGAAACCCTTGGGGTCCAATAATGTCTTTTCATGGGCATTTGTCAATTTGCATCACTAAATGATTTCCAAGCAGTAAGCTATCAAAGCTTTTGAGATATTACATGTAGATATTGAATTTCTATAGATTTAAAATTAAGGTTAGGAAAAACAACACTTTTTATACAGTAAAAAAAAATCTAAAATAGCTTTATGTACGCGTACACATAGATAAGAAGATGTAGCGAAAGCTATAAAGACTTTATTTCTTCTGTTCTAGACTTTTTCAGAGTTAACAAGCTACAAGTTAACAATCTCCCATTTTGACAAGCTAGATTAAAAATAAAATATTCAGCTGAGTTTTAGGTCACTTAATCTGCATTACAACCTCATACTACACACCTTCAATGATTTTTTTTTTTATCAATTTGCATATAACAATAAGTAAAATCCCCAAGAACAAATATCTATCGCAATTAAATGCATACATTTTTGGAAGGCAGAAAAGTCGCTATATTATAGTCTGCAAGTCAGTTGAACTACTACAATTATTTCAAAGAAATTAGAAACTGTCGACACTTGCAGTACTCTGATGATTTAATGACGATCGACCGACTTTATTGCTTAATGTAGTCGTATATCATTACTTCTAATCCTGAGAACAAATTTTATTTAATCTTTGACTTAAAACTGTTAACTTATAAAACCAGAGACATAAATAACTTATTAAGTTATTTATGTCTCTGATAATATATATTTTATTCTGTTCATAACTATAGAAGTTTAGCGTGTTCAACAGGTTAATTTTTTAGCCACATTCTCAGATTACGATATCCCACCTTTAAGGTGAAGTTGATTGACATCGAATATTTAGACACTTATTGTTTAACAATTGACCGCTGCAGTGAAAGCATCCTTCAATTATTTATCAATTGCTGGTCTGCAGCCCGGGGGCAATATTCTGAGCTATGTGCGCTGACGCGACACGAGATTTTCGGTCGCACATGGAGCGGATTGACTTAGCATAGACTGACCGAATAAACACACGGGTGGGAAAGTGACATACATTGAGGAGAAAAATGTACACATGTTAAGTAGTCGCCAAAAATAGGTCTTCGCCACATTTGGAAAAAAAATAAAGCCCTTGCACTGTGATCAAGAAACCGATAAAATCTAAACAAATCTTGTTTAAAAACTCATGTGAACATTCTAAAAATAATTACTTAATCCCTCAATTCTGGACAATTCTTTTATCGTGTCAGCCTCTACCGCCCATCGCAACTTCTCGGGCATTTCCGGCAAGCTCGGAAAAACACTTCGAATGTATTACCTAGGCGTCCATGACAACCCCCCTTTTTATAAAACTTGATACAGAGGGTTCCACTTAATCTGATCGCGGTTAATGTGATTATTCGGTTAATCTGATATAAAATCAAAACACCGATCCATTTGCTATATAAGCCTTTGTAATTTCTACTGATAATCTGATTGAAAAAAATGTCATTTTCGGTTAATATGATACGATTTCTGTCGGCCGATCAAATATCAGTTAACATTTTCACACCTCTTCCCCCATGTCCACTTCGTGTATAACCTCTCACTGTGTAAACAGCTTGGCACGTGCCTAAAACTTGCAAATAAGGGTGCTTCAGGGGATTAGTCACAGCTCAACGCACACAGATGGTCAGCTGGTTGATAGATGAAAGATACCAACATCGATAGTTCAGCCCACCCTCTAACACCTCTATATTCCTTTGTTTAATTAGTTGACACCCCTTTTGTGTACACAGTAACTCTTTACAGGGCATTAGTTTCACTTCAACACACACGGGTGGCTCACTTCTTCGTAAGATGAAAGCTACCGACATCGATAGTTGTTCCGGATGACCGCACACAGGACTGACCTTACCTGTGTACACATTTTACTGTTTTTTCATGTACCAATTGCCAATTGCCTGTGTTAATTTCATGCTAGGCTTGAACCATTAAGAATTATTTAAACATGTAATTTCTGAATCAAAAGTGCTTGGGAACATGTGACATCGAGGAAATTCTGATTACTCTCAATTTTACATCGGGGTAGAAAACTTAATGAATAAAATTCAAATAATTTGTTATCATGCATAATTAATTATTTAAGAGCATTCTACTATACCAGAAAAAGAATTAAAATAAATTGTCCAGGTGAAAAGAGGGAATGTTCAGACAAATAGCCATTTCCTCTTACTACTTCCTGTCAAAATGGCCGCCACATTGAAACCATCGTAATGAACAGTGATGAAGGGAAACATTTTCTTTTGAGCATATACAAACAAAATAACGGCTAAAATGCTATTTCATTGCTAATGCAAGGTAAATTATTTCATTTCAAACTATTGAAAAACAGATTATATCTTTTTGTTGATAAATTATGTATTGAAACAAGTTGTATTTTATTCTTTACCAAAATTAAAGAGCACAAAAACGCTAAATTGGTTAATATAATAATCGGTTAATCTGATAATTTTTCTCTGACAAATTGACTATCAGATTAAGCGGAACCCTCTGTATAATTACAACACATTTTATGATCTGTTGAGATGTGAGCTATACTTCATTAAAGGTATCAATATACAATAAAATATAACACAGAAACGACATACAAGACTTCTTACCGATACTTATTTTAATGGGAAGCGACTCCATTTTGTATAAAATTCTAACATCCGGTGATGTTAATACATCGAGGTGTTTTTCCAAACTTGCCGGAAAGGCCAGAGAAGTTGCAATTGCCTCTACCGCATGTGTTAATTTGATATTTGGTTTTTTTTTTATCCTGCCTTGAATGCTTGAAGACTGTTTCATTTTCTAAATTCGGCTAAATAATGCTTCCAATTTTGGGTTCTCTCTCTCTCTCTCTCTCTCTCTCTCTCTCTCTCTCTCTCTCTCTCTCTCTCTCTCTCTCTCTCTCTCATTTTATGTGCAACCTTATGAAGATGTCAACTACTTTCTACGATATCTATAAAACCTATCAGCAGTATTTAGTGGAAATATTCGTGGGTAAATAAAAAAATCTTAAATTGAAACACAAGTCAATCTTACATGTACCGGTCAAAATCTCGAAAAAACAAATAGTTGGAATCGTACAAAATATCAATAAACATGCACGTGTGATAAAGTACATGTAGAAGAACACGAAGCTACCACGGATCACTTGTCCACTCGCGCGGGATCTCCTTGGCTACATGTATGTTCTGGGGGTGATCATCATTTTAAGGTTTAATCTTTGTGGTTTTTCGTTGTTTATCTATAATATTATTAGTACATGTATAGTTTTTAGAACATTTTAGAATTACAAATTCACTATTGATTTATGTCTGATGATGTTTCTGATTTGGAATAATATCGCTTTTATCAATTTTTAGAGGGGCTTCTCAATTCACATTCTAATGTTTAATTAAATAAATTGAAGATGAACAAACTAACTGAAACAGTTCTGTATCTTGTTATTAGATAACCGCTGACCTCTAGGTAGTGCAGCCGCGACCGATTTCCTCGGCCGCGGATGAGGGATCGGATAACTTACGTAATGTTAAAACACACGTAGAGAGCTCAGAACCCAGGAAGATTTACAATGTTTGCAGTATGATGACTAAACTCTAATTAATATAAGTTTTCCCCCTTTAATCCCACAGTTGATCTATCTGTCTGATACTGCTTCAGTTCGAGAATGGCATTGCTTTTATGATTAAACAGAACGATTTCTTATTGACACTCTTTCGTTTAATTCAAATTAAGAAGAGTAAGCTTTAATGTCATTGTGTACGATTCTTGTGTTTGCAGGTAAATAAAATCACATATGACACACGTGATTCTTGTGTATTAGATAACCGCTGACCGCTAGGTAGTCCAGCCGCGACCTTGGCGATCGATTTTCTCGGCCGCGGGCGAGATGGGTTATGTAAATACGCACACAACTAAGAATTTAGGTCGATTTGAAATGCTTGCAGTAAAATGACTCAAATTTATTTCATGCAAGTTATCATTTTTTTAAATCTAGTTTATGTATCTCACTAGATAAGAAAAAGAACGTTTATATTTTCTCGTTTTTGATTTTCTTAACGGTTGTCCACTATAGGACCTAAACGGAGGTGACTCCAAAAAAAAGCTGTAAGAAAAACATGTACACGTATACTTTTAAGACACTTTTTCAAATGAATCAAAGCATCCCGTATATGCTGGTACACTTTCAGCTGTTAATTTAATGTACGTTATGCGCACACAGACGATTCGCTTACTTGCCAAATGAATACAGGTACATGTTAACAAGACAAGCTTTTTACACTCATATTACGCATTACCGGTACAAAATAATTTTGTAACGACATTGATAACACAATAATGAACAACTTTTCTATCGATAGCTATAGCGAAATATTAACCACTTTTGAGTTATAAAACGAAAACTTTTAAGGGCTCTAGACCCTTAATTTAAGGGGCCAGCCCTTTTTCAATGGTGTCAAGTAAAAGCCCTTGATATTTTGCACATATTTTGTTCTATATGTGTTTAGGGAAAATTTTAAACTAAAGAGCTACATAACAAAAACACAACCAAATATCGGCATTTTTTGAAACACAAATTCAAATTAATTTTTTGAAACTTTAAAGGAGGAAAATTGTAAAAACAAAACTCGGAGGACAACGTTCAAACTCTCTATTTTTAAGATTTGTGACTTTGTAACACATGCTGTGAGCGGTTTCAGAGCCTATGCGTGCACAAGAATGCCTATATTTTTCGGAAAAAGGGGAATAACTCGGTACCGGAAGTGTCGATTTCAACGATTTTCCGTAGATATTGAGAAAAAGTAACTACCAATAAGCTCTCAAAATTTGAACTTTATAGGACAACAAACAAACAAGATATTTGAGTTTAAAAAAACGTCTAGAAGAAAAAAAAGAATAAAAAGAATTATCAACAGAATCAGTACAAGGTCTTCCGTTGAAAACGGAAGACCTTAATAAGTAGGGGGTTCAATATATCGCAGCCATAATATTTTGAACCCCCTCTCCAATAGCAATAAAAAATGCAGGGGGTTCAATATATCGCAGCCATAATATTTTGAACCCCCTCGGGGGCCTCTCCAAAGGGAATTGGAAACAATAACATTTTGAACCCCCTCTCCAATGGGAATTGGAAATAGGTAGGGGGTTCAATATATCGCAGCCATAATATTTTGAACCCCCTCTCCAATAGCAATAAAAAATGGAGGGGGGTTCAAAATATCGCAGCTATAATATTTTGAACCCCCTCTCCAATGGGAATTGGAAATAGGTAAGGGGTTCAAAATATCGCAGCCATAATATTTTGAACCCCCTCTCCAAAGGGAATTGGAAATAGGTAGGGGGTTCAATATATCGCGGCCATAATATTTTGAACCCCCTCTCCAAAGGAAATTGGAAACAGTAGGGGGTTCAATATATCGCGGCAATAATATTTTGAACCCCCTCTCCAAGAGCAATGAAAATTTGAGAGAGTTTCAAAATATCGCGGCCATAATATTTTGAACCCGGGGTTCAATATTTTATGGGGGGGTTCAATATATCGCAGCAATATTTTGAACCCGGGTTCATAATATCGCATAATATATTGAACCCGGGTTCAATATTTCGCGGTATCAAAATATTATATGACACCGGTATAACAATGCCACCTTCAGTGCGATAGGGAAAACTGCCACACAAGTTACATACACATTAAGTGAAAATGTTACCAAGAAGAACAATGTTGTGGCAGTGTTTTGTGGCAATAAACTGTGCAAGAAAGGCACCCATCTTAGAGCCAAGGAAAAGGAATTTACCTGCCCCGGACATGAAGGCTGCACTGCAACCATTCCTCCAGAGACCACCATTAAAGACAAAAAGAGATGGGCTGCGAAATGCATCAGTGAGCTGCAAAGTGATGACTGTCCACTCATCATTTCCCATTTCACCAGTGATGGAGATAGTGCTGCTGCTTCCAATGCATCTGAAAAGCAAGGGCATATGATTGAAAACCTCAAAGACCTGTGCCACTTCTTTGAATCTCAGAGAAAACAGACTGCTAAGGCTCCATTCAGCAGTCACATGTTTCCTGGAAGAACAAAAGCTATGGGAGAATCCATGCAGAGGAGATTTGCCCTGGACCTGAAGCTTAGATGCAGGACCGAGTACGAAAACTGCTACAAACACTACTCCAGTGACTTACCTTTGATGAAACGGGCCATGTAAACTGCTGTCCGTTCCATCATCAGCTGCTACCAAGGACAGTGCGGAAAGTCCTGCCAACTTCATTCCTTCTCCTGTCGCGGACTGAAAAACAACAAGTGGAACTCTTCAGTGTTGCCTCGTGACTTTGAATTAAGCATGACAGAAGACATGTGCTTGTTAAAAGACTATGTAAATCTGACTTTGGGACCTAATAATCTTGATAGAATTAAATATCACACTTGTACACAAAAATCTGAATCTGTTAATAGGGCATATTTAAAATCAAATCCAAAATGTATTACAAGAAGTAGAAATTTTGAAAGTAGAATACATAAAGTTGTGCACTCACTCAATCAGGGTCATGGAAATTCAACATTGGAACTTTGTGAATCTGTAGGGGCACCTGTTGTAAAAGGAAGTAGAGTGGTCCATCATCTAAAACAACAGCAAAATAGGCAAAATCACTTTAAAATGAAACAAAAACTATTAAAATATAAATTCCAAAGAAAATGTTATAGATCTAAAAGACATCAGCTCTATGATAAAAAGTCTAAAGACACTTATAGTAAGTCACTAACAGATCCAAAGTTAAACAGGAAGTAGCTAAGTGGGGGGGGGGGGCACCAGCCCAGTACAGTGTCTATGTCCTATAAAAAGGCTGAGTGAAGAAGAGTTTCAGGATGTCGTACAGCAGCAGAAGGATGGAATATTCACAATAAGCGATGCTGAGCGTAGAGGCAGTCAAATGAAGATTTGGCGACCCGGGCCAAGTGAAGGGCAGCTGGTCGACTCCTACATGGATGAAGAGTCACCGAACCCCAATTCCAGACTTTTCAAAGTGCTCCATCAAGAAACAAGTGAAAAGCTGTCAATGTGACAGCAAACCGGGTTTTCTTTTATGTGAACTGTATCCATAATCCATGTCAACCCGTATCCAGTGAAATGGATAAGGTGAAAGGGTACCTATATGCAATATTTTGCCAAAAAATGACTAAGTTCAAAAGCAAGTTTTTTTTTCATAAATAATCAGAAATTGAAATCCTAGCAATATGCACACCTCTGATATATGTACAATTGATCTGCAAAAAACAACTTCCTATCTTGAAAACTGTAGGAGGAGTTATCCATACAATGAGGGTACCCTATATGCAATATTTTGCCAAAAAATGACTAAGTTCAAAAGCTGGTATTTTTTTCATAAATTATCGGAAATCTAAATCCTAGCAATATGCACACCTCTGATATATGTACAATTGATCTGCAAAAGAACAACTTCCTATCTTGAAAACTGTAGGAGGAGTCAGTGATTTTGCATGGCGGTACCGCGGTACCGCCATGCAGTGAATTTCCCCCGCCATGCATCACACAGTGCCGCCATGCTTCCCGCTATGCATGTTTATTTCAAAGCAAAATTCTTTTTACAATTATTACACATCTTAACTGTAATTAGTATATATAAATTGTTGTTTCTCCGCTCAAACTTCAGAAAACCACTTGCACCCGCAGTGAGCGCAGTTAACTTGGACATCGATCTGAGTAAGGGTGCACACGTGGTTTACTGTTAAAGGACTTAGCTTATGATTGAAATATATTAAAACTGATTTTATAAATTGGTGATTAATGCATAAATAGAGACGTGATTACTTCTTGTTTTAATATAATATGCATTTTTCGTCATCTCCGTCATTATCGAATGTTGTGGATTTTCCAAGATCTAAAAAGAGCACATGTTCACTCGATGGTGTTAGTTTGGAATCGATATTCTCTTTATTTGCCGCAAGGATATTGAAAACTTGAGAAAATGTACATAATAAAGAAAACAAAAACTACAATTATTTGCAGTCACATGACTAGAAACATCGTATGCCTATGAAATGATTGACTGTGTACATAAATGTAAACGGGGAAGGGGACTGGTGTCAAGATATCACAGAAACTTTCATATAAACCCCCAATTTAAACAAGAAATATTATCTGCCCAGAATAGGAATTTAGAATAGTGCTTCTGTTTAAAGGAATATTTATCATAAGGGGTTCTTTATCGTGCCAGCTCCTACAGGAATTTTGGACTAAAAAGGCTGTGTCCGTAAAACTCAATTTTTAAGTGGTCCGAGGAAAATGTTTGTATCAATTGTTTTTCAAATTTTTATTTTACTTCACATTAAAAGTATATCACAAGGAATAGGCACATAATCTCCTTATTATTAGAAGAAATCGTGCAGTGAAAACTGTCCGCTGCATAGTTAATTTGTGTCCGATCCATGGTGAAATGAACATGTGGTGCAAAAATGACCTTGACATTAATTGTTCAAATTTCTTGAACTTATTTAAATCAAATTTTGTTTCAAAATTTACTTCTTTCTAATTATTTTACGCAGAGAGTGCATTTTCACTAATTCACAATCAAACGCACAACATTCAAATAATGCTTTAGTGTAAAATCTTCGTAACTAAATTTTCAATAATGGCGTATTTGACGTCATTTTACGATGCCTATATTGCTATTTCTTTGACAATGTGACTGTCAAATTCTTAATAATGATTAAGTTCATTTGTTCTAATTCAGGAATATACAAAACAACACATGAGCGCATGCACATTTATTTGTACATTTATAAACAAAGCTGTCCTATCCAAGGTATGTGTCCGATGCATGGTTAATTCACCCTAAATTGAAATGATCCTTGTTGATGTAGATTTCATGAAAATGCATCAATTATAGTACATATCATGTAGTACGTTTCATCAAATGTTTATATTATTATTACACAGAGTGATTTTGCGCCGGTTTAGGCACTTTGATGCCGCACCGCGCACTTACTCTGACACACCCCCCTATGCTGGGGAAAACACTGGGAGTTATCCGTACAATGAGGGTACCCTTTTGGCAGCCACCCACCTGCCCGCCCGCCCGCCATTTTCACCATTTTAATAACCGTTTTTTTCCGTTGGAAAACCCGGTTAACAATTATTGCTGTTTTTTGGTCAATATGATGATTTTGCTACCCTCAAAGTGCAATATTCACCTCGTCCTTTGGGCTCGGTGAATATTGCACTTCTCAGGTAGCAAAATCATCTTATTGACCTCTAAAACAGCAATGATATTATACAATATCATATCATATTATACAATATATATTATATGATTTAATACAAAAATAAATCAAAAATCATATTGTTTCACTATCATATAAATAAATATTTTACAATATCAATGACATATCTTATGATACAATATCATATCTGATAAAATACTATATCACATTATTCATTACAATTAAAAATAGGATATGATAAAATATAATATATCGTAATCAGCAATCACATCTATCAAGCAAGTTTGAGTGAGGAAGGACAAGGTTTACTTAGCATCCGATAGGCCCTTTATCTGGGGCTTGCCTTATTTTTCAAAACAAAAGTTAAATGTACTACAGACCCTGAAACGTGCTACTACACCTCTAAAATGTACCGTTTGTGCAAGAAACAAACCTTACCGTTTACAAAGCGAACCGTACAATTCACAAAGTGAACCGTCTGTTCACAAAACAAATTGTACTGTGCAAAAAGTGTGCTAGATAATTTATGCAAGACCTGCCTTAAAACATCCAAACAAGAGGCCCATGGGCCACATCGCTCACCTGAGCAACAATAGGTATGATAAGTCAGCTTAATGGAGTCATATGGAAACTTTCTGGACAATGAAGTTTACATGTAGACCCTGTATAAATAAAATCCATTTTTTTTACCCTGTATATTTCATGTTTATAATCAAGTCCTTTTTCTAATAGGATGATTTTATATCTTTATCCCTTGTTGAGCATTGCAGATCTCAAAAAGATCCGAAACAATTGTTTATATGTGGGATATAAACCTACATCAAACAACTAACAATTGTAAATTTGAATCCCAATGTGGCCCCACCCTACACCTCAAGATATTGATTTCAAAGAATTTGAATCTACATTATCTGAGGATCCTTTTAGTAAAGTTACAGCTTTTCTTGGCATGTGCTTTTTATAAAAGATATTTAAAAACAAGAATAGAATTCCAGGGTCCCCCGCCGGTCAAGCAGTATACTAGTATCTAGTCTATTGACCAAGGCTGATTTAGGAACTTGACCAAGGTATTAGTGGTATAAACATTTGGTATAAATTTAATGAAAATCCGTCAAAATTTGTAGGCATGAGCGCGCTTACAAGGTCAATTTTTGGAAAAAAACGGAGTCATGATTGTGGTCAAAGTCCCATAACTCCAACAAAAAGTATCGACCAATGCTGATTTTCAAACTTGACCAAAGTATTTGTGGTATAAACATTTGGTATAAATTTAATGAAAATCCGTCAAAATTAGTAGGCATGAGCGCGCTTACAAGGTCAATTTTTGGAAAAAAACGGAGTCATGATTGTGGTCAAAGTCCCATAACTCCAACAAAAAGTATCGACCAATGCTGATTTTCAAACTTGACCAAAGTATTTGTGGTATAAACATTTGGTATAAATTTAATGAAAATCCGTCAAAATTTGTAGGCATGAGAGCGCTTCCAAGGTCAATTTTTGGATAAAACGGAGTCATTATTGTGGTCAAAGTCCCATAACGCCAACAAAAAGTATCGACTAACGCTGATTTTCGAACTTGACCAAGGTAATAGTGGTATAAACATTTGGTATAAATTAAATGAAAATCCGTCAAAATTTGTAGGCATGAGAGCGCTTACAAAAAAAAGTGACGGACGGACGCCACGGACCCACGGACACACGGACGGACGGACGCCCGGCGGGGGACAAAAAATTCTATCTATATTCCTATGTATATTTTTGCCCCCCCTCCCCCTGTTGTGACCCCATCCCACCCCTGAAACGTTCAACCCCCCCCCCCCCCATTGTGGCCCCACCCTTCCCCGGGGATTATGATTTTAACAAATTTGTGTTTATACTATATAAGGATGCTTCCAAAAAAGCTTCAGCTTTCCTGGCTGATTTGTTTCTGAGAATTAAGATTTTAAAGATTAACTCTATGTAAAAATTCGCCCTTCCCCAAATGTGGCCCCACCTTACCACAAGGATCATGATTTTAAAAAACTTGAATCTACACAATCTGGGGATGCTTCCACACAAGTTTCAGCTTTCCTGGGCAATTGGTTTTTGAGAAGAAGATTTAACCAGAAGAAGATGTAAAAGGTCAATCCGCAATTGTGGCCCCATCCTACCCCTGGGGGTCATGATTTTCACAACTTAAAATCTAACCTACATGAGGATGCTTCCACACAAGTTTCAGCTTTCCTGGCTGATTGGTTTCTGAGAGGAAGATTTTTAAAGATTTACTGTATATATTCTATGTAAAATTTCGACCCTCCCCCCCCCCCCCCATAGTAGCCCTACCTTACCCCTAAGGACCATAATTTGAACAAACTTGAACCAACACTATCTGAGGATACTTCTACACAAGTTTCAGCTTTTCTTCCCAAATAGTTTTTGAAAAGAAAATTTTTTAAAAATATCAGCAAAGAATCTGGGGGAATAAGCCGAGGCAAATGCCCACGTAGGTCCATAGAAAAATCAAAGGCCTGAAGGCTTGAGCGGCGCATCACATTGAGGGTAGATTAGCTGCAATAATGGAGCCCTCTCCCGATTTTTTTTTTTTTTGGAGAGGGCTACAACTCCATAGGATCTCCGTAATGGTGCAAGTGTGATTCACTCCCACAACAATTTCGTCTCAAATCATATATAAATGACAATAACATTTGCATTTCTTACCTGAACTCAAACATTGTAGATGTCTATGGCATAAATTAATCAAAAATATCAAGTATAGTCCATATATCGGTTATTTTTCGTGTATGTCAACAACATAAGTTGAATTTGTCCTCCATGTTTACTGACCTTGACCGGTATTATTTTTGGACAGCCAATGAGAAATCAGGAGGGGATCCTGAACTGAATATAGGAATTCCCCTATTATAAACATAATCAACACAGTAAATATGAATTTCTATTATATACCATTTCCTTAAATGATGTTTTAGTGATAGAAGGAGGTAAGATCTACACTGACATTCACGCGAGAACTGTGAGAAAAACAACTGGTAAACATGCTGATGTGTTTTATCTGGTTTTGATTTATTTAAGGAATAAGGAATCATTCTTTGAGTATTATGAGGTGATAATTTCGGTCGGGGCGCGATCAAATCCAATAAAGCCCGAAGGGCTTTATGATAGATTTGATCACACCCCGACCGAAATTATCATCTCATAATATTCAAAGAAAGATTCCTTATTACTTATATTTATATAATTTTAAGCCATCGTACAATTATATATTTAAATGATAGATACGCAAACCCCGCTGGCGCCTCGATTTGGCGTCATTTGTATTATGGTTTATATAGTACAAAATTGATACGTAGTGTAATCACAGGCGAAGACACTTGAAAATGTAAATATATAGGTTAGTTTGTTCAACCTGAATTAAAAAATCATTTTATCTAAAGGAAGTCAAATATAAAATCGATCTTTTCAGACCGAAGTCAGTCGCATTAAAAAATTAATTTTGCACCGTTTCGGAGATCCTATGGAATTGTAGACCTCTCAAGTAAAAATCAGATATTAAAAAAAATCTGAGAGGGCTACATTATTGCAGCTAAGGGTAGCTTATTTAAAAAAGCATCACTACAAGTTGTTAAATATCGCCATTCTACATCGGGAAAGTGGCACGCTTTTCCTCATTCAGTTGGAAATCGTCTTATTCGTTTTATCAAGTGATAAAATACGAAATTTGTTCCTAGCTATAGGAAGACAACCACTCTCATTCTAATATAAAGATTTTATATACGAAATTATTACATTCTTTTACCTCCGATATTCGAACAATTAACGTCACCGCTTTTAAATTGAAGAACGAACTGTTGTTATGCAAATTTTCTCATCGGTTGACTGGTCCTCTGTCCCTATCATACATCAATCGGCAATCCTCGGCTGATTCCGCTACGCTCCATACAAACTGTCGAGTGCGCGAGACATCCGAGTAGTTCCGAGTGATCATACATTGCAGGCATTGCCAGTCTATCTCACCTGTGTATTAATCTTTGTTTTGTTCTTTTAATTGATGTTGATGTTTTTTCAATGTGTAAAAGAGATATCTGTTGTAATGATTTGTTGATATTTTTAAAACGCGTACTGAATATGTTCCTGGTTGAAAATACGTAACAATCAGAACGGCACTATATATTCAATGGCGCATTGATACTTGAGTTCTATGATGCCGCTTGTATATAAGCCAAGAGAAGCGAGCTGACAGCAATGAGGCTACATCACTGATAGCGATGCGCCTCAAAAACAAAATTATTTTTCTTACAAATTTCAATTATAGTTACATTTATCAAATATAGGTAATCATATACATTCAGTATTGCCAAAACACACAAAAAGTAACTTCACATTTAATTGATATTTAGACAACAAAATAGTTATATGCTTATTTAGCAACAAAATAGTAAAGAAATCGGATATTCAAACTATATTTTTTTCATAGAGTGGGTCATCGTACCACTTTTTAAAATACAAATATTGATAGCACATGTAAACGTTTATCTTTTTCAACTTTCGAAAAAATGGTACGAAAACCCACTCTACGGTAAAAGTAAGTTTTCTTCTTTTAATTTTTAAGATTGGTCTTAAAATAGCTAAGTCCAGTTGTTCGCGTAATACCGATAACAATACAATACACTATTTTGTAGCTTTTCAATAAGCGAATCGGTGGTGTAGTGGTAAGTGGGGAGTCTTTGAACAAATGTAATTATGTGAAAGCAGGTGTTCGAATCATACGCGTGATCGATGGGTTTTTTTCGGGGGGAAGGGGGAGGGGATATGTTTTGTTTACATCGTTAAAATTCGAACGTTTTTTTCCTTTTTACTTAATAATAAAAAATTGCTAATAATTATTAAAATTGAAATTATTTGATATTCGTTTTCTACTACCGTATTTTTCGGGGCATACACCGGTATTTTTTTCCACCGATGCGCGAGATTCGGCCTATCCCCCATATCGGCTTATCGTAGTCCCAAAGTTAAAAAATCAGACAGTAAAATCCCAAATCCACTGCTTTTATTCATCATTTATTATGAGAGGTTGTTTTTTTTTCATCCATTTAAACTATTGTTCGATAGTTGTCTCGTTGATAATTTTCGTTAATATGTAACATAATAAATAATAAAATATACGCGATATTTTCATTATGATTCAATAAAATATACGCTATATTTTCTTTACAATCCAAAATCAAAAGAATGTCTTTTTTCCATATCCATGTTTCATTATATAAACTAATCCAAAATCGCTGGTGTATGAAACGAGGAAACTATTGTTGCATACTAAAAAAAGAAAACGAAACCGTGTAGAAAGTAATATTACGGAAGACTGTGATATAACGAATATTGCAATACCCGGTATTATGAATGTGTGCAGTTTTGTTTTAAAGTGAAAAAGTGAAATTAAGAATAGATATTTAAGAATGACATCAAAAGATTGGACACCGTATATCATAATTCAAATCAACCGGCAATAAGGTGAAGCTGAAATCAGTGCATTCAGTACTATGAACAATAAACAATAGTTACCGGTATGTAATGATCTAATCATAAATTGGTTAAAAATTGCTCTTGTACTTGTAGTTGGAGCAGATAGTAATATCTATTTTATATAATTGAAATTCTTGATATCAAATAGTTAAGAAGACAGGTACATATAAATGTTTAATTGTACATGTTTATGATTTACCGTAGTCTTAAAACGTTTTTTTCTCCAGCTATTGGTATTAAACAATGAAAAAAATGAAAGTCCAATTAAATTATCGTTTATAAAACAAACAATCAATCAAATACAATTTTACATGTTTTTGTTTTAACCAATCAGCAAGGGGGATAAAAAAACAAAGGAATCAATCATTAGTCGTTTTACATCTCCGGTGTTTTGACAGTGGGGACAGTGGAGGAAATTTCAATCCGCAGAATCGTTTAAAAAGGGGGGCACTCTGCCATCGGGGTATCACAGTCACCATGCCCCCAGTACAGTCAAGAAGATCTTACACCGCTGGATTCAAGCTGCAAGTTATAGAGTATGCAGAACAAAACGGAGGGAACCTGGCAGCCCAAAGAAAATTTGGCGTTCACGAGAAGAACATCCGATCCTGGAGGAAACAGAAAGATGCCCTACGACAGACACGCACCACACTGGCCAGATCTAGAAGACAAGCTTGAAACGTTTGTCATGGAGCAGAGAGCAGTCTGCCGAGCACTGAACACCGTTCAACTACGACTGAAAGCGGTAGCGATGGCAGAAGAGATGAACATTACAAATTTCCAAGGCACAGTCTCCTGGTGTTTCCGGTTTATGAAGAGAAAGAATCTCGCCATCAGACAACGCACCACCCTGTCCCAGGCCCTTCCAGAGGATCACAAAGAAAAGATTGCCGCATTTCAAGCCTTTGTCGCAGAGCAGACTAAGAAGTTCAACTTAGGCAGCGACCACATCATCAACATGGACGAAGTTCCTTTAACATTTGACATCCCCATGAACAGAACAATCAACGCCCAAGGAGCCAGCAGCGTCACCATTCGTACAACTGGTCATGAGAAAGCCAGCTTTACCGTTGTACTGGGTTGCACAGCCAGCGGTAAAAAACTACCCCCCATGGTCATCTTCAAGAGGAAGACGGCGATAAAAGAGAAGTTCCCACCCGGCATAGTTGTCCACCAGAACGAAAAAGGCTGGATGGACAATGACGTGATGGACTTGTGGCTGTCCAGATGTTTCGTGAAGCGTCCTGGTGGATTCTTCCGGCAGTCGAAGAGCCTCCTGGTGCTAGACTCGATGAGGGCGCACATCAGTGACGTCACAAAACATCGCATCCGTGCTACTGGCAGTGTCCCGGCAGTTATCCCTGGCGGTCTTACCAAGTTACTACAGCTCCTTGATATATCTGTCAACCGATGCTTCAAGGCGGAACTGCGAGTTATCTGGGAAAACTGGATGACGACGGGGGAGAAAAGCTTTACTGCAACAGGCCGGATGAGACGGGCATCTTACAGCACTGTCTGCCAGTGGGTACTACAAGCTTGGAACGCCGTCCCCGACACAGCCATCATCAACGGCTTCATCAAAGCTAATATCGTCGACGCCCCGCTACCTGACGAGGTTCCACCGCCAGCCCCTGCCAAGTCAGCTGATGACCTCCCCCTGGCGCTCGCAGCCCTCTTCCACAGCGACAGCGAAGAATCCGACTTCGAGGGATTTTCAGCCGATGAGGATTGAAGAACGTGTAATGTGACTGTGAATTCTGTGAACTAGTGCTGTACAAGCAATTAGAACGTTGTGCTGTTGAACTTTTTTTTATAAAATGTTATGATGTGAACATGTAGTGCTTTTAGAATGTTTTTATGCTCGTTGATTCATGGTAATAAATTGCATCATCTTGATTTTTGTGATTCTTTCATGGCAGCGTTTGTAGGAATCAGTGGTCTTGGGTGTAGAATAAATCAAATACTTTATTCGGTACAATTAATCTCCTGTTAGTTGAAATAACGGTATTCTGGTGTCGTGTGAAACCCGTGTCTTAGACACAGCCTGCGGGCACAATAAATGATAGCGTAGTGTATACCTCAGACCAACCGTTACACTTTGTTGCATTAACTGTGTTTGTTAGGAATACAACTTTCTTGCAAAACGACAAGTCACTTCTTAAGTAATTTAAAGAAAAAAACATAATTTAAATATTTTTCAGGGTATTTCCATTTCTCATTATTAACGATTACGGGAGATAACTCTATTTGAAAATAAAACCACGTGTTTGAGATAATGGACGCCATACCAAGTATTTTACGTATAGCTTTCAAAGTATAACTTGATCAAATGAAAATTAAATGTAGCTGTTATCAATGAAATACAAAATGTTTAGAAACATAGTATACATAGTATATTAAACAAGTTCAAGGGGGTAGGTGTTGCCATAAAATTATATTATGTGAACTATACCGACAAATACGGAAGAGATCAATCATCCACAAAACACAGACGTGATTGAGCCAGATTGTTCTATTTTTTAAAATTGCTAAAAATATATTCGTTTAAGCTAATTAAATAATTATAATTACTCTTTTAACCTTCTATATTGATATTCCTGAGAGTGTTTATACCGGCAATGGCTTCCTTAATCAGCGGTCATACTTTCACTATAGTAATCTTCGATTGAAATTCGGCCAATCCCCCAAATCGGCCAGTCTAAGGATTTTTTCTGAATTTTGTCTAAAAATGAGCAATTCGGCTTATGCCCCACATTGGCGTATGCCCCGAAAAATACGGTACTTTTTGTTAAGTATGAAATGTATGCTATTCTCTTTGAGACTGCAAGATTTCACATTGTAAACAGACATGGGCCGACTTTCATGATATGGTTGTTGTGTATGCAAGAAACAATTAAAAGGCAAGACAAAACGTTACATCCCTCAATCCTTGAAAGCTTTGTTAACACAACAGGAACATACACTGGACAAAAGTAGTCAAATATGCACGAAATGCAGAATACAAGCCAAATCAAAGGTACAGTGTGCGCCTAAAGGAAATTGAACAACTACCTCGCCATGTATTTCACTTCCCATTGTATCGGCAGGAAAGTCACATAACAAATGCGTGTTTTGTTGCGAAAGAAATAACATAGTAGTTGAACCAAAAGAGGCACGAATGGATGCATTCATTCACTTTCAATTGCTTGTACCAGTTGGGTGCAAATGTTGTCGCAAGCATTTACTTGGAAAACGGCTTAATACTGATCATTTACATGTTGACTTTGATAAATATAAGAAACACAATTCTGCACTGTCATCTAAAGAAATACAAGATTTACTCGAACACGTTCGCTTAAGAGCAATGGGTTCTTGTAACACTTACAACCTAAGTTTTGATAAACTTATCAAAGATGAAGATTACAATTCTTTACTGGGAATCTCCAAACTCAATTTCGACGATCTAGTTTTACATGTAACGTCAATGAGAAATACACAAAATCGAACAGTTAGAAACGCTGTTGGTATTCTTCTTTTCAAGTTGAAGTCCGGTTTATCGAATGGGTTAATTGCTGGCTACTCTTTGTGGATTTCGATGTAGGCGACAAGTAGCCGAAATCGTTGAAAGTGCTCGAAAAGCGATTATGAAAGATTTTGTTCCACACAACCTTGGTTTTGACCATATTACTAGACAAAATGTCATAGATAATCATACGACAGATATATCAAAACAGCTGTTTTCAGATCCCATATCAGACACTGTCATATTAGTTCTAGACGGTACGTATATATACATACAAAAAAGTTCAATGTATAAATTCCAAAGACTTTCTTATTCTATGCACAAAGGACGGCCTTTGGTGAAACCATTTTTGGTGACAACAACAACCAGATACATTTTAGAAGTTTTTGGGCCTTACTTAGCAAATGGTAGAAACAATGACGCTTCTATAATAAAAAATATAATGGAGACAAATAAATGCAGTATTTTGAATTTTCTCAATGAAAACAATGTTCTGGTAATTGATAGAGGTTTTCGTGACTCCATTGATTTTCTAAATGAATGCGGGTTCAAAACATAAATGCCAGTCTTTTTACCAAAGTCCTGCACACAACATTCTACATCTGATGCAAATTCATCACGATTGGTTACTAAAATCCGATGGGTAGTGGAGGCTGAGCAAATGGTCGACTTAAAAAATGGCGATTTTTGGACAATGTGGTGTGTAATTTGCACATTCCTTCCATAGGTGACTATGTTAGAATTGTATGTTCTTTGATCAATAAATACAGACCACCCTTAAAATCAGATGATCCAAACGATCTTGGTAATGGTTTCCAAATGTTAATGATGGGAAAGAAAAATGAAAATGTCTTGAAAAATCTCTGTGATATGGAACCACATTAAAAATATCGTGCTAACTCTAAATCCTGGAAGAGAATCGATGCACATGATGCTGCAGTTAATTTTCCCACTCTGTCGGAAGAAGATGTTAGACAATTAACTTTTGGAACCTATCAAATTCGCCAGGCAAACTCTTACATTAGAGAACATGTCGATGAGACTGGTCAGTACGCTATTGATGTGTCACAAATGGAATCCGACCTGATTCACTGTAGGCTTCAATCTAGACACTCGAGCAGTACCCTGTACAATCTGCGGATTAAGTTCACAGATTGTGCCGTGACATCATGGTACTGCCAGTGCAAGAGCGGAGCAAGAACTTTGGGTTGTTGCTCTCACATTTGTAGTGTGATCTGGTACCTGGGTTGCTATCGCCATAACTGTAATGTTATTGAAACCAGGGGGTATGAAACAAGTGTTGATGATGCAGGGGAATACGTTGATGAATCTGAATGATAAATATTAACTGATCTTTGCTTTGTTTATATATTTAGGTTAAAATATCTTCAAAAATACTGTTAAATTGATGCAGGGATGCAGATCATTCCTTTTCAACTGCATTATTTTTATTATTTACACTGAGATAAATTATATGTTTAACAAGAATAGAATTCCAGGGTCCCCCGCCGGTCAAGCAGTATACTAGTATCGAGTCTATCGACCAAGGCTGATTTTCGAACTTGACCAAGGTATTAGTGGTATAAACATTTGGTATAAATTTAATGAAAATCCGTCAAAATTTGTAGGCATGAGAGCGCTTTCAAGGTCAACTTTTGGATAAAACGGAGTCATTATTGTGGTCAAAGTCCCATAACTCCAACAAAAAGTATCGACCAATGCTGATTTTCGAACTTGACCAATGTAATAGTAGTATAAACATTTGGTATAAATTTAATGAAAATCCGTCAAAATTTGTAGGCATGAGAGCGCTTACAAAAAAGTGTGACGGACGGACACACGGACGCACGGACCCACAGACACACGGACCCACGGACACACGGACGGACGCCCGGCATTTCTATGTCCCCGCACCGCGTTGCGGCAGGGGACAATAAAATATTGTTAGAAAGTAATCAACATTACCATTTAATTAAACTCTTTATGAGTTATTGTCATTACAAATTTGCCAGTTTTAAATTATATAAGTATATATAGATACTACAAAATTTAAACGCACTAAAATACGTCTTCCAAATGTCGATTACTCATCTCTCGCAGTTTTGGAAATTTTCATTTGGACAATACTGTCCTCCGTTTAAACACCTAGTTAACTCGTATGTTTATAAATTCGTATAAGACGTACGAGAGGGTCTAGGGCATTTGCCTCGGCTTATACCCCCAGATTCTTTTCAATAAATCCTAATTATCTCCACTTGAAAAAGACTGTGCCTTTCATTTATAAAAACTTGAATCCGTTTTACTCAATGATGCTTTGTGTTAAGTTGAAATGAAATTGGCCCAGTGGTTCTGGAGAGAAGTCGAAAATGTAAAAAGTTTACAGACAGACGGACGGATGGATGGACAGACGGACATCAGACAAAAAGTGATCAGAAAAGCTCACTTGAGCTTACAGCTCAGGTGAGCTAAAAACTAAACATCATCCAGCATCTGAAACCTATGGCTAAGATTCAGCATTCAAGACTGTCAGGTGCATCAATATCATAAGACGCATCATCCATGCAAGTTTAGTGAAATTAGAACCAGTAATAACTTAGATATCATCATCAGAGGTAACTTGTTTCAAAAACTTTAAAGAGACTTGGACACGATTTGAGATCATTTTAATTTTTTATGTATAAAATGGTTAACTGGTGCATTTTAAATGTACAATAATACATGTAGGTCCTGTATAAATAAAATCCATTTTTCCTCCTGGATATTCTTATTTTTATAATCATTAGTCCCTTTTCTAACAGGATCATTTTATAGTCATATCACATGTTGAGTATTGCAGTTCTCAAAAAGATCCCTAACAATTGTTTATATATGGGATAAAAAGCTACATCAAACTTTGAACCTTCTTGTGAGGCGGAAGAATTGTCCTGGAGCCAAAGTCTTAACACTTATAAAGAATCATCTGACTGATTAGTTTCTGAGCAAAAGATTTTTAAAGATTTACTGTATATATTCCTATGTTAAACTTCGATCCCCCATTGTGGCCCCACCCTACCCTCGGGGGTCATGATTTTCACAACTTTGAATTTACACTACCTGAGGATGCATCCACACAAGTGTCAGCTTTCCTGGCTGATTAGTTTCTGAGAAGAAGATTTTTAAAGATTTACTGTATATATTCCTATGTAAAATGTCGATCCCCAATTGTGGCCCCATCCTACCCCTGGGGGTCATGATTTTCACAAATTTGAATCTACACTACCTGAGGATGCTTCCACACAAGTATCCGCTTTCCTGGCCGATTAGTTTCTGAGAAGAAGATTTTTAAAGATTTACTCTATATATTCATTTGTTAAACTTCGACCCCCCCATTGTGACCCCACCCTCGGGTGAGCTAAAAAGGTTTGCAGTTTACAATTCAATAAGTTGGTTTCTGGAAGAACAGACTTTGAAAATTTTCGTTATAAATATTGACAATTTTTTTTACTTTTTTATTCTTTAGCTTTTAAGATCTGTGTACAAACATAGAATTGTGAGCAAATCTCTGTATCTTGCCTATAATTTGAAGCTTAACACTCAAATATGGTTAGTAAATAGAAATTGTAAACAATTAAACACAAGAAACATGCACTACATGTCTAACAAATAAAGAACACAATTTATTTTTTCGAAATGAATCATATATATACAATATATACCTACATATTTCCGTCAGCGATATCAAACTCTATTTAAACTGAATAAACTCAAGAAAATGCCGAGCATCTCAACAAAACCTATTGCATTAATCTACCATTACGCAAAAGATAATGCCGAATTACCAATAGAATGAATTGTATTTCAGTACCCCTACATCAGATTTTGCTTAATTTGCCCAGGTAAACAGTTAACGTAACTGATTGATTTACCGAAGTCTCTGTTTGATACGTAAAAATCACGAAACACAGACGATAGTTTCCAGGTTACAAAGCATAAATAATGAAAATGAAACGAAAATCAGAACAAGCTAACACCAACGTCATGTGTGAAAACTGTCAACGCATTGAAATATTTAGCCTCAATTTACTTCACAAAATCGGCACCAATATATTTTTCATGTTTCAAAATTTCCTTTCATATGCGAACTGATGCACAACAAGCAAATTCATCATAGTCAGATCGACCCTTTTTCGTATAATGTCCTGGCTGCTTTAAACAAAGAACCTCGTTTTAGAAGTATTGAATACGAGTCTTGGTAAAATGGGTATGCAAACCCGGGCCGTGGCAAAATAAAAGCCGGGGCACATCGGCAATCGTCAATTCCAAATACGCAATATTTACAGCGAATACAAATATACTAGTCCATCAAATATCCTGAAATTTTAATGAGATTGGCAGATTAATAACTGCCAATCTTTTGTTTTGCCCAGGCCAAGTTTTGCCTACCCATTTTCCAGATGCCGAACCCGAAGCTATTAAACTGATTGATACACGCCTTTCCTTTATTATCATTTTCGTAATAACTCAGATTTTAAACAGAATTACCCCTTAATTTTTGCAATTTATATTTTCCCTCCCATAAGGATAATTTATGCTAAACTAGGTTGAATTTGCCTCGGTAGTTCTTGAGAAGAAGATTTTTAAAAATGCACCCCCTTTTTTCTACAGTTTCAAGGTTTTCTCCGCTTTGAATACAGATCGGACTTTTATTTTTGCAATTTATATTCGCCCTCCAATAAGGATGCTTTGTGCCAAATTTGGTTGAAATTGGATGAGCAGTTTTAGAGAAGAAGTTCAAAATGTAAAAAGTTTACAGACGGACGGACAGACAGACGGACAACGGACAAAATGTGAACAGAATAGCTCACTTGAGCTTTCAGCTCAGGTGAGCTAAATACCTTAACCTCCTTCAGCATCTGTAACCTATAGCTCAGATTCAGCACCCAAGCCTGCCTGGTGCATCAGTATCATAAGACACACCATCAATGCAAGTTTGGTGAAGTACGGACCAGCAGTAACTTAGATATAATCATCAGAGGGCACATGCAACAAAAACTTTAACCTGCTCCAAAAACCTTAACCTCCTCCAGCATCTGTAACCTGTAGCTCAGATTCAGCACTCAAGCCTGTTTGGTGCATCAGTATCAAAAGACACACCATCAATGCAAGTTTGGTGAAGTACGGACCTGCAGTAACTTAGATATTGCTATCAAAGGGCACCTGCAACAAAAACTTTAACCTGGTCCAACAACCTTAACCTCCCCAGCATCTGAAATTTAGGACTCAGATTCAGCATCCAAGTCTTTCAAGTCCATAAGTAGGTCCAGATGCATCATCCATGCAAGTTTGGTGAAGATAGGACAAGTAATAGCTTAGATACAGGACCTGCAACAAAAACTTTAACCAGGTCCGGACGCAGACGCCGATGACGAGGGTATAGCATAAGCGAAAACTTAGTATTATATATATAGTATAGCATATATAGCATAGTATAGCGAAAACAATATAATATTATATTACAATATCATATTACATAATACATCATAACATTGAAACATATGATATTATATTGTATAATATAGTATGATATTGTATGATACTGTATCATTTTTGAAACATAATATGATATTGTATCATATGATACAATATAATTTGATACAACATTGTATATCAAATGATACAATATTATGTGAAAAAGTAAAATATATAATACTACATTATATTAAACATATTGTATCATATGATACAATAATATATTTTACAATATCATACAATACAATTTCATGTGATGTGATAATATATAGATTATTACATGGCAATTTTTATATCGCATTCTATATTAGCCCGAGGTCGCTATATATCAGCCCGAGAGCCGTCAGGCTCAAGGGCTGATATACAGCTACCGAGGGCTAATATAGGATGCAATATAAAAATTGCCATGTTATGATTTTTATATCATATTCTTAGAGAAAATATCAATAAAACAATAAAAAAACATAAAGTGATAAAAGATTATTGATAACAAATATCTCTGTGTCTATATATTCCATCTCTGATAAACTTTCCTGAAATTTTGCGCCAGCTGTTTGTATACAAGGTTGACGTCAACGTAACTATTTGACGTCATACTCGAAAATCGGAGTTGAACGGTGCATTCTGAACTCTACGTCACAATAGCTGATAATTAACGGAAAGGGGTGTGATATAACATCCGAAGATTGCCAAGGAGGGGTGTGATATAAATCTTATATCACACCCCTAGTGTTTATATCACACCCCTAGGCGAATTTTTGGTTTATATCACACAGGGCAGAAATGGGTATATTTTCTATAAGTATACAATATATATCGTATTAAAAATCAATATCATATTATACAATATCGTATGATACAATATTATATATTGTTATACTTTCATGTTAAATACTGAAATCTGATTGGTTAAGACGCAGTTAATAATATTTTCTATTACCCTCAGCGATAGCAACGCACTTAGCAACAGGTAACATTAAATCAAAGGCCTGAAGGGCCATAATGGCTTACTGGTTTGATATGACTATATTTACATGGATCGAGTATGATTCCCTCTATTTCTTACGGAAACTTTAGTTTATTTATAGCTCTATAGAAAGTAACTATAGCTACATGTAATTCATAGATCTATAGAAACTAACAGAACCGATATCAACATGCCCCATTTGTTGATTGGTCGAACCTTAGTGACCGAAACAGACAGGATTGAAATCTAGACGCCTCTTTTATCAATTGGTTGAAACCACCATTGCTTTTAGGAAAATCATAGACTGCATGAAATAATTATGATGATGTCAGACTCAAACTCCAATATGAGACAATTTGCTTCTTTCTTTTAACCAACGACTGAAGTACATTAACTGTAAATTCATACAACGATATAGGACACAAAAAACACTTAAAAACAACATGCTCTCAAATATAAATATACCTTGTATTCCTACGCATTATGAACTTGCGCGAGAGTTGGTGCACGGTGCGACGTAACAGCGCCACAGCCAGCGCGAAATCACTGCGCGTAAAAATAATATAACCAAATGATGAAAAGTACTGCATGTTATGTACTATAATTAATGAACTCTCATGAAATCTACACCAACAAGTAGTATTCCATTTTATTTGTATTTCATAAATGTATATTTATTCATATTTTTCTGGGTTTTTTCTACTTTTTTAAGAGGCTGACCTTCACAAGCTTTTATAAGAAATATAGATTCACAAGGCAGTTCTAACGCCTTCTGTTTTATTTTTTCCCCCTTTGTACAGAGATAAACTCTTTGGAGGGGGGGGGGGGGGGACAAGAAACAGGCAGAACTATTCAATTACAGCAAACTTGTTTTGACACCAAATTTAATTAAAATTAATTACTGCACTATAACTTTGCAGTCAATCTCTCTTCACATGACATGTGTACACAGTCATTTTCAGAGGCATACTAGTACTATACGATGTCTCTATGTTAAAGTAATATGACATCGCTTCTGTACATGACTTGCAATCAAGCTTAACTGTATATTGTTTTCTTATTTGAGTACATTTGGTCTCAAGTTTCCAATATTTTTACGACAAATAAACAGTTCAATCATAGCACAACCAAGGTAACTCCATCGAGGGAACATTGTGCTATTTTTAGATCTTGGAAAATCCCCAACATTCGATAATGACGGAGGTGTCGAAGAAGGCACATTATATTAAAACAAGTAGTAATTGCCCATCTATATATGCATTTATTACCGATTTATAATCCCAGTTTCAATATATCTCAATCATAAGTTCAGTCCTTTAACCGTTAAACACTTTCCCCCTTGCTGAGATCGATGTCGATCGAAGTTAGCGACGCTCCCTGTGGGTGCAAACGTTTTAATGAAGATTGAACGAATTAATGACAAATTTACATTTACTTATCACTGTTAGGATCTGAAATAATTGGGAAAAGATTTTTTGCTTATAATACATGTATGCATAGCGGAAAGCATGACCACACTGTGTGATGCATGGCGGGGGCCTATACCTCTATGCAAAACGGCCTAGGGAAAACACTGCATTTAATATTCATTCGCGTTAGATTTCGAGTTTATTTAAATAAAGTCAATTCATATTGGTTACAATAACATAAGTGATAATAACATATGGAAAATATAATCTTGCTAAAAGATATTTATTTTGAACAACAAACAGTTAACTTTGCAACATTCGAATAGAACTATTTTTTGTCGCGCATGTTCAGATAACTGAACTCTTTGCCGTAAAGATTATCCGGCAACTAGATGGCCGTAAGCCATAAAAATGTTACATGCGCGAAAATTATGCGCGTACGGTTCGCTGTAGAATTCACGTTATTCACTGTATGAACGGCACACGTGTTCGATGTGAATGCGTAGTGAGGCAGCACTGTATGTGCAACATAATAAAGATATCTGGAAAATCCTTTCACAAAATAAACATATTTTGTATTTCACTGATTGTTGTTTTCTTTATTCTTTACTACAAACATTTTACTACAATGTGTAGTTCATGCATTTAGAAGTCCGTGCAACCTGAATGCCTCGATCGGAAAGCAACCGACTGTACCTTTCTCAACCGATATATATACCCCAGTGGTAGTAGAGGAGCGATCGAAACTAATATGGCGACCAAATGCTTTTATGAGTTCATGTCAGCTTTAAACATGTGACCTGTTCCAAACAAGAGGCCCATGGGCCACATCGTTCACCGGTATGATAAAATCAGCTTAATGGAGTCATAATACAAACTATCTGGACAATGTACAATAATACATAATACATACTTTGTATCTACAGTACCTGAGGATGCTTTCACATAAGTTTCAGCTTTCCTGGCTGATTAGTTTCTGAGAAGAAGATTTTTAACGATATATTCTATATATTCATATGTAAAACTTCGACCCCCCCCCCCCATTGTGGCCCCACCCTACCCTCAGGGGTCATGATTTTCACAACTTTGTATCTACACTACGCTTGACTGATAATGACCTTCAGTAGTCTTGATCATCAAGACGTTTAGGCTTTACAGTGAGGATAGATAAAGATAAGCGTCTGAGTGACCAACCTAAATACAAACATTCGCACAAATTTGGAAAAAAAAATTTGTTGGCATCAGGAATTGTTTAATCGCCATGTGGGCCCCTGGAATTGCATTTTCAAATCGCCCACATGAAAACTTAGTTGCAAATGGCGAGTGGGCGACGGTTAATTTCAAACCCTGTTACACAGTTCCGACGACACATCCCTTGCTACAGTGAATTGTATCAAAAAAACAGTCCCCTGCAACTTAAGACCATTGCATGACCCTGATCTAGGGGTCTGAATGAATTTCACATTTTAGGTGGGCTTCATGAATGGCCATTATAACCAACAGTTTGGGGTTTTTTCCAACATGTGTGAACAGTTTTGAGTATTTGAATTTTTTTTGGCATATCTGCATGGCTCTGACAATGACCCCCTGGTGGTTGTCATTTTCACAATTTAGAATCCTCTTATCCTAGAGATACTTTAATTCAAAGTGGTAACAAATGGCCCAGAAGTAATCAACAAGAATTTAAAAATGTTAAATTGTAAACGCACAACGTACATCCATGGGCGAAGACCAATTGCAGTAGGCCATCTGAGTGACTCAGATGACCTAAAAGCAATACATATAAAGGTGAAACGATATGGCATTATATAGAGCATATATTAAATTAATGCGGCACATATTAAGCGCCCACGATAAAAAGTGGTTTAGTTATGACTAATACTTTTAGACTTCACAGTTTACAGTGATTATGATATGAGCATTTAATATAATGTAGTTTAAGATTTAATGAACTTGAGTCTCGACATTTCAAGATATAAGAATGGATTCTAAAGGCTACCAATTATTGGGACTTAAAAAAAAAGAGTACGACTGCTTGATCGGTGCTTCATTTGTTGAAGTCAATTTAATCATGTCAATAAAATCACAACTCAAATTATTAATATTCTTATCATCCCTTCAAGATCAAACTTATAAACATTTGCAATGAAAGTTATCATAGGTATATTGGCAATACAAAGTTGTTCATTCTGAGCTTATTCATTGACCTTTGTTTTGAAACTCAAATTCTTGGCTTGTGAAGTAACACAAAAATCTCAAATAATTATAACTTGGCTTTGTTTGTGTACAATAATCAACCTCATCATAACATACCTGTTAACCCTCCCGCATTGCGCGGGAGACTCCCGCAAAACGGCCTAAAAATCTAAGATCCCCCGCATCCAACCTATCTCCCGCGCGGGAGACAAATTTCTCCCACAATCGTATTTGTCTTATTTGCCCCATACCCCCCCCCCCCCCTTCCCAATTCTGAATCTTTACATGCAAATTTCATCAACCATTGTGGGTTTTTCTCTGATTTTGAGCTTAAAAAAAGCTGCTGTGTAGCTTGAATATATTAAAATCCATCCAAGTACTGTCTACCGTGATCATGGTATGATGGTATGACATGTTATACATGTTATAGTCCAGTTTACTTTTTACGATTACTTCCGGTTTTGACTTAAATCAGTTACGTATTTAGTTATGATAAATGAAAGCTTAAAACATCTCATCTTGATTTTACTCTGTAACACCAAAGAAAACAATACACAGCCAGTGGTGTCACTTAACAGGTGCACAGGTAAAGCACCCAAGCCACGTGCAGTGAGTCGTGACTAATTCTGTCTGGCCAGCACCTTCGGTAAAACTCAAAGTGAGTTTGGAACACTGGGTGTTTATACAAGCTACTGATAAAAGTGAAGCTCGAGGAAAAAGTGTAAAAGCATTTCACAAGAGTTTTTAAAGTTTACAGTACCGGTACTATGATTTACAGGGATGCTATAGACATTACAACAGAGATCATTTTTAAATGACACTGGAGAAATACATGTTGTTTTGTGAATTAAAAATCTGTCCTATATATAAGGCAAAAAATAATTTTAATGAATATAATTTACTGGTATTTTCTTAACTGGGTTTCACTGCAAATTCAAAATACGCAAAATAAATTTTCTGTGTTTACCCTAGATGTCAGCATGCAGTGATGGTTCAATACTCAACAATAAGAAGACTTAATATAAAAGGTGGCACTATTGACTTCTTGTATTGTACCATGCAAACAAATTAATAGTTTTCTGAACACAACACAAGTTATAATTGCACACTGGTAGTCATAGAAATAATAAAATTTAAAATGATTACAAATGCATTAATTACAATGGTGAAATAAGGTGTCTAACTGTATTTTTAATATATATTTGCATTTCACGTAAAAAAAAACGTCGTTTACGCAAAATCTCCCCCTTAGCCAAGTTGGTAAGGGGGAGATTCTCCTACATAGCAGCTTTGAAAGGTTAACAGGTATGTCATAAAAATGTATGATACACCCTTCCACATCTTGCACTCAAAAAATCACAAATAATTTTGTGATGTTCGTAATACGCGATTCGTAATGAGCAATCCATCACACATTAAAATAAAAGGACGACTGGGATGGCGACAGCCATTGCATGCTATCAATTTGTGACGTCATATGACACGTTTAGCCCTAGAATCAACTTGAATATGCAAAATTCGGTCGAAAAAAGAAACTTGTTTAATCAAGCCTAACCAAAATAAATAATACTATTGCACAATATCAGTATTAGTACAGGAAATACTCCCTACCTTCCAAGGGTCACCTTGAACCTGTTTGTCGAAGCGATGAAATTATGTTCAGCTTCCCCGCCATGTACATTCGGAAACCTACGTTTTTTTTGAAAAGTTCCGAAATTCCATTTACCATTACGAGCCCGATTTAATTACCCCAGTCATTAATTCAGTCGTTATCACTATGTAGCATTTGACCAAACATTATAAAAAGTAATTTTAAAGAAATGACATTACATCTCTCTCTCTCTCTCTCTCTCTCTCTCTCTCTCTCTCTCTCTCTCTCTCATTTTAGTCTGTCTTTTTGCTTAATGCTTAAACATTATTTTATATATTTGTTTTTGAGGAGTGAATTTTTACAGATTCTCAGTTTATGTATTTTTTATTAACCACAGGCTCCGCCTGCTCCATTTTAAAATTTTCTCTTAATGAAAAAAAATCCGTGTAAAATAATCCGCCGGTGCCTGACGGTCGTGACGTGCTAGAACCTCAACATATCAATGCAATATACACATTTATCATCAATGAAGATCTTATATTTTCAAAAAAAAATCTGAAGAAAAAAATCTTTTTACTCTGTGCGTGTTTGTTTATTTATTTATTTTTTTTTGGGGGGGGGTGTTTTGTTTGTTTTGTTTTGTTTGTTTTGGGGGTTTTTTTAACAGCCTTTATAAAGGTAGCTTTTTCTATCAGAAATCATTCATTCATTTATTCAATCATTGATGTCAGGCTTAAACAAATAAAATATTTTCATCAACAATTCGTCTATTTAAAGCTAGTTCTAAAGACTTTAAAATTTGCATGCTTGTTGAAAGTTGCGCTCTATACATGTATTTGATTTTCCTCAAAAAAGAGAGAATAAAACTTGTGCAACCATTTGACCGATTAAAATGATTGAGTTCTGCAAAAAATAGCTTCACTCCTTATGTCATACAAAGTTAGATACAGGTATATAGACGAAAAATATTTCATGCTATATACTAGTATGTATATATCCTCTCTCTCTCTCTCTCTCTCTCTCTCTCTCTCTCTCTCTCTCTCTCTCTCTCCTCTCTCTCTCTCTCTCTCTCTGCATGTTTGTGTTGTAAAGTCTCATCTGCATGTTTGTCTATTCATCTGTCCATCCATCTGTCATCCCCTCTTTCTCTCACTCTTTTCTTGTCTACTTATATCTTTTACTTGCTACCCATCTCTCTCTCTCTCTCTCTCTCTCTCTCTCTCTCTCTCTCTCTCTCTCTCTCTCTCTCTCTCTCTACCTCTCTCTACATGTTTGTGTTGTAAAGAATCATCTGCATGTCTGTCCATCCATCCGTCCATCCATCCATCATCCCCTCTTTCTCTCACTCTCTTTTCTTGTCTACTTATATCTTTTACTTGCTACCCGTCTCTCTCTCTCTCTCTCTCTCTCTCTCTGAGACTCTCTGTCTCACACACATACATACACACACAAACGCACTGTATCTCTCTCTCTCTTAATTTTTTTCTCTCTAAGTCTGAATGTCTGACTGTCTTTATTAAATTAAATGCTGTTTCTGTTCATGTTTACACTTATTCCTATCACATTTCTTTCTTTCTTCTTCTTTTCTCTGTTTTGGTATGCCTTGGTCTCTCTCTCTCTCTCTCTCTCTCTCTCTCTCTCTCTCTCTCTCTCGCTCTCTCGCTCTCTCTCTACATGTTTGTCTCTTAATGTCTCTTTATTTGTTACCTCTTTGCAACTGCATGTCCATCTATTCATCCATCTGTTTGTTTCTCCTTCTCCTTCTCTCTCTTTCTCTTGCTCCTTTTCTTGTCTATAACTTATATCTTTTACTTGCCATTTATATCTTCTCTCTCTCTCTCTTTCTCTCTCTCTCTCTGTATGTGCATGTATGTTTAAGAAATAAATGGCAATTTAAAAAGTTCATTGGGATATGAACTTGGTTGGTCACATGATCAATCCTGTAAAGCTAGGAGGGCTTCTCAGAAGATTTGATCAAGTACCATCCAAATTTATATCCTGGTGAATTACTTAACATTGCTAACATTGTATATATATGTTTGATAATACCATATCATTAAAATGATGTTTTTTGTTTACAAATTTATGCAATTGTCAAATGATAAGCATGTGCAATTATCATGAAAAAGTTTACACAGAATTGATTAGTTCATATAACTAAAGGAAGCAATTTGTAAATGTAGATATTTACATTTCACATTTAGTGGAAAGCTACTAAAGATATAAGCACCATTACACAGACTGTGTACCCAAAGATTTAAATGATGAGTTCCCCGGTCGACAGTAAATTATGCTATGGAAAGTGTCTACTGTCAACTGAGAAACAGGTTGACTGTTGACAGTAGACACTTTTCATAACAGGTTGTCAACCCTCAACCTGTGACAGTAGATAGATCAATAGAATATTTCATGGAAAGTGTAAACTGTCAACCCTCAACCTGTCCCCCTGCATGTCAACATGAAATTGTTTCTCTGTGTTGTACATGTTTATTTATTACTAAACATTTCTTGTTATTTTTTCAGCCTATTGTTCTATTAAACATGTATGTATTTCCCCCTTCCCTTCTGCTTTCTGACTGCATCTGTCTGTATGCTCTATCTGTCTGTCTCTCTGTCTTTGACACTCTCACTTTTACAGTCTCTCTCTCCCTCTCTCTCTCTCTCTCTCTCTCTCTCTGCATGTTTATTCCTAAATACCTCTGCATATATCTGTCTTTCTCTAACTCAGACTCTCCCCCTCTCCCTCTCTGTCTTTCTCTCTGTCTGTCTGTTTCTCCCTCTCTCTGTTCTCTCTCTCTCTCTCTCTCTCTCTCTCTCTCTCTCTCTCTCTCTCTCTCTCTCTCTGCATGTTACTGATGCCTGTGTATAAAAGCTCCATCTGTCTTTAATCAATTTGACCTGTCTGATATGATCTGAGTATAATCCATTTCTCTTTCTGATATTTTTATTTCAAATATATGACGTTGTCTTAATGTTTTATATGATGATAAATTGAACAATTTTTATTTCTTATATTTCCAGATGGCCTGATAATCTATAATACTGCAGCTTAGCATGCACAAATATCAGGCAGGTTATATATAAAACATTTTTATTCAATATTAATGATTAATGTTAATCTTTAAGATGATCAAGGATGATGATAAAATGTACATATATTATGGTTAAAATCAAGCTAAATAAATTACAGGACTTAGTTATTATCCAGTATGATTATCTATTTGAAACTATTGCTAACAGCATTCCACTGTCTTGGTCATTTCACACAATGAAAATCTGTTTAAGTTTTTTATTAATTTTTTTTCATGTGTCTTATTTTTTCATCATCCTCTCTTGGGCCCCCATTCTTTACTTTTTCTCTGTCCCTGGCTCGATAATTGCCACATGTGTGTTTCAGCAGAGTATCATATTTCTAGTCTGACTCAGTTTTAGCACAACATTCCAATGTGATTAAATTCATGAACTAGGCTAGTTTCACCAGACACAAGAAATGAGTTTATGCCCCCCCCCCCCCCTCCCAAGAAAAAAAAACAAATTTAATGTTAATACAGCAATAAAAATATAGTTCTACTGACAATAGAATGCAAGTTCAAAGAAAACATTCATTGATCCTATTGAATATATGATAAAAGATGGAAAGAGATTTACTTTGGCTTTAAATTATTAAAATGTACTTTTTGTTAAGTTAATTTTGTTAATTTATATATTTTGATAAAAAAAAAAAATTAAAATAATTTAAAGCATTTAATCATACATGTAATTGCATGCTTGAAAGTTTACTAAATTAATACAATTTATTTCTCACACAACATTAGAAACTACCCATGGATCACAGTTCTTTCTGAGTAATCAAATCATAATATTTCCTTATTAAACACCCGAATAAAAAAATGATGCGATTCACACTGAATTAGCAATTTAGGTTAAAGATGTTATCTCATATTTCACCCAGAACAAGCAACATAACTGATGAAACATAAGTTTATATGTACATGTACATGGGAAGAATAAATGGGTCAAAATATACACTAATTATTAATTATCAGTAAACCTGTTGATCTCACTATCTTTTTATTAATTCTTTTAGGTCAATGTTATGCATGTCCTCTCTCTCTCTCTCTCTCTCTCTCTCTCTCTCTCTCTCTCTCTCTCTGGAATGAAAATGATAAAATAACAGACAATTACAATTTTATAATTTCTAGTAAAGATCTAAATTGTTTTTCAACCTACATTATTTGTTTGCAGGCATAAATTGTTTATGTGTCTATAATATGATGCATTTTAAATATGAAATTATATAATAACACATATACCAATGACAGTGAAAAAATTTGCAAATTTACAGCAAAATTCATCAATTTAAATAGTTGACTCTGCTGGCATGAGGAAAACAAACTCCAATGTATTACAGAGATCTATGGAACTAAAATTCAAGCAGCAAGGACAACTTCTAGCTATAGTAGATGCAATTACCTGTTGCAAAAATTGGCAATTTGTTGACATCTTTAAATGTGCATCTTTTAATATGACCTGAAATAAAAATAGCTTTGACCTAAACCTATTATATGAAGTGCATGTGCCAGCTGCAGCATGCATGGTTAGATTGACTGTTTATGGTGTTATAGTACTGCCTAATTATCTTCATATTTTGATCATAAAAATATACATGTATTTGCATTCACAGTATTTATCATCCACCAGACACTGCAGTCATATTAATGATAACATACATGCATCACTGAATTAAACCTTTAAGACATACAGGTTACTGTGACAACTACTTTATAATGAGTACAGTGGGCTCTTAATTCCAACAATTAAGCTCTCAAAGAAATCATCGTTCATATCTAACAAATTAATAACTGTTTATAAATACATGTTCGTTCAATAGTTTAACCATTTTTGTAATATCCATTTCTATGCACTTTCCATTCTAAACTGCTACACAGTTGTAAATTGTTATACATGTACTTGGTAAGAACCTCATTAGTTGCTAGAACTTGTGTTTGAACTATTTATATATTATGTTTATGCAATAATTTCAAATATGTTTAAACCAAATTAATATATGTAGTCCCATTATGATGCTGATTTTTCTGTTATGAAGTCTGATTGCAACTAATACCGCCTTATTCAGGTTTTGTTCTGTAACAGTGTAATTATAAAATTTCTATTATACAATGTCAGTATTGTTGGTCATTGTTTTAGACATATAAGGAATTAATTTTACATAATATAAACCTGATCACAATTCATAATGTCGCTAGACATTAAACAGATATAAATAGACTTTATATTGTGTTCCTTTAATTCTTTATTATTAAACTGTATCACTTGGTGTACATGCCTGAGTCATCTCTTTTTTTATAATTCCTGTACATATGTACTCACAATTAAATTTTGCTTGCATGATATCTATTTTGAACTGATTTTATGATAATATAATAACAGTGGGTATGATATTCTAACACAATGAGTTCATGGATACACATGTACACCAAAGTTGAAAGTCTCGACATCTAAGAAAATCAACATCATGTATTGCTCAGGTCCAGTTCCCTTGTTACTTGAAAACCAGCCTTTATTCCCACCCAAATTCAGATATCTAATTCCATTGATCAATATGGCTGGGTGTCTCTCAATATGACAGTTTTAACAAATACATTATATGCTAATATTTCAAACTTTTACTTACTGTGTAATGAATCATGCATGTCCAATCAAATTTGTATGGGATGTACCCCTGGATCTAAAATCAAGGGTGTATTAGAATTGATTCTGGGATTAAGGGTCACTAAATTAATCCCACTTCACTTTTAATTAGATCGACTTGGATAATAACTGAATTTCTATATATTAACTGAATGGAATTTAAAATCTCATAAGTCTTCATGCAGATCATTATGTAAACATCTCATTTTGCATTTAATTCTTTTCTCTCATATACTGTAATGTCATGCAGTGACTTCACAAAATTTAACCTTTAATGTCTTTAGCAAGATCTTTAATGAAACTCCAATCTATTCAATGCTGTTTAATCAAATTGGGTAACTTCATTTGGGTTATAAAGTACAAATGTAGGACTGAACTCCACTAATCATACAAATGCATGTGCTGGTAAATGAAAACTGTTTGAATCATTTGAATCTGAGATTCTCTCTCTCTCTCTCTCTCTCTCTCTCTCTCTCTCTCTCTCTCTCTAACACATGTTAGGGTTTTTTTCCCATCAATTAAAAATAAATGAGAATATCTATAAGATTAATATTCATATAAACATTCCAAGTTAAAAATCATACATGCAGGCTAATATTTAAAAGTGCAATACATTGTAGATGTATAAACAAGGGGCACCTAAAGGGAATTGTTTTGAATTTAATTTAAGCTCTGTCACAGCCTTGGATTCCATTGACTTCATCATAATGTGATTGTGCATGTTTGTTTTATTCTATTGAATTGAGAAACTGTTATCTTTAATTGATAAGATTGAAAATCCAAAGAAAAATCAGATAATAATTAATTAGATATGCAAAATCTATATGTAAATGCAGAGTTTCAATGATGTTCTGTGTACTGTGAGAACATTGGTAATTAAAATTTAGATTTAAAAATGATGTTATCCCTATACATTAAGAAAAGGCTATACATGTATATGACTGTACCCATCTTTTAGTCTTCACAACAGCAACCACATGTGCATTTCAAGAGTTATTTTTACCCACCTTAAGGATTGTTTTTTTGTTGTTCTTAAGCATCAGGATTTATGCAACCCATGGTTGTGTTCATTTATTGTATGTTTATATCAAATTTGAACACTATCATATATCTTTATAATTAGATATAATATATTTGTTCCCATCGTAGATCCTTCATCAGAATGGTAGATGGTAGTCGTCTAGGTTATATCAATTTACCTTGGGGGGGGGGGGGGGTGTCATACTTTACTGTTGTTGAAACAAAAAGGTCTGTAGGACATATTGATCCCTCACTTGAGTAATAGATTTCTTTATGTGTACATACAAATGCAGCTGCAAATTTATCAACAAAATTTATCAATATGGGTATAATATACAGGAAAATCTCAATATAAAACTCTTATAATCAGGATAGAAAAATTAAGTTCTGATCAAATGAATCGACATTATGCTATGAATACTGATAAGTGACTGTGACTCTTGTTACCAAATAAGATTGAATGGAATTTTCACTTATTATAATAAATGTTCGCTTTCTCGGGCAAAAAAGTAAATATACATGTAACTTCCTTTTTTGATAGTACAAGACATCTGAACCCTTCTTTGCTATTTATAAGGGGTGTATTCGTTTCCTACCTCCAGAACTAGTTCAGGATATCTTCAGTGTATGTACTTGCTATTTTAAAACTAGATGATAGGAGAGACATAAATAACAAAATATGTATGTCTCTGATGATAGAGATTTACAGGAGATCTCCGAACCCCAAACGAGCAAATTAGGATTAATGTTGCAGCTCTCCATCCACTTAATCAAATACACTCATTGTCTCCAGTATATTTCAAACTTGCACAAACTCGCACACGAGTTCTTGGCGAGCTACATGCCGATGGGGCCACTTCGACCTTCGCACTTTCGCCTTTAGGTCAAAGATGCGAGAGTGCGAAGTTGCGAAGGCGAAAGTGCGAAGGTGCGACGGCGAAGGAGCAAAAGCGCGAAGATGCGACGGCGAAGCGCGAAGATGCGATGGCGAAAATGCGAAGGTGCGAAGGCGGAGGAGCGATACTACTATCGCTCCTTCGCCTTCGCAACTTCGCACTCTCGCCTTCGCAACTTCGCTCTTTCGCCTTCGCCTTTTTTGATAGCATTCAGAAAGTCTCGGTCAATTACATAGAATTTGATGTAGGCACCGTACTCGCCAAGGTTTTCCGATTAATCCATGTAATTATTGGTACGCATGCGATAGGCCATTGTGCTTACTATGAATGTTTATAAATATTTTAATGTGTATATGTAACATATATGTTTACCAGTGCTGGCTATGCCTAATCATTATATACTCCGTATAAAATGTAATGTCCACCAGAATGTATACATATGCACTTCCAGACTCCTGCCACTTACCAGCTGTCTGTTTACCGTGGATCAAACACAGAAACATTCTAATTTCATTATGCGACACTCCTTGCTCATGTATGGACCTAGAGGGGGAGAGGGGTCCGTCCCCCGGAAAATCCAATATTAATAACTTCACACATGCAGTAAAGGGGGATAGAGGGTCCGGATCCCATCCCCCGGAAAATGAAATTTTATTAATCATACATAATAAAATCTCTAAAATATGTCTCGGACCCAACCCCTCTTAGAAAAAGTTGTGGATCTGCGCAGGGTGTTGAAAATAAATTCTAAAAAGTTCATCGTCTACCTCATATGTCCTTTTATACATCTAAAATTGTCTTTAAACGATAGAGATCTCCACAATTATAACAAGGCGAAGGCGAAAGCGCGAAGATGCGAAGGCGAGAGTGCGAAGTTGCGATGGCAAAGGAGCGATAGTAGTATCGCTTCTTTGCCTTCGCATCTTCGCACTTTCGCCTTCGCATCTTCGCACTTTCGCTCCTTCGCCGTCGCACCTTCGCACTTTTGCCTTCGCAACTTCGCACTCTCGCACCTCGACCTAAAGACGAAAGAGCGAAGGTCGAAGTGGCCCCATCGGAACACCATAGTATGACGATTGTTCTACGAGAATGTACGAATGTAGACGACCTATTACGACTTGACTATTCATTCGTTTGTTGGCTCTCATGGATACTTATATTTATAGTCCGTCAAAGGTTCAGAAACCTATTCAATAGAGGTAGGCTATATGCAGCTAGAGATGATCGGATGATCATCCATAAAATAAAGTAGAGAAAAGATGAAATAAAATAGAACAGCTCAATCACCGTGGCAACTCCGGGGAAATATCGATCAGAGCACGTACAAATTAGTAAAAATGTTGAACGTTTGAAACTCGTTGAATTTCGGATGCATGTTGAGCAGAGATCGTGTACATATGCCTTCAAAACTCGCTAAGCAACTCTTAAAATGTCAAACTACTTTTTCAAATGGGGAGAATCGCCGACATACTAGTAATACAATAAATCGGCGACATGCACACAAGACTGGACAACAACAATTCAATATGTCTTCGACATTTGTTCGAGACTAAAACTTGCACAAGAATTCAAAACCGTTTTGAATTCTTGCCGCTGCTTGGCGAGCAGCGGCGACATGAAGAGACATTTATTCAACATGCACAGAATTATGTTCGAGTTCTTCACGACACCTAAAGAGTTTATAGAGCTAGAGATTATTACATGTACTCGCTATAAACTCGTAGCTCCAAATCGTGACAGTGAGACCGGGGCTATAAGACTCCCTGCATGTGGTTTGGCCGCTTGTTAGGACATTAGGCTCCTGTGTTAGGACCTGCTGCACCATCGTTAGATGTCAAGATACCTAATGCATCAAAGGTATCCAATGTTAGGGCATTAATTAGGCTCCGTGATTAGGGCCTTTATGTAACTAAATCAATTTTAATTCTTCATCCTACATATGTAACACAGTCAAAACAAAAACTGATAATTTTAGGATAAATTTAACAATTTGTTTAAAAAAAGATATACAATGTAAATGAAAAAATGACAATAACAAGCTGTCAACCATTTCAAAAATCCATAAAACGAAATACAAATTCACAGTAGTGCAACACGGACCTCTAAAAGTCAGGTGTCATGGAGGAGTACATGAGCTTCCCCTGCGCGGGATATATATTAAAGAAATACTCAAGTAAAGAATGACTGGATGATTTCTCCCATGCTAACCGGTCACACCCGCCGTGTGCTCTTTGTCGTAATCGAAAAAAACAACTGGAATACTCCGTAGACAATGAGGTGATTAATTATGGTATAACAATTAGTATGAAAAACGTCAGTCAGCATGCAACCCAGTGGAAAATTGTACATGTATTTGCTAACAAGGTCGTTGTATCGACCATAGAATTTACGAAAAGTTTACTTCAAATGAGACTGTCGACAGTCCTGTTTTATCAACTTGTGTGTCAGTAGCTTGTCTCGCCTTAGAAACTGTTCATACGAAGAACATGCCTTCATGTATAGAATTAACTGAGAGACAAAAACACCATATGCAGGTGACGAAGGTATATTACTTCATAAGTAAGGAAAGTTGACAAAAGAAAAAGTTATCGCGTTTATCATTAAGTTTTGTTGTTAGATTACCATCAATGTCCATTTCCAGTAAAATATCCAAATATGAAACAGATGACACAGACTCTGTGGTATCTTTTATTTCAAGTTCACTGCATGGGATATATCAAGTGTACTAAGTATGGAAATAACGATTATTAATTGATAATAAGGTCGTCGATATACCTGAATGTTGAGTTGAAGGCCACAGCGAGTGATTAATTTTTTCACGTACAAGTTTGAATAAATTCTGCTTCATAAGAATACAAAAATAGGTCTGCTAACAATGAGGCACAATTGGTTCCCATGAGAATTCAAACGGATTGTTGGAAGACCTTATTTCCAAAAACTACATAGATGTTGTCTATCATAAACTCAAGCATCTGTTAAAGTTACATAAGTTACAATAACATTCACATCTCTTAACACTAGTCCAGATTCCTTCATCAACAGAGAGGCGAAGATTTGTAGTTCGAATTCTAACTAGTATTTTTCTTAATTTACTGGGGAAAAAAAAATAAAAAGCATCGTTCACATTCAAAATTTTATTTGATTTATAAATTTATATATAACTTTCTGAGATGATTCTTAAATATCATTATGCAAATCTTTCATGAAACAAAAAAAAAGTTGGAATCTTTAGAAAAAATAAGGAACTCTGTTCATATGCATAGAAGTATCATTAGATGCATATTTCCTACCCCCCCCCCCCCCCCGGAGGTATGCAAACAACTCTACAGATTACATCTTTGCCAAAGTAAAACAAAACCCTGTTTTACTTTATCCACATATTAACAGGTATTTACAATATCTTTGATAGCTACAATTATCCCTCTCGATCAAATATTCGAAAGTCTGCATCTATACATGTATTTTTCATATCAGATACAAAAATTAGGTATTTGGATAGCATCAGGGTCATCTATGTTGGTTTCTGGGTACAATATCAACATTTCTAATAATATTAACAACTTCATTGTAATGAAGTATATTCAACTAGAGCAAAGCTCGTTGCAAAGCAACGAGTGGGTTTTCCGCTAATGTCGAAAGCAACGCTAGAAGTACGTCTAAGAAGCAGAGTTCTTAATCTAGTAACAAAGAAACCTAAGTACAAAAAGATAAAAAAAATCGAATGATTCTTGGTACAACTTAACATGATCCGAATGTTTTTAAGTACGACTTAACCAAAAACCCTTAACCATTTCAAGAACGACTTAACAAAAAAACCAATGTGTTTAAGTACGACTTAACAAATTTTACTTCATTTGAGGTACAAGTTTACTTTACCTTGAACTAACATCTTTTTTCTTAACCCAGAATGCAAAATTAAAATTTATGTAAAAAATCAATTTTGTTTAAAACATAATTCTGAGCAACTTTTCCTCTTCACTGCTTTTCAAAAGGTTGACCTTTCGTACTGTGTGCTCGTTGCGTCATTAATTGTCAGAAACTTATCGATGTTAAGTTTACTTTACTGTACTTCTGTGAATATTTTCTATGTAAAACTACTATGAACCAGACAACATTGAAATGGTAAACATTTCAAAGGGCCCGCTTATGTTATTTCAGAGAATTCTGCTTTGACCTTGACCTATAACTTGAAATTTTTCCAGCTGGCATAGAACTTTTAATTCAATTTTATTCCCCCTAACATACATGCATTTTTGTTCAATCTGACCAAGATTAAGCATATTTGGAAAATAATCTACTATTTAAAACTAATTTTAAAAAGATCTGCTATGACCTTCACATTGACAGACTTGGTTCAAGGTCACTGCACGCCATTAACCAATAAACTCTGTAAAGGTAAAATATTAGCCAAATAGGGGCTAAAAGGAGAGTATATCTATGCTCTTAAAATATGGATTTTTGTGTGATCTGATATGACCTTGACTCTTCATCTACAAATATCATTCGAGGTCATTGCATATATTTTGAACAAAGGCATCATGTGGGTAAAGTATGAGGCTGAATGGAGCAAAGGGAGAGAAGATATACTCCGGACAAGGATTTTTAAAAATATAATTCTGATATGACCTTCACAGTTTCTTTTCACTGAAAATAGGTTCAAGGTTACTACACACCCTTTCACCCTTTACTCAAAAGCTCTGCTTATGTGAAGTCTGAGCCAAATAGGGGTTAGTAGAAATTATATATGCTCTCAAAAAAGGATTTTTGCATGATCCGATATGATCTTAACCCGTTACCAAGAAATTTCATGCAAGGTCACTGCACATCGTTTAACCATAGAGACACTCTGTGAGTATTAGCCAGATTGGACCAAAGGGAAAAAAGATATGCCCCAGACAAGGATTTTATATATATAATTCTGCTATGACCTTAACCTTATACCTAAAAACATGGTTCAAGGTCACTGCACATCCTTCAACCAAAGTAACCCTGTGGATGAGGTATGAGCCAGATTGGGCCAAATGGAGAGAAGCTATGCTCCTGTCAGGCCATCTCGGATGGACAGACCGACAAATTGATCACTAGAAGGCGCCCGCATAAACATGCCTTTTTATCTAAAATAGTATCCATGCTATCTGCCCATGGTGAATAGTCATCAAAACCATTCATTAGCAGAATTCGATTTCCCTCCTTTTTAAGGTGGTATGGGACATCTGTCGATATTAATGTGGATTAAAGTACTATATAATTGAAAACTTTTCACCGGTTTAGAATTTTCAAATTTTACAATATTTAACCAAAAAATAGCTTTTAAAAATATTTGAAAAGGTAAAAATTGTAAAAACCCCAGCGGGATTCGAACTCATGACTTACAGGTTCCTAGTAAACCCTCTAACCCACTGTGCTAAGGAGTTAGGTGACCATTTTTGAGAAGAAACTACATGTACTTATATAATTACACTTTATTTTATTGTTTATTTCGATAAACAATACGTCACAACATGGAAGTGTCCCATATCACCTTAAACTCGGAACACCTCTGACCTAATAAGATTGCCGCATTAAATACAAAGTTTGATTTAACTCTAATTTGTTTATCATCAAGAAATTCTGCATCGCTGACAAATAAAGTTTTCTTCTGTATAATGAAATACCAATTAACTGACTATTCGGACAATAGCAAGTTTATTGTCCCATTCAACAGCTAGTATTTCCCTTGGCTTTGCCTCATTAAATATTTGCTGTCTTGGGGGACAATAAACTTGCTATTGTCCTCATACCCAGTAAATACTAAATAGGCATATAATATCCCATCCACCTACATTTCATGTTATATAACCTCCCGTTTGTAACCTTCAATTTCACTGTAAAGTCAACATATCTGTCATAGCCGCAAGTTTCACAATTTATTTCTGCTTCTCATGTACTTAAAATTAGGGGCCTTAATATTGCTTACCAATTCCAACAAGAGACATCCCTCTAACTATTGGTAATCATTAAAATTCATTTCATGAATCTACGCAACAATGATAAACCTTCAAGTACAGTCACTCTCAATTTTACAAAAATATTGACGGTACTTTATCCGAAACTGTTCCTTGTATCTTTAACTTAGTACACTAAGTTGAATAACATTTTTATGAAAAGACGGTTTGTCTTAGAATAAGAAAGCTAATGCAATTCTGAGAAAAAGAATACCACATATTGCCAATTCCATTGAGGTTTAATAAAAATATGGCCATTTAAGTGAACCCACCATTTCCAATTTCCTTTAGTAAACACAGATTTACAGGGTTCTCCATAGTAAAACATCTTTATCTGACCTTTTAGAGGTCAACTTTTGTTCAACCACCTTTAAAAAGAAACCTTATTCAATACAACATATGCCTACATGATATAATCATGATAAAAGCTTCACATCACTTAGAAATACCCTTACATGTATACCCCCCACCCCCTAATCTTTTGATTTTCATAAAAAGTCATGGTTTGAAATGTTTTACCTAATTTTATGAAACATGTGGCAATTTCCTTGAGTCATTTCTCACACATATTTGAAAACAATCATCAATGATTCTAAAATGTGATCTTTATTTGTTTATTGTATGATTTGTACCATTTTAATTAACAAATAGACAGCTGTCCTGCTTGTGATTTCTTGTTTTCATGAAAAAAGTAAGCTAACAATCATATTTAGTGAATATCTAATCTATTCTGATTTCTAGTCTTCTTCTAACCATGCTAAAACAGTAAGTTACAACCTACAAGTTAGACATCTGCCTTAAATTAGAATTAAATTCAAACACACCCAGGTAGCTGGAGACAGAGTTGATTTCAATGAAAAATGTTCAAATTTGACATGTTTTTCTACTTTTTTATGCATATATACCTTAGAAAGGTAGAAATAGGTTGTTTCTTGTTCATTTCAAAAGTAATTATCATAGCAGATGTTATTTCAAAGTCAAATGTACATTTACATATCCTACATGTAATCTTAATGCAGACAATTAAATAGAGGGGGGGGGGGGGTTCAATTATGTAAACACATCTAAATATCTTTATGAAATAAAAAATAAAGGAAACATAATTGTATACTTTTATTGAAAAACAAATTTTCACAGCAATTATGAATTTCTTTAAACAGCCTTAATTTTGTTTTCATAATTTCTTATCAAACACAAACCACAACATGGCATGATGCTTTCTTCAAATTCCATTATTGTTCATGCATTATCGGATTTAATTTGAATTACCAGTAAATAGTCTGTAGAACACAAGGAATATGCATGTGGATAGAGGTGACAGGTTAATCTCAGGAGCTGACCCACAAGAATCAACAGGTACCGGTAAAAGCCATGTGGTAACAAGAGTCTGTTTTGAGCTGAAATAAATAAAAAAAATAATTAGCTGTGTTTACATACATGTACTAGTAATAGCTGTGTTTACATTAACATATGCATAGTATTTCTGTAAAAAATACACTGACCATGCAGTGTAATAAGTATGACATATCCCAATACATGACATAACATTTAGGCAGTACAAGATCAAAAATTTGCATATCAAGTCATAATATAATATTAAAAAATTTTCATAGGCTTATCAAATTGAGAAAGAGAGAGAGTTTGAGAGAGAGAGAGTTTATTACCATACTTGTAGTGCAACAGTCAATATTTAAATTCGTAAATTACAAACGAATATTACCCACCGAGCAGCGTCAAAGTACATGTACTGGTATTAGCTTCTGGTATACCATTTTTTATCAATTCTACTGTGTATTTTTTGTTTGCAAAAAAATTTAGCGAGGGTTTTTGTTTATTTTCTTATAAATTACATGTTTTAAAAACAATACTACGTGTAATAAGCATAAAACATGTATGAGTAAACTTAATGAAGAATTTTTAATAGATTATTTTTCAAAGAATGTGGTACATTACATGTATGTCAATCTTTATAAAACTAGCGTATATTTCGTGCGCCATAAATTGCAAGTTTTTTGTAAATATCATTTACTTGCATGATAGGTATATATGGTCTAACCAAAATTTTCTTCATAAAGCTACAGCTGTATATACCCAGAGTTTTTGAAATCTTTTTTCCACTGTCAGTCATTTGGACTGACAACCATCAGAAGTTTGTCAGTCCAGACTGATTTCTATCAGTCCAAACATTTTCAATAGAAAGATGAAAAACTACATGTACGATGTATATTTGCCTTCTAATTTCTCTCTTTTTTCCTTAATTGATCTGATTTCTCCTAACTTTCACATTCTGGCTCCTGATAACATTCTTATTTATCACTTCATTAATTATTTTTATTTCCTTCCCTCTCTCATTATCAACTTTCTTCTTGTTCTCTTTCTGCACATCTCATATGTAACTAGGGCTCGGTTGTCAGATAGCGGAGTTCTTATTTCCCGAAAAAATTTATAAATGATTACATTGGGATTTTTGTGTGTATTTCTGTGTATTGCAATAAAAACATTCACTGAAAACCCTGTTTCGATGTATGCAATGTACATTGAAAAAACGTGACGAGACAACACTCGCCATCTTGGATTTATAGGGGGCCCTCAGTTCACGCTATGTTTAAAACAAGTTCTCCAATTTCTCCCATGATTTCTGACGACATCTAGGTTGGAAAATGATTGAAAGACTTATTCCTATTGTCTGACTACATCTGTTAGCTGCATTATAAACACACCGTATCAATATGTACGAAATACTCGCCAAACTTATCGAAAGCAACGTAAGTAATAATTACTGAGGTGTTCCGAAAATGTATAATAAGTCTAGAGAGAGCGAAAAAACCCGCGAAAAACTCCCCTAGATTTATCGTATGCGTTCGGATCTCCTCAGTGAGTATGAAAATTAGTTATATTTTCGCAAGTTACTCTGTCCATATCTACCGGTCATTTGGACTGACAGGCAACCCCAAGTAATCGGTCCTTGGTTATTTTTATCGGTCTTGCCGACAGGACCGAAAGATTTCAAGAACTCTGTATACCACATATATGTTTTGTCACAAGTATACATTTTTAAAAAAAATACCAAAAATTCCAACAGTTTAAATAAACTCAACTCATTCTCTGATAAGTTCATTGTGTTTTGTGCGTGCATATCTTATTTGTCTGCTGCAACAGCAGCCAATCAGCGGTAAGCTGAATCCACAAAAAGAAAGTTTGTGTTTTAGGAGCGGGTAAATTGTTTATGCGACACTGTCAAGAAAACCACACCAAATAATAACAAGAAACATAAATATTCACTTAAATGTATTCTGTTGTAAAGTAAAGGTTTTTAACACTTATTGCATCTTGCAAAACATGTGATGACCTTAATCATCTGTCATATATCTGATATACATGTATATGTAAAAGATGGGAGAAATAACGACAGAACAAAGTGGGATTCAAACCTGGCCCTCTGAATCTCTAGTCAAGTGCTCTACCAACTGAGCTACATGTATCTGGCACCGGTATTCAAACCAGTCTGACCGTCACATTTCTCCCCCTTAAATGATCTTCACCCTCGAAGATCATCCCTGGCAGGATCGAGTTAACCTGTTAGTTCCAGGGGTTGGTCACAACACCAATATTGTAACAGGATGGGAGAAATAATGAAGGGATTTGAACCTGCATGGGCCCCCTGAATCTCTAGTCAGGTGCTCTACCAACTGAGCTATCTGGCACTGGTATTCAAACCGGTCTGATCGTCACATATATAAAGAATTATTTTAAACAATGTTGTTCAATTAAAAATAACACTCGCAACCTTCAGTTTTTGTCTGTAATTAATCAATATTAGCGTGCGATCAGTTCTCGCCGAGTACCATTTCTCACCAGTGCATTGTTACGTCATTTTATCAACACATAAAATTATATACGAAAATATGATGTAACAGTGCACCAGCAAGAAATGGTCCTCGGCGAGAACTGCTCGCACGCCAGTACTGCCAGTAGTCAGATTAAAAAAAGAGAATAAAAAATTACATTTAAAACATTAACAAGGACAATTTAAGTACACATCATAACTGCTAAATAAGAAAAATTATGTGAACTGGTAGAATGGTAGGCATAGTTCTAACTTGTAACCTACATGTACAAGTACATGTACCGGGTACCCGTTGGTCTGCTATACCTCTTTAATGATACAATGATCGGCATCATAAAGATATTAAAGTCATGTTTTAACTCTGAAGTCTGAAGTATACAATTTTATTTACTTGAAGTTATGTCTACAGGGTATTCATGACTACATTTGGAGTCCTCTGCACAAGAATATATGATATGTTTCTAATTAGACCCTGCTTTGAATTTTGAGTTGAAAATTCACAATCCGTTATTTTTTTAAATAGATAAATTCAGTTACCCTTTCCAGTCCCCCATGAACCTCGAGCGAGTCTAAACACCCATGAAACATGTAAAAATTACACGTTAGTAAACAAACACCCACACCATAACCAGATAACAAAAACATTTAACAGTGTGCACGTACTTACATGTACATCTATACTATATACTAAATTTTAACCAGTTAACAAGAAACTTTAAAAGGAGTAAAAGCCTCACCTTCTTCAGTAACATCCACATAAATCACACACTTTAATGTCCATCTTTTCTCCTTTATTACTCGTAGCTTATCAACGGCTGATCGTCGACAGAAGTGTGGCTGTCAGAATTTCCTCGTAAACGATTCACACGAGAAAAATATCCTCCTTAAACAAATATGTAGTATTGTTCCCTGTGCATGTTCATATGTTTCACAGCAAATTGAAAATGCATGTGTACACCGAAAGAATACACAACTTCTCTTCTGCATTACGGCTCTCTCTTTTCTACAATGCCGTTCGTTACCGTTTACATTCGGCGCGCGCGCGCGGGGGTCACAAACAGGGGCGCCCCGACAAATAGTTGCACATAGAACGTTTAAATAATGTGTGTTCATTGAATTCATAAATGATATAGATGAAAAAAATGAAATTGAATCACAACAATTTATCTAAGACGCAACACAACGTAATGCAGTAAATGCCTGGGCCTTAATGTGGCATTTGTTCGCTTGTGTGTCTATGTAGACATATTAACTCGTTCATGTACGATTCTCACATATTTGTTTTATGAAATTTGAAAAAAAATATAGGACAGAACTTGTTTAATTTGATACCAAATGACATTATTTAATATAATAACAATAACTAAATTAATTTTTTTTCATAAAATGATAACGATTTTTGCTATCAGAAAAATACGTGTATGAGCTGCTGACCCCTAATTATAGGGGCCAGCCCTTTTTTCTTAATTTCAAATGAAAGCTCTCGTTATTCTAAACAACTTTTGTTCTATATGTATTAACAAAATATTTTTAGTTTAAAGGTTATAATACAAAAAGCAACAAAATTTCAGCCCCGAAAAAATCTTAAACTTTGGCGACAAATAGCTCAAAAACTAACAAAGAAATTACCAAAATTTTCATGCCAGCAAAATTATAAAATGTTACCGACAATTTCGCCAAATTTCATGCATCTATCATCTGTAGTTCCCGAGATCAACTCTGGACAAAAGACCCCCCAATTTTCAATTAAAGGGCAATAACTCATAACCGGAAGTGAATTTTAAAAATTTGAAAAAAACGTCTAGAGATATTAATATCATCTACATACCCTGAAAGTTTCAAAGCAATCAGACAAAAAATGTTCGAGAAATCTCGTGCACAAAATTTGCGGGAAAAAAAAAATAACTAGAGCAAAGCTCGTTGCAAAGCAACGAGTGGGTTTTCCGCTAATGTCGAAAGCAACGCTAGAAGTACGTCTAAGAAGCAGAGTTCTTAATCTAGTAACAAAGAAACGTAAGTACAAAAAGATAAAAAAAAATCGAATGATTCTTGGTACAACTTAACATGATCCGAATGTTTTTAAGTACGACTTAACCAAAAACCCTTAACCATTTCAAGAACGACTTAACAAAAAAAAATGTGTTGAAGTACGATTTAACAAATTTGACTTCATTTTAAGTACAAGTTTACTTTACCTTGAACTAACATCTTTTTTCTTAACCCAGAATGCAAAATTAAAATTTATGTAAAAAATCAATTTTGTTTAAAACATAATTCTGAGCAATTTTTCCTCTTCACTGCTTTTCAAAAGGTTGACCTTTCGTACTGTGTGCTCGTTGCGTCATTAATTGTCAGAAACTTATCGATGTAAAGTTTACTTTACTGTACTTCTGTGAATATTTTCTATGTAAAATTACTATGAACCAGACAACATTGAAATGGTGAACATTTCAAAGGGCCCCACTTATGTTATTTCAGAGAATTCTGCTTTGACCTTGACCTATAACTTGAAATTTTTCCAGCTGGCATAGAACTTTTAATTCAATTTCATTCCCCCTAACATACATGCATTTTTGTTCAATCTGACCAAGATTAAGAATATTTGAAAAATAATCTACTATCTAAAACTAATTTTAAAAAGATCTGCTATGACCTTCACATTGACAGACTTGGTTCAAGGTCACTGCACGCCATTAACCAATAAACTCTGTAAAGGTAAAATATTAGCCAAATAGGGGCTAAAAGGAGAGTATATCTATGCTCTTAAAATATGGATTTTTGTGTGATCTGATATGACCTTGACTCTTCATCTACAAATATCATTCGAGGTCATTGCATATATTTTGAACAAAGGCATCATGTGGGTGAAGTATGAGGCTGAATGGAGCAAAGGGAGAGAAGATATACTCCGGACAAGGATTTTTAAAAATATAATTCTGCTATGGCCTTCACAGTTTCTTTTCACTGAAAATAGGTTCAAGGTCACTACACACCCTTTCACCCTTTACTCAAAAGCTCTGCTTATGTAAAGTCTGAGCCAAATAGGGGTTAGCAGAAATTATATATGCTCTCAAAAAAGGATTTTTGCACGATCCGATATGATCTTCACCCGTTACCTAGAAATTTCATGCAAGGTCACTGCACATCGTTTAAGCATAGAGACACTCTGCGAGTATTAGCCAGATTGGACCAAAGGGAAAAAAGATATGCCCCAGACAAGGATTTTATATATATAATTCTGCTATGACCTTAACCTTATACCTAAAAACATGGTTCAAGGTCACTGCACATCCTTCAACCAAAGCAACCCTGTGGATGAGGTATGAGCCAGATTGGGCCAAGGGGAGAGAAGCTATGATCCTGTCAAGCCATCTCGGATGGACAGACGGACAAATTGATCACTAGAAGGCGCCCGCATAAACATGCCTTTTTATCTAATTCAAAATAGTATCTATGCTATCTGCCCATGGTGAATAGTCATCAAAACCATTCATCAGCAGAATTTGATTTCCCTCCTTTTTAAGGTGGTATGGGACATCTGTCGATATTAATGTGGATTAAAGTACTATATAATTGAAAACTTTTCACCGGTTTAGAATTTTCAAATTTTACAATATTTAACCAAAAAATAGCTTTTAAAAATATTTGAAAAGGTAAAAATTGTAAAAACCCCAGCGGGATTCGAACTCATGACTTACAGGTTCCTAGTAAACCCTCTAACCCACTGTGCTAAGGAGTTAGGTGACCATTTTTGAAAAGAAACTACATGTACTTATATAATTACACTTTATTTTATTGTTTATTTCGATAAACAATACGTCACAACATGGAAGTGTCCCATATCACCTTAAACTCAGAACACCTCTGACCTAATAAGATCGCCGCATTAAATACAAAGTTTGATTTAACCCTAATTTGTTTATCATCAAGAAATTCTGCATCGCTGACAAATAAAGTTTTCTTCTGTATAATGAAATACTAATTAACTGACTATTCGGACAATAGCAAGTTTATTGTCCCATTCCACAGCAACTATTTCCCTTGGCTTTGCCTCATTAAATATTTGCTGTCTTGGGGGACAATAAACTTGCTATTGTCCTCATACCCAGTAAATACTAAATAGGCATATAATATCCCATCCACCTACATTTCATGTTATATAACCTCCCGTTTGTAACCTTCAATTTCACTGTAAAGTCAACATATCTGTCATAGCCGCAAGTTTCACAATTTATTTCTGCTTCTCATGTACTTAAAATTAGGGGCCTTAATATTGCTTACCAATTCCAACAAGGGACATCCCTCTAACTATTGATAATCATTAAAATTCATTTCATGAATCTACGCAACAATGATAAACCTTCAAGTACAGTCACTCTCAATTTTACAAAAATTTTGACGGTACTTTATCCGAAACTGTTCCTTGTACCTTTAACTTAGTACACTAACATTTTTATGAAAAGACGGTTTGTCTTAGAATAAGAAAGCTAATGCAATTCTGAGAAAAAGAATACCACATATTGCCAATTCCATTGAGGTTTAATGAAAATATGGCCATTTAAGTGAACCCACCATTTCCAATTTCCTTTAGTAAACACAGATTTACAGGGTTCTCCATAGTAAAACATCTTTACCTGACCTTTTAGAGGTCAACTTTTGTTAACCCACCTTTAAAAAGAAACCTTAATCAATACAACATATGCCTACATGATATAATCATGATAAAAGCTTCACATCACTTAGAAATACCCTTACATGTATACCCCCCACCCCCCAATCTTTTGATTTTCATAAAAAGTCATGGTTTGAAATTATGAAACGTGTGGCAATTTCCTTGAGTCATTTCTCACACATATTTGAAAACAATCATCAATGATTCTAAAATTTGATCTTTATTTGTTTATTGTATGATTTGTACCATTTTAATTAACAAATAGACAGCTGTCCTGCTTGTGATTTCTTGTTTTCATGAAAAAAGTAAGCTAACAATCATATTTAGTGAATATCTAATCTATTTCTAGTCTCCTTCTAACCATGCTAAAACAGTAAGTTACAACCTACAAGTTAGACATCTGCCTTAAATTAGAATTAAATTCAAACACACCCAGGTAGCTGGAGACAGAGTTGATTTCAATGAAAAATGTTCAAATTTGACATGTTTTTCTACTTTTTTATGCATATATACCTTACAAAGGTAGAAATAGGTTGTTTCTTGTTCATTTCAAAAGTAATTATCATAGCAGATGTTATTTCAAAGTCAAATGTACATTTACATATCCTACATGTAATCTTAATGCAGACAATTAAATAGAGGGGGGGGGGTTCAATTATGTAAACACATCTAAATATCTTTATGAAATAAAAAATAAAGGAAACATAATTGTATACTTTTATTGAAAAACAAATTTTCACAGCAATTATGAATTTCTTTAAACAGCCTTAATTTTGTTTTCATAATTTCTTATCAAACACAAACCACAACATGGCATGATGCTTTCTTCAAGTTCCATTATTGTTCATGCATTATCGGATTTAATTTGAATTACCGGTAAATAGTCTGTAGACCACAAGGAATATGCATGTGGATAGAGGTGACAGGTTAATCTCAGGAGCTGACCCACAAGAATCAACAGGTACCGGTAAAAGCCATGTGGTAACAAGAGTCCGTTTTGAGCTGAAATAAATAAAAAAAATAATTAGCTGTGTTTACATACATGTACTAGTAATAGCTGTGTTTACATTAACATATGCATAGTATTTCTGGAAAAAATACACTGACCATGCAGTGTAATAAGTATGACATATCCCAATACATGACATAACATTTAGGCAGTACAAGATCAAAAATTTGCATATCAAGTCATAATATAATATTAAAAAATTTTCATAGGTATAAACACTTATCAAATTGAGAAAGAGAGAGAGTTTGAGAGAGAGAGAGAGAGAGTTTATTACCGTACATGTAGTGCAACAGTCAATATTTCAATTCGTAAATTACAAACGAATACATGTATTACCCACCGAACAGCGTCAAAGTACATGTACTGGTATTAGCTTCTGGTATACCATTTTTTATCAATTCTACTGTGTTTTTTTTTTTTTTTGCAAATAAATTTAGCGAGGGTTTTTGTTTATTTTCTTATAAATTACATGTTTTAAAAACAATACTACGTGTAATAAGCATAAAACATGTATGAGTAAACTTAATGAAGAATTTTTAATAGATTATTTTTCACAGAATGTGGTACATTACATGTATGTCAATCTTTATAAAACTAGCGTATATTTCGTGCGCCATAAATTGCAAGTTTTTTGTAAATATCATTTACTTGCATGATAGGTACCGTATATATGGTCTAACCAAAATTTTCTTCATAAAGCTACAGCTGTATGTACCACATATATGTTTTGTCACAAGTATACATTTAAAAAAAAAAAATACCCAAATTCCAACAGTTTAAATAAACTCAACTCATTCTCTGATAAGTTCATTGTGTTTTGTGCGTGCATATCTTATTTGTCTGCTGCAACAGCAGCCAATCAGAGGTAAGCTGAATCCACAAAAAGAAAGTTTGTGTTTTAGGAGCGGGTAAATTGTTTATGCGACACTGTCAAGAAAACCAAACCAAATAATAACAAGGAGCATAAATATTCACTTATATGTATTGTGTTGTAAAGTAAAGGTTTTTAACACTTATTGCATCTTGCAAAACATGTGATGACTCTTAATCATCTGTCATATATCTGATATACATGTATATGTAAAAGATGGGAGAAATAACGACGGAACAAAGTGGGATTCGAACCTGGCCCTCTGAATCTCTAGTCAAGTGCTCTACCAACTGAGCTACATGTATCTGGCACCGGTATTCAAACCAGTCTGACCGTCACATTCCTCCCCCTTAAATGATCTTCACCCTCGAAGATCATCCCTGGCAGGATCGAGTTAACCTGTTAGTTCCAGGGGTTGGTCACAACACCAATATTGTAACAGGATGGGAGAAATAATGAAGGACCAAACCGGGATTTGAACCTGGGCCCCCTGAATCTCTAGTCAGGTGCTCTACCAACTGAGCTATCTGGCACTGGTATTCAAACCGGTCTGATCGTCACATATAAAGAATTATTTTAAACAATGTTGTTCAATAAAAAATAACACTCGCAACCTTCAGTTTTTGTCTGTAATTAATCAATATTGGCGTGCAATCAGTTCTCGCCGAGTACCATTTCTCACCAGTGCATTGTTACGTCATTTTATCAACACATAAAATTACATACAAAAATATGATGTAACAGGGCACCAGTGAGAAATGGTCTTCGGCGAGAACTGCTCGCACGCCAGTACTACCAGTAGTCAGATTAAAAAAAGAGAATAAAAAATTACATTTAAAACATTAACAAGGACAATTTAAGTACACATCATAACTGCTAAACAAGAAAAATTATGTGAACTGGTAGAATGGAAGGCATAGTTCTAACTTGTAACCTACATGTACAAGTACATGTACCGGGTACCCGTTGGTCTGCTAAACCTCTTTAATGATACAATGATCGGCATCATAAAGATATTAAAGTTATGTTTTAACTCTGAAGTCTGAAGTATACAATTTTATTTACTTGAAGTTATGTCTACAGGGTATTCATGACTACATTTGGAGTCTTCTGCACAAGAATATATGATATGTTTCTAATTAGACCCTGCTTTGAATTTTGAGTTGAAAATTCACAATCTGTTATTTTTTTAAATAGATAAATTCAGTTACCCTTTCCAGTCCCCCATGAACCTCGAGCGAGTCTAAACATCCATGAAACATGTAAAAATTACACGTTAGTAAACGAACACCCACACCATAACAAAAACATCTAACAGCTAGTGTGCACGTACTTACATGTACATCTATACTATATACTAAATTTTAACCAGTTAACAAGAAACTTTAAAAGGAGAAAAAGCCTCACCTTCTTCAGTAACATCCACATAAATCACACACTTTAATGTCCATCTTTTCTCCTTTATTACTCGTAGCTTATCAACGGCTGATCGTCGACAGAAGTGTGGCTGTCAGAATTTCCTCGTAAACGATTCACACGAGAAAAATATCCTCCTTAAACAAATATGTAGTATTGTTCCCTGTGCACGTTCATATGTTTCACAGTAAATTGAAAATGCATGTGTACACCGAAAGAATACACAACTTCTCTCCTGCATTACCGATTACGGCTCTCTTTTCTACAATGCCGTTCGTTACTGTTTACATTCGGCGCGCGCGCGGGGGTTACAAACAGGGGCGCCCCGACAAATAGTTGCACATAGAACGTTTAAATAATGTGTGTTCATTGAATTCATAAATGATATAGATGAAAAAAATGAAATTGAATCACATCAATTTATCTAAGACGCAACACAACGTAATGCAGTAAATGTCTGGGCCTTAATGTGGCATTTGTTCGCTTGTGTGTTTATGTAGACATATTAACTCGTTCATGTACGATTCTCACATATTTGTTTTATGAAATTTGAAAAAAAATATAGCACAGAACTTGTTTAATTTGATACCAAATGACATTATTTAATATATTAACAATAACTGAATTAATTTTTTTTCATAAAATGATAACGATTTTTGCTATCAGAAAAATACGTGTATGAGCTGCTGACCCCTAATTATAGGGGCCAGCCCTTTTTTCTTAATTTTAAATGAAAGCTCTCGTTATTCTAAACAACTTTTGTTCTATATGTATAAACAAAATATTTTTAGTTTAAAGGTTATAATACAAAAAGCAACAAAATTTCAGCCCCGAGAAAATCTTAAACTTTGGCGACAAATAGCTCAAAAACTAACAAAGAAATTACCAAAATTTTCATGCCAGCAAAACTATAAAATGTTACTGACAATTTCACCAAATTTCATGAATCTATCATCTGTAGTTCCCGAGATCAACTCTGGACAAAAGACCCCCCAATTTTCAATTAAAGGACAATAACTCATAACCGGAAGTGAATTTTAAAAATTTGAAAAAAACGTCTAGAGATATTAATATCATCTACATACCCTGAAAGTTTCATAGCAATCAGACAAAAAATGTTCGAGAAATCTCGTGCACAAAATTTGCGGGAAAAAAAAAAAAATAATAATAAGAAACAGTAGAATAACAGAAGGGTTTTCCGTTGAAAAACGGAAAACCCTAATAAGAAACAGTAGAATAACAGAAGGGTTTTCCGTTGAAAAACGGAAAACCCTAATTATAAAAAAAATTAACTATAGACCGAATCTTGCCACACTAGGTTTGCTCCCCAGCTTTTGAATGATCTTTTTCTTGCGTTTTGTAATGCAGTTATACGTTATTCATTTTTTTAGAATTCATTAATTGCACATAAATGTTTTCACTTTTTTCATTTCATCAAACCAATATGTTGATAAATCAGTCCCAATACAGTCTGTGTATAGAAGGAGCTTTGAAAAAAAAGATATGAAATGCACTACCTTCAAATGACACGACCAGGGGCCCGTTTCACAAAGCATACTTAGGACTAAGTTATATCTTAGGAAAGAACTCTTTCCTAAGTTCATTACTTATCCGTTTCACTATTCCAGTCTTATCTTATGAAATTCCTAAGTTATGTCTTAACTTTAAGACAGGTAAATCGATCTCTTAGGAACAAACTTAACATGGCGACTATTTATTTTCTGATGAAATGAATTACATGCACATTAAAATTGAACAAAAATACAAGAAAAAACGAATCATTAGGAGTTGTTTATTTATTTCTTAACTGAAAACTTTAGAACTATCAAAATATACATATATTTCTTCAATTTTTTCATTTGTGTAGACTTTAAATTTTAACATTTTTTAAAGATTATTTGGTCGCACGCGCAGATGGGTAGCTGGTATTGTTACAGCTAGTGCACTGATGATAATGAAATTAGTCATGCCCGAGAATCACTGCTATCTTAAGTAGTTTGATAAAAATAGGAATAAATACGAAATAAAACTCAATTACAGAATGACTGGATGATTTGTCCTATCCCTCCACCAAATAAGCTTTTCTTTTACGAAAGAAATTTTAGGTGTTTTCTTTGCAGTAGAGTGAGGGGTTGTTTATTTCAGTTTTTGTTGGAAGGGGTAGGAGTGACCGGCAAGTGGCTTAGGTATGTCGATGCTAAATCATCCTTGGGAATGCTGTTTCATTAAGAAATAGTTGCCTTTTATCTCGCTTCCTCTGTCAGCTAATATGCATTTATTTGCAATGTTTCCTTTTGTTAAAATAACCCCTTTCCTTATAACAACCATTACAAGAAAACACGCGTTGCATTAAACTTAGTTAAAAAGTTCCACATATTTCCATTCTAAATCCTATTTGTCACTGCATGTGAGTATTGTATTCCATTTTGAAATATACCGTAAGATGTAGTAAAGTCATGATATTTGGATATCTCAACGGGTATTTTTTTACTTCATGATTAAGCATATCTGTATACGAGTATGTTAACACGGACTATTTACAATGGACCAACTAGACAAAACAAAATGCACTAGGTCATATATGAAGAATATAAGAAATTCAAGCAGTGACCAATGTTTTCAAATGACTCATGCTGTCAATAATTATATGTACATGTAGCAAAAAAACAAGAAACATACTGCGATCTCTCAAATTAAAAAATACCGTTTTCAAAGAATATTATACAAATATTGACTGGGGTTGAGGACAACATTGATTATATTAGCCCCCTTGGGACGAAATATTGCCCGACGCGAAGCGGAGGGCAATATTTTCGTCCCAAGGGGGCTAATATAATCAATGTTGCCCGAAAACACAGTCAACATTTGTTTTGTTATATGAAGAAACAAACCAAAATTTAAGAAATTAATTGAAAACAGATCGCCGTAATTTTCTCATCTCAACAAAGAATTCACGAATTCAATTTTGTGCAAAGTTCATTTCCAAAATATCCTCAGCATGCATCAAACGGTCACTTGTGATATTCCGCCGACCGTACGAATTATCAGACAGGTGTTCTACCTGATTTTACTTCACAGTAATTCGCAAATCCTTATATCCGTTATGATAGCAAACCGTTGCATTGCGCGTTCGTTGTTTACTTGCCTTGACTGACTATCTATTATGACGTCACCTTGTTTTGGAGTCGCGAAGAACTATTTACGTCACCGTTTACGAATCAACAAATCAGAGGCGATTATTTGAAATAGAGGGAATGTTCTCTAGATATTATTCCTAGCCGGTCAATATCTAAAAAATATTGACCGGTCAATATTTTTCGGACGAGCTGATATTACAATTATTGACTATTCGTCTATATAGAGTTATATAGTGAGAATATACTACTGAATATAACAAACGGTTTTATTACGTTATTTTTATCTACTCGTGTATGCACGTGAAGGTAAAATATTACACAAAATTTCAGGACATGTACATAGGCACTACACTATTTGCACTCTATTTACACATTTTAACTTTTTTTCTAATTTGTTTCTAGGTGAATAAGGTTATGTGTTTTTACGTTTACTTAGAACGTTTACATTCATGCCATATTGAAAAGAATTTACATGATCGATATAAGTTAGGAATTAACAAAATGATTTAAAAGTGGCTTACAATATATCTTAAGATAAGATTTAATCCTTATAACTAATAAATGTATGCATCTGAGCATACACCAAAGAAGTTAACTGAAAAACATATGTTTATATCATGATTATTCTGAAGTTTCCAATTTATAAGTAAAAAGGAAACGGTCTAAATGAAACGTTTATTTTATCATATCTTTTGTTCAACCTTAGTGTGCGTATAACTCTTCAATGTAAAATAAACAGTCGCCATATTCACTTCGTTCCTAAGACATCGATTCACCTGCCTACTTTAAAGTAGTCATGTTCTATATTTTATATGATAAAATGAAATATATCAGAAAGGACACTTTGATAAAACTATAACATGTACCAATCATTACTAAGTATCTGAAATGTGTATGTATACATTAAGATTTAGCATATTGCCCGCAAATATTTATTTTAGAATAAAAATTAACCTCCTATTACACTGCACTATATATCTATGAAAAAATACACGGGCGTTGATCTTATTAACTTGTAATGATTGCAATAACATGCATCTTAAGATATGTCATAAGATAGTTTAACAGTAAGAAAGTTTTGTGAATTAGCTACATGATAGAGATGATAGCTACATGAAAGCAGAGGATGCTCACTCCTCCTTGGCACCTGAGGCCCGTTTCACAACGGCTTCCTAAGATGTTTCCTAAGATAGAACTTAAGATATGCCTAAGTTATAACTTTCGAAGTTCCTAAGATTTGTCATAGCTGTTTCACAAAACTTTATTAGCGTAACGCAGTTGACTAAATCGTATATTAAGATACATTGTAAGCCAGTTTTTAAATCATTTCGTTAATTCCTAACTTACTAGTATATCGATCATGTAAATTATTTTCAATATGTTACGGATATAAACTTTTTAAGTAAACGTAAAAACACATTCCCTTCTTCACCTAGAAACAAATTGGGAAAAAAATTAAACCGTGTAAATAGAGTGTAAATAGTGTAGTGCCTATGATGTTAGTTGAAGAAATATATGTATCTTTTGATAGTTCTAGAGTTTTCAGTTAAACCCCTGTCACACCGGAGCTGCGTCCTAACGGCGATCCCGCTGCGTCCTTAAAAAAAGTAAAACGCCAAGGTAAACGCAGTAGAGTCTCCTACAGCGCCGTATCAACGCAACAGCATCTTCGTCCGTCGCAGTGGGATCGCCTTGAACGTTTTAGAACGCCATGCGACCGCGCGCACTTTGAACATGCACAAAGTACGCGCGGTGGCTCTGCAGTCTGATAAACACGCCCTAGAAGTGTAGTGAGGTCGCCGTGACAGCGCCGTAAGATCTCCAACAGCGCCACGAGAGCTCCATGGGCGCGCTTAAGAAACGCGACTAATCGACGTGTAGACGCAGTGATAAGTCAATTGCGCTTGCACGGATACCTCACGGAGTCCTTTGGGATCTCACTGCATCTCTATCGCGCTCTCACTGCGCTCTCACTGCGCACACACAGTGTTTGAACAAGTTGTTTTTCATTTTGCTGCGTTCACACAGCGATCCCAAAGAGCTGTTGCTGCGTTCATCACGCTCTCCTGACGTTTCTTCTGCGTTTATACTGCGCTCCCACGGCGTTTCTTGTGCGTTGTCATCAAGACCACGAACACTCGAAATATGGCTGTTGTACAATAGCAAGCGATGTAATAATTATCAAACTGGATGTAGATGAAAAAAGTAGCATTTGCTAATATTCCAAGACCTATCAATGAACGTGGATGGAATTCATGCCATTTGGTTCTGATGTTTTCACATCTTTTCTTTTTCTAACAACTAATAACTGATCTTTTTTGTAGACCTGACTACTAAGAGTTTTGTCCTAGTCCTTCACAAATTGGTTAGAAGTAGTTATGTTTCAATTACAATGTACCTTTTCATAAAATCAAAACAATTTTTAAATCATTTATTTACTAATTGTAAATTCTTGTTTGTTTCCAATACAATAGTACAAATTGATATTAACCTACCAAGAAGTAACGAACGTCTTGTGCACGCAGTCAGCGCGCAGAGCACGCCGTGGACGCGCGGTAAAAACTCTAGAACGTCATGAGCGCTCGGCGGAAACTCAGCGAGAGCGCTACCGCAGTAAATCGCCACGTAGAACTCCGTAAGAACGCCTCAGTCGCCGTCAGGACGCCGTGACATCTCCACTTGTAAAATTTTCAAATAAAACTGTACATTTTTTCTCAATTTTCCTTGCGATCCTACGGCGATTCCATTTTACAACGCCGTGAACACGCCGTGGGGACGCAGCTTGGTGTGACAGGGCCTTAAGAAGTAAAGTGAACAAGTCCTAATGATTTGTGTATTTTTGTATTTTCGTTCAACTTTAATGTGCATGTAATTCATTTCAATACCAAATAAACAGTCGCCATATTGAGTTTGTTCCTTAGACATCGATTTAGCTGTCTTAAAGTTAAGACATACATGTAATTTAGGAATTTCATAAGATAAGACAAGAATAATGAAACAGATAAGTAATGAACTTAGGAAAAAGTTTTTTCCTAAGATATAACTTAGTCCTAAGTATGCTTTGAGAAACGGCCCCCTGATCCTGTCTCTGAGGTTTTCCAGAGGTCCGTGATTGCCCTGCTTTCGACTATTGATTAAATACCGAATTGTCCATGGATTTTTCTCCGTTTTTCCCGATCATAATATTTCCCACAAATTACGACATTTTCTCCGATAATGACATTTTTACTGATATAATATTGGGCTCACGGCGGGTGTGACCGGTAAGCAGAGGATGCTTACTCCTCCTAGGCACCTGATCCTACCTCTATCTATTTTGAGGTCCGTGTTGCCCTGCTTTGAATTTGTATTTCGTTTTATGGATTTTTGAGATAGTTCAAGGTTTGTTATACCGTATTTATTGTTTGTTATTGTGTTTTACCACTTTACAACTTCCAGATCAATCCGAATGCTCCGAGACAACGACTTTACTCAATTTAGACATATAACTGGAAGCAGCAGACCAGACTGGATATGAAAAATTCCTAGCGACGTTCAGGAAGTTACTCTTTGTAAATTTATTGTTAAACTTTGGACTCTCCAAGACCTTCCCCCGCACATCTGCAGTTTATGTCAAAAATTGTTCACATGTTTCTACTTCTTGTGATGGAACCTTTTTATTTAGAGAAGCCTGGTGGCAAACTGTTATAGAAAATTTCGACATTAACTTATCTGCTGACCTATGTGGACTTAGTAATAACGACATCTATTTGTTTCTTTTAGGCGCAAGGTCACTCTCAGGCCTTTCATTTACAGATTTTTCTTAAAGTTTGCACCTTCTTAATTTTCGGCTAATTAGGGATGCAACAGCATGTTATTATAGAATGTCACGTGTAATATCCTGTCCATACACATAAATGTCACAGGATTACAGTGTTATATAAATAATAATACTTTATATTTTGGTATTGCCTTATAGAGTGTGTACACCTGTAAACTTGTTGGTAATTACGTATTATATGTACTGGATCTTTGCATCATAGTAGACCTATATTATCTCGTTTTCTCTACAATTGTCTATATGTTTATATTCTTGTAAATATGTTATGATAATCTCCTTTGAGAGGAAATAAAGAAAGAAAGAAATGTATGACATATCTTAGGAACTTCCCAAGTTATATCTTACTAGGTATCTCTTAAGTTGTGTCATAGGAAATCTTTATGAAATGGGCTCCATTACTATAAGGTGCCTCAATATAAATGTATTTTTAAAATTTTACCATTCAATAAAAGCGAGCTATCGTCATCTTACTCAGGTATGCAATGCTCTGCGACAGAGTTTCAAACAGTTCAAATCATTACATTTCATATCGTTCATCATGCATTAAATCAATTTTGAATTGCGTCTCAACAACTGCTTTTGCCCCTATTTATGGAATAAAATGTAATAAGATACAAGTATCTCCTATTTATAAGTCTTTCTGATATAGTAATGAAATATTATTTTAATCTATCAATTACATTTTTATAATTTTTTCCATTTCAATCCGATCGCATATAGTTCACCGCTAAATATTCCCTTGATACATGTACAATACAAAAGGCTAAATTACATAAAGAAATTATAGATTTGAAAGGAAATGGGAAAATAACAGAGAAATTTTCAAAGCGGGGTGTTGTACTCAATAATTTTTAAAGCACACGTAAATGTAAACACAACAGGAATAAGGAATCATAAGTATAATGGGGTGATAAATTTGGTCGGGGCGTGATCAAATCGAATAAAGCCCTGATAGATTTGATCACGCCCCGAACGAAATTATCACCTCATATTAAAATGATTACTAATTACTTAATAGATTTGTACAATTTTCAGCAGTTGTACGATTAATATTAGAATACTCAGTATGCAAACCTCGCTTGCGCACCAATACTACGTCATTTTAATGTATTGGACTGTATGGTACAAAACCAGTTCGTAGTGTTATCACAGAAAAAGACAGTGGAAAATGTAAATATTCATGTATATTAACCACATTTGTGCAATGTAAATGTATAATGGACCCGTATATCTGGTAATTTTTGCGATGATCTAATTTTCGCTTTCTTCGGGATCTCTTTTAAGTCGCAGATTTTTGAATACGCAGAAATTATACTCTATATTATTCTCTATAAGAAACTTTTTAAATCGCGAAAAAAAAAATGACCGGCGCAAATTAAAAATGCTACAAATTTTCCTCATATTTGCAAATTTTGTGACACGCCAAAAAACCGGATATACGGTATACGTACACATTAATTAAACTTGACCTTCGTAACCAGAAAAAGGATATATACTGGCCGTGCGTGTTTTCCAAATATTAGAAATAAGTCGGTCAGAAGTTATAGACGGTGGGTGTTTTCTTTTGTTTGGATTAAGTAATGCTGATAGAAATTTTTGTCTGTATTAAAGAATTTTTCATCCAATGAAGTGGTACAAAATGTTTTACTCTTACAGAATCGCAATAAAAGGAATGGTAATGACAAACATATACTTGTGGGGAAAATGTTCATCTAAACAGCTTGATGGTCATCAATTTACCCATCTTTATTAAATATTTAATATCTTTCTGGTAATCCTGAATAATACAATATGCTCCAAAAGTATTTTGATCACCTTTTTTGATTTTTGTCTTTAAACTGAGCTTTTTCCTTCAAGTTTTTTGTTTAGAAACATTATCACAAACCCTTAGAACTTATGCTTTGTGTTGACTTAAAGTAAAGATCATACAGAATAAAAGGGATGCTTTTTTCAATAAAGTATAAACAATATTTGATTCTACACTAGAATCAGGAGAATTCGTACCCTGGAGAGCCCGTGCTTTGGAAAACATTTACCCTATTGATAACTTTATATTTTCCTGTTATCAATAGGGTATACTGCAGGTAGATGCATTTTAAGTTTACATATTTAACAACTACAATCATTTCATAGCACTGTTTTGGCCTTTTATATAAGGGAGAACCTCTTTCTCGATGAAAGAATACATGTGTATAATTATTTTTTAGTTAATGAAAAAGAAAATGAGATATTTTTTAAAATTGTATTACGTGTTTTCGTTTTTAGAATGGAATTATTCAAAAATATCGAATACATGTACAATCAAACATTAGTAATGTTTTACTTTTCCTAGACATACATCTAAATACTGACTTAAAACATACCTGTATAGACAATCTTTATTGTCTAAAAACGCAATGTGTAATTTCTGTAAATACATATATGTTATAATTGTATTTCAGTGGCAGATATGCACAATGGGCCGGGTGTTTGAATATTCTTTTTGTTTTACAGTCATGTAATTTGTTATAGCACATGTCACTATGATAAATTATTCACTTTATTGCTTATTTACTTAATATAAGTCCGTAATTAATTCGTGGCCAAAGTCGCATATTGCATTTATAAACAATGTACTTTTTGCGACTGAAATGGCTCTATGATGAGAGCATCAGATGAAACGTAACCTTATAGAACTAGGCTTTTTAAGTTGTGGGTTCGTTGCCACCCACACTTTCTGAGTTTTTTTCTTATCGTTTGTTAGAATATTCAAAACTGAATATAGTTCGACATTGTCCTTTTGTAAACTTGTATTATAATATTACATGTATCAAATACATTTATAATTAATTAGAAATTGCATTTACGACTTAACTTAAATGGACATTTGCGCTATCGTTTTCACTCATTTTCTTGAGTAATTTTTGTGAAATCTAGAACAAGCAACCACCGTTTTTTCTATGGGGGTTGTTCGCTGGAGTAATTTACAACCTCACGAAAGAATTACAAATTGTGGAATAATAATCAAATAGGAGACGAGTTTATATACCTGTTAAAATGTATCATATTTTCTTTGATTAAAATAAAAAATCAGAAATATCATGTCCAACCGAATACTCTAATGTTCTGTACTTAATTGTCAAATACTAACTGCGTACTAAAAAAGCCCTCTGCATTTTCATGACTAAAGTTGATGAGGTTTGTTCTTCACGAGTAAATTGAGCCAGCTCTGCTCATCCAAGCTGTTTGTACATGTATATCTATGTGTTGTGCTTCTTGTACCTTTTATGGTTTAAAAAAATATATAAATTTTAAAAAGAAGAATTAATACAACGATGCTATAAAATTAAAGAGATTGTCCTCAAACGTTATATGCAGAAACATACTAACTGTTGTTCTTGTTTTTTTAACAATTAAAAGAATCAATGATATTCTTGTTAAATAGTTTGATCATTGGTTATTTTCTTAATTTCTTAATACAAGTTTTCATTCTACAATTTTTTTCTCCATTTTTAAAAAATCAAATTTACTCTAGAACATGTCAGATTGACGAACAATTAAGGTAATGTAATCTGGAAACAGGAAGAGGATCTTATACCGTCCGGGAGGGGAGGGGAATATATCTAATGTTTGATGAAATAATATGCTAGAGGGCTATGCTTTATCACTGGTACCAACAAGTTTTTCTGGAAAAATCTTTTTATTCCCAATGGAAAATGTGGAATCATTAGATTTCGTGGTTGCTCAATGATTTTTGTGGAATACGTGAGTATCTCTCATCCACGAATTAACATCCTCCACTAATTAATAAGTTAGTGTTAAAAAGTCATACCGGTATTTCCTATATAGAAGAATACACGAAATTACGTTCCCATGAACCAATAAAATTTAAGCAATCCACAAAAATTGGCCCCCACAAATTTTAATCAAATGGCAATACATGTAACTATAAGAATGAAAATCTTAAATAATATTCTAGTTATCATTCAAAGTAAGTATGTTAGATAAAGATATTTCGTCTTCCTTAATCATTTTTTTATGGCTGGGATTAGTTTTTCACAATACTTCTAATTCATTTTTCTACAGGTCAAAGAGGAGATAACTCGTTGGGGTCATGTAGTACATGCGTTGGAATGTAAACAAAGAGAGAGAGAGAGAGAGAGAGAGAGAGAGAGAGAGAAAGAGAGAGAGATTCATTATTAATCATTAAATTAATTATTGTGGATTTAATCGGAAAGTTGTTCGAGCAGTAGTATAAATCACCTAAACTGAAGTTATGAAATTTTAAGATTAATCGTCTTGATATTTTCATAATGACGTGGTATTAATTTTTTTCAAAGACAAAATCCAGTATAGAAGTTTACGAATGGTGCTGACAACAAAGTGCGCTATAATTAAAGAAAGTTTACTTAAATGGCAATTGTCTAATTATATAAAAACCATTGTATTTAAAAATTGATTGGTTTATACAATGAATGTTTCTTGATAAATACATGTAGTTTGATTACTTTTCATTTTAAGAAATCCATTACACAGTAAAACACACTGACAGACGATTTCGGCGATATAATGTAATTTGTTTCTGTTTAAAGCCAGTTTCTGTTTAATACTTCATCCGTGGTTCAAAGAGAAGATAACTCAAAATAACTCACTGGGTTTATGTAGTACAGACGTTGGAATGTAAACAAGAGAGAGAGAGAGAGAGAGAGAGAGAGAGAGAGAGAGAGAGAGAGAGAGAGAGAGAGAATATGAATTATTGATTGCATGTTTACATGGAGCAAATGAAAAAAAATTGCATGACTATTAATTATATGTTATTTCAATTTTATGACAGATCATGAACATAATTTAATCAAACACTTCATTGAAAAACTAGTCTACAAATATTTCATGTAAACAAATAAATGAGGCTTGATGGACAATTCGCAGACAATACAAAAATGATCGAGTTGTGCGAGTTTAGGAGCAATGAATTCCAGATCTTGAGTTCACTTATTAGGTAAATTTTGTCAATGTTGAAAAATGAGTAAGTACCTGGTGTTAAGTCTCTCATTCATACAATCCAGACTAGGATTTGAACCTAGATACCCCATAAAAATATGGTTGCTTTTCATTAAGCTACCTGGATTTGAAATGAGAAGGAACTTTACCATCAGATAAATTTAAAGCAAATCGAGACATGTCTACCACAAACTTTTGAAATCAAAATTTAAAAAAAAGATCTAACGGATTATAATGTTGAAGATCTTACTGTATATGACATTGTAAAGATTTGTTTTAAAACAACCAAAGATTCTTGTGTATAGTGGCTTCAAATTTGAACTTTACACAAAATTCTTCCAGTTGGATACTACCTTAAAAAATCAATATCAAAACTACTGACAGATGTGTTTTGTAAAAAAATAAAGTGGAAACGATAATTTATGTTTTTAAAATACATACCCTGTGGAATGAACTTAATTTATAAATTTATAGGAAGACCTCTGAAAGAATTGGATTTAATATGTCTAATATTATAATTGGCAAACTTCCATCGTCGTTTCATAACAAAATCGTTAATTTTATAATTCTTCATATGAAACAATATATATTTTGTTGTCTTATGTCAAATAAAATTCCATGCTTGGTTTCCTTTGTCACTTAAAACTAAATTACAATATTGAAAGGTATGGTGCAATACAAACTTGTATATTCAATATTTTGAAAAATTATGGGACATTTGGAAAGGTATCTGCTGCTGACATCTGTTTTATTTTTATTATGACCATTTTTTCTATTTCTTATTTTTTTTTTTGTTATTTTTTTTCTCCACGTAGGCAAGTAAACACAAAGTAATATGGTTAGGTGTTTATTCATAAGTGTGCGTAGTCTGCTTTTTCAAAAAGAAAGAAATTATAAAAATAAAACCAAAATAAAAAACACTTCATGTACCTTTAATGTTGATTGTTGATCTAAAAATCTTTATCGTTATGAATTTAGTCGGCATTCCCCAATTCTGATTGTCTGTGTTTTCCATATGTTTAATGACATCTGGTTTTTCTCCGTTATCAGTAACACAGCCGCTGAGAGAAGCTAACATGACCTTGGCTGTAAAATGTAAACAAAGCTCTTCACGAAATTGATATGATCAAGAAATTAACCACAGTCTGTATCTGTACTGATATTAATTAGACGAAACAAAGTAGTTTGATTAAAATATGTATCTTGATAAACTATGTCGTGCCAATACACGATATATTTTAATAAACCTAATTACATTTATTATATTAATACGTCTTTTATATAAAAGGATATAGACGTATGTAGTATTACAAGAACAATTTTGATTATTTTGTATTTATCTCTCAGATTTAAGAATGTGCATGGGCTAATCATCTTTTAGGAGAATTTAGCAAAAAAAAAAATCAAACTGAGATAAGTCATGGTACTATTCTCATCACTTTGTGTTTTAAAACAAGCTTGGTTAGATTTGTTCAGATCTTGCGGAGTATATTTCAAATATTCTAAGAACCCACATTTTCAGTCAGTTAATTTTTTTTACAACTTTTTCATGTTGACAAACAATGAGCAAGTTTACTTACCACATATCCACACGCGACGTTTTCGTTTAGTCCAACACAGAATGAAAACCGACAAAAATATAATCCGTTAACCTAAAGTACAGCTCTCTTGTATTCACTTTCTTCACTGACACATCTTTATTACAAGCCGTAATCGTGTACAGATCGGTAAAACCATACTCAGCCGAACATATCGATCGCCATTTCTTTCTCCTTCTCGTTCACATTATTGGGTCAAGCATGCGTAGAAGCTTAAAATTATATACAAAAACAACACAGCTGAAAATGAGCACTAAAATTTCTGTCGACGGCGATATCTTTTGAAAACTAGATACATATGCATAGCGCAGTACCTCAAAAAAATAAGTCATAATAATAGCCAGTTGCTCTGAGCTTTTTGTTGACATATGTATCAAAGTTTAGAAAGAAATCTTCAAAAAACCGACGTTTGCTCCTAAATGACATCTCAGACGGAATCGCTCGGCCGGAGATATATACTCCCTGAATGGGTACCCTCAAAAACTTTACTGGCTTTAAGTTATTATGTATCAAATATTTATTTCAAAACTGAAATTTAACGTCTGAAAGAACTCTCCTTATCATGATTAGAGTTTACCTGGTGTCAGTTCGCGATTCGCCGAAATAGAGCGATTTAAAAAACCCGATCGGACATAGGTGCAAACCGTTTTTTCGCCCCAAGTCCCGTTGGCACCTAAATGACACGTCAGACGGTTTCGTTTGCAGCTATGTGATAACATTCGGTTATATATATATATATATATATATATATATATATATATATATATATATATATATATATATATATATATATATATATGCTTGATGACTTTAAGAGATAGTAGATTAGCTTACAAAATCTTCATTGAATAATATTACTTGTCTTGTTTTTAGAATTTCATTGCATCGGTGTGATTTTAACATTTTTTATATAGTACGACAAATTTCGGCTCTTAAAATGTATATATATATAGAGAGAGAGAAAAAAAAATAGGAAAAAAATAGTGATTATTAAAGATATAATTTTATAGTTATAAATCAGTTTCTCTTGGTGACATTACAAATCAAAAATAGAAATTCAGTTTCATCAAATCGTTTATTAAAATTTAAACGAATTTATTTTTTATTTAGATCTAAACATTATTTTAAACATTAGGGAATTCGTTGTAATTTTAGAGTTAGATCAACCATGTCGAGTTGTTTAAAAAGTAAAGCGGCGGCGAGTTTCTATCTCTTATCAGTTATGAGATTTTAGGCCTCAAACTTGAGAAAAGGGGGGATGAAAAAACAAAAATCTTTCCGGTTTATAGTTCAGAATAAAGAGTACAATTTAAAAAATATGGTTCGAGGGGGCACTTTTTGACTCCTTATAAGGGTTTTAAGGGTCTGAAAATGATAACTTTATCACAATTCAAAAAAATTAAATTTCAAGAGTTATTTCGCTTTACTTAATGAATAATTGGCATTAGAGCTATTGGCCTACCAAAAGTCTTGAATCATAGTTGAGTTCTTTCTTACATATGAATTTTAAGAACTTTTCTTTGAGAAACAAACGATGTAGTTGGATATAAAATTCTGGAGTTGTCTTTCTTTGGGCATTTTATTTCTTAAATGTTAACGTCTGGGTATATATTCCTTATATTTGTCTCATTTTATAATATACAGATTTTGAGAAAAAAATATTTAAAATTTAAACAAGGGATTTAAAGGGCTGTCGAAAAGCCCTTCCTTTTTGTTGGAGACAAAAACAGGTCTAGTTGTTCTTATTATTAACTATATGTTTGTATTCGTGTAAATATGTTGTGATAATCTCCATTGGGAGAAAATAAAGAAAGAATGAATAAATATATGTCGTGAGGGGATGCTCCGCTTAGCGGTGCCCTTGTTATATACCTGTCAATAGCATATATGTAAACTGCAATTTCATCCACTGACCTTTATTTATGTTGTGTACAAATAATGTTTTATTGTTTTATATTTTTTATTGGGAAAGGACGGTCTTATTGGAACTTGAGCCTAATTCCAATTGTATTTACGAAAAAATATGTTAAAAATAATCAAAATTAAGCTATACACATTGATGGTTTATTAAGTATTTTATTGGGGATTAAACGGTATCAAGATTAAAACAATACAAATTTCCTTGTTCGTTCAAAGTACTAACAGGTACCAGATGGCGTTACCATCTAGCCTCCGGAAATATTCTATAATGGGATTAAAGTCGTTGTGCTTAAAATTCAGATAGCAGGGTGCAATGCACTGTGCAAAGTTAGATTTTTTTTTATTATAAATATAAATAGACTAAAGTCAATTTATTGACTTATGTAAGACAAAATGAGAAAAATCTATTGTGTGCTATGAATCATAAAATGAGTGTAAATTTGGGATTTGTGTCAACGAATATTTGACTCTTTGGCTATTCTTTAAATTGGCCAAAGTTGAACATGATAAACAACATTCAATTATCAAGAAACAATCCCTTTCAATTGATTGGACTTGGCTTAAAACGCAATGGGTAGGAATGCTTGGATATTTAAATATGGGAAAATACATAACTGTAGAATGAGGAGCTGTTTTGTGTTCGACCCAGTTAATTTGAAATCGGATTTCTAACCAAAAAATGTTTTTGCACCTTGCATATTAGAGTTTTTCATTCATCTGTCATGTATGAATTTTGTTTTCTTTTTTGACAAATACTACGTTTTTGTTGTAGGTTATGCATAACTTAATTTTTTATCGTTGTAGACTAAACAAATGTTTCACATAAGATAGATATGACAATATTTTAAATGACACATAATTAGTCAAACAACTTACTTTTACCACAGGACAATTCAGAACAAAATCTTTACTGAAAAAATACATTCACGGATATGTATTTAGTTGCATCGGATAGAATTGAACTGAGAGATAAAGGTGTGTGTTGATAACTTGAAAGTTGCACGGTATCAAATAAATCACAGTTGTATATGCTTTTATTGCATACAACCTCGTGTTAAGGTGAAACAGACAAAATGTGTATTTACTTGTCCATATTTGTTACACTTGCAAACCATTTAATTCGATGAAATTAAAATGTTAAACGGATTAATATAAGAATATTACCAATATGGATTTCCTTTTAATTCTTGATATATAATGAGGTACCAGATACAGTTATAATCTGATATTCGAAAAAATACCAATAAAAAATAATAAAAAATTCAAATCCTTTATGTTAATTGGCCTTCTGGCTTACTACAATTTTAGCAAAAAAGATATGCATTATGACTACCTTGGTCATTCTATGCAGAGATGCAACGGAATAAAGAAGTAAATGTATTTTAAGTCTTTTTTTTTTTATTTTTGGATTGTATGTAAGTACGCATTTATATTAGTTTGATTTTAATTTCTAAATTTGAGCTGACGTTTTAAGAGATTACGATTTTTGCTTTCATAAAAAAAATAGATATTAATGTTTTGTTTTAAATAAGTCTTGATTTAATTTTCAGTTTAAATCTAAATTTGGAATTTCACGCCCTTTTTTAACACTTTAGTACATGTATATAAGATAAAAATAACACGTAGCGGTTATAAACAAAAGTAAAGGTCAGCTTAAGTTTGTCAGTTGCAAATTTTGATACATGTACTTTGCTATCTATTTAATCATGCTGTTTATGGTTTTATCGATCTTTTTCATATTTTTGGGGTTATAACATTGTTTCATTTTATTTGTTCTGTTTGATTTATAACTTTTAAATGCATGACTCGAGAAATTGTCATTCTATGCAGAGACTCCACAGAGTAAAGTAGTAAACGTACTTAAGTCTTAATATATGTTGGGTTGTAGACAGCCTAACTTTTAGATAATCCACCTACACCCCAGAGGACGTGTCCATTTATCGCTAGACACACACCGTCAATACATACAACGCTGGGCCAAAATGTTAGAACGAATTTTAACAGACTGGTTTGTGTTTTTGTTTATGGTAGCAATCGAATGTGTCGGAACAGATCAAAATGGTCTTTGTCCGAGGTAACTTATTTCTTTTAATAAATATAAAATATTTCAAATAAATGAAATGCAATCACACAAAAATTAGAATCTGTGTTATATTTATTGATTTTATGAGATTTAATTTAAGATATCATATGGGTTGCTGTCCTGACACAAGATGGGATTTTAAAGAAGAACAATGTGTCGGTAAGTATTACATTCTTCTTAACTGAAATAAATCATGACTTCCAACTTATGCACAAAATATAAACATTTCAATCAATCTATATCTTTTATTGAGATTAATCAAAGGTGTTGGACGACCGATCCCTTAATATAAATTGATGTAACCCATGTAAACAATAGAAAAGCTGTCAATGTGACATCAAACCGGATTTTCTTAAAAATGTATATGAACTGTATCCATAATTCGTCAACCCTGAATTGATAAATTTTACCTATCCAGAGAAATGTAGTAAAACTATATTCAATATTATACAAGAAAATGACCAAGTTTGACAGCTGTTTTTTTCCCTCATAATTTACCAAAAAGCCAAAAAATAAGTAACATGCAAATTTCTGATATACAATGTATATACAACTGATCTGCAAAACATCAAATTCCTACCTTGAAAACTGTTGTACATTGTATAATCTGCAGTAGCACCCATAAATTATCAAAAATAAAATCACAATCCAAGTAAAATGCACATCTCGGATATACGAACAAATGATCTACAAATCATCAACTTCCTAACTTGAAATCTGTAGGAGAAGATATCCGTATAGAGACCGCCCGCCCGCCGTTTTCAACATTTAAATAACGGGATTCTTTCTTTGGAAAACCCGGTTTAAAATAGAAATTAAGAAACATTTTTTTTTTAGTTTAAACATTTCTTTAATTTTTAATCATTTATTTGAGAACAAATTTAAATTTTACCTTATTATTGCCCTACTGTGCATAAATAATATAAGATACTTTCGTGAATTATATAGTTCAAAATATTAAAACCAAATGTCAAACTATTGAATATTTTTCAAGAATGCGCGAATGGCTTCTTCGGATTGAACTGCAGCAGGTCGTGTCCATTTCCTTTATATGGTAATAAGTGTCTTCAAACATGTTCATGCGAAGAGGTCATGTGTGATTTCATGAATGGGTGCAAAAACGGCAAGTATAATTTTTAAACAGTTACAATGTAAATCTAATGTTGTCCAATCGTTAATTTGTGGGTTTTTTTTATTTGAACACTTACTTTCAATGCTTACAAATCAAACGTTTTGCAAGCGGTAACGTAATGAATTGTTAATTTTATTTTAACTTTTTGCAAACAAAGACCAATATAAAACATAGTATGTATCGTTATATCTATTCAGTGCCAAAATGGTTGCCCTAAAGTATACACTTTTTTTTTAAAGTGAAATACTATTAGATCAGTATTTTAAATGTATATAAATGTTAACTTGGTAACAACTTTTCTGAAATGAAAATATAAATATAAAAACATATGAAAATAGTTTAAAAGTGCGGATATTATTTACCAGTAGGTGTTATTTAAACTTAGAAAGTTTTAAATAATTTGCATTAGAAGTTCAGTAATAAAAGATTTATTCATTTATCTCTGCTTTCATGGATTGTTATAATAACGCATTTCGATTCATGATTTTAAAACAATTAAATAGATCGAAAAGATGTAATAAAGTAATCCGAGCGAACGCGACGATGTGTAAAAACTTTAAATATTTCAACCAAGTGATGTTGCAACCAAAACTTTTGGAGGTTTCATTAACGTTAAAAATTAATACAAAATCCGAAAACAAGCTTCAACGATGGAATGTGTCAATGGCAGTACTCGACTCGTGTGCAGCGGCATCAGGTTTCTTACATTGGCAGTTAAAACAGTGAGTAGCAGATCTACCGGAGTGGGTGTCTCATAGTTTGTAAATACATTGCTGTATCAAGATATTTTTGATTAGGTACTTGATAAATATTCGCCGAGTAAAGGAAGGAAATACTATATGCGTTTCTGCGCACAATATGTACGTACATGTACATATAGAATTAGCATATATTTCAACAAACGCTTTGTCCACTCAAACAAAGTTTCTTAGAGCTGACATTAATTGATAAATGCATTTTGCATGAGAAACACTGAACGAAGAACTATTATTTAGCTCTTTTCTAATTCAGCCAAATATGTATGTTCGTTAAAATATTAGAAATGTAAAGGGCGATCATATGTTTGGTTTGTTGAAATGTATGTTAATGAAGATTAATAAAGATTATATAAAAAAGACTTGAGGGTTTCAAACTCTTTACTTTCTAACGAAATGTTGTACTGCCCTTACCAATTATCATTAATGCCTTGTGTCCTATTTAGGAGGGAAATCAATAATGTATATGATTTGTTAATAAGAGAACCTTTCTGCTCGTAGATATATCATCTATAATCATTTTATGTTACATATATTTGACTTCTTCGATGTGACATTTAACACGTCGCTCGGTGTATAACATGTAACCTCTTACATTTACGTCATGGTCATAAAATTGAACTTACCAATTTATTTATGGTGACCTCTGCGCGGTATTCCAATAAGGAATTAGTCGTGTCATCGTAGACTATTTCAACCAATGTCCTGAGTGTCCAAGTATCTATAGCGCAATTGAATCGTTAACATGTAAGATAAATTCTTTACTCCATGTTAATAATGCCACATTATCAAATATTTACATTTTGGTGTATGTGATACATGTAAGATTACAGATCGAATTTGTAACTTATTGTCCCGTGTATTTTATCTATGACACAAATAACGTTCTGTTGGAGAACGAGCGGGTTTTGCATGATTAAAAGAAATAACTATGAACATCACTTTGAAATCTATACATTTCAATATTTAATGAAACAACTGCTGAAAATAATGTTACTAGTAAAATGAATGAATTATGTAGGAGATAGTCATGGACGGAGCGTGATCAAATTTATTATAAAGCCCATTTGGTTTTATTGGATTTGATCACGCCACGACAAAAATGATCATCTAATAATACTTAAAGAATGATTCCTTATTCTTTAATTCAAATACTTTAAATGCGCATTTTCATATTCACATAATCTGTTGATAGATTCGAAATGTGTTCAAACAACCATGAAGACTTCAATAGAACAAACGAATGTCGTTTCAGCATTTAATGAAGCATACGGAATTTCGACAAATGACATTTTTAGAACAACTAATTTTGAAGAAACAACAATGAACGGGTTGCATCGTACAACATTTGTTGAAGGAATTTCATTATTTAATAATTACTTTTTTTTAATTAATGAGATAAAGTATTTATACTGATTGATTTTGCATGTGTTTTGTCATACCTGGTATTCTGTTTTATTTATATCAAATTTAAAAATATACTTAAATGAAGTTTTCTATCCCATATTCTGGTGGGTTTTTTATTGGTAATATTAATATAATTGTGTTATAATGCTATTCAATGAATTAAGTATGACATAGTTTTTCAGCTCACTTGAGTGAGCTTTTTTGATTATATTGTGTCTGTCGTCTGTCTGAATTATTTAAACAGAAATTTAAAAAATTCTTCTTCCCAAGAAACGTTTGACCAGGAAAGCTAAAACGGATGTTGAAACATTTTCAGGTAGTGTTAATTCAAAGTTGTGAAAATTATGACACCGCGGATAGGATGGGGTCATAAGGGTGATGACTTTTTACATAGGAATATATAGAGTATTTTAATTTTTAAAAATCTTCTCCCAAAATTTGGTGTAATTTAAAGTTTTGAAAATTATGACCCCGTAGGAAGGATGGAGCTACAATTGGGAGTCAAATTTTTCCATAAGAATATAATTCGTATAGAGTAAATCTTAAAAGAATCTATTTCTCCTAAACCGAATGGCCAGAAAAGCTGAAATTTGTGTACGCATCCTCAGGTAGGGCAAGTTCAATTACTTTTTTTTCAAATCATATTCTCCCGGGATAGATTCAAGTTTGTTCAAATCACCAGGGGTAGAATAGGGTAGAATAGAGTCACACAAGGGGGGGGGGGGTGTGAAATTTTTACATTCAGTGCTGCTTTTGTGAAAGTTGACAAAGCAATTCTATCCTATACCCTGTATCCTGCATCGTTTCCTGCAAAAAAGCCATAAAAACCGAAAATCTTTAGAACGAGGTAACTTAAATCGCACGCGGAGTGTACTCAATTACGTAAACAAACAGGTAAGCGATTAAAGTGTTTTTTTAATTATTAGATATTGCACAATAATGTTTTAAAATATTACTTTTATCTATCGCTAATACAAACATTTTAATCAAATTCTTTTTCCTATATTATAATATCAACGGAGATTATCGGTAATTGGCTGATTCGGTCACCGATAAGACTAGACTATTATAGTCTGTCCCAAGATATTTATGCTGCATATTTGAAAGGTTTTTAATAAAAATACACATACCTGTGACTAAAGTGCAATTAAAATCGATGAAAGGGAAAATTCCCAAGATAACTTCATTCACACATTATCATTTTTCCCTCGTAAAAATTCACAGGAACGAAAACAGATTTCCTACGGAGATTTATAATGGGGAATGTTGACACCTTTTCTCCATTCGGAAATACTCGGCACACCTCGCGCAATTTTTCAACGTTATCATCCGGGCGTCTTCATCTCCTTGGCAATGGAAAAACCTCGTAGACTTTTTATCTTTAGCATTGTACTGATACCCGACAAGCTAGAGGGGGCGTTTCAAAGGGGAAATCTTGGGATTTTTTCATACAATTGAATGAACATTGTCTGAACCAAGAGGTATTTATAATTATTGAATAATAAAAGAAAATATGCGGCAAAAATATCTTGGGACAGACTATAGACTATTAATCGGTCACGATTCGAAACACATTGTTTCATAAATAAATTAAAGCATCGCATTTGTTGCTATATTCATTTGAATATATTGATGAAATTTAAATTCTTATGCATTTGTAGTTCGCTTACATTTCTTAATTTGATCTGTTTAGTTTATTAATTGGCCTTATACGTAGTTGTGATCGGACATCGGAGAAATTATATGAAACGTGATATGTACACAAAACAACGTTCGTTTCTTGTTAAAGTACATGTACATGTCTACTTATATGTTAAGTTGTTCGTAGACTGAATACTTCTGTTGAGTCTTTAAATAAAGCAATTAAACATTATTTATGAATAAATCTAACGCTGCATTGTGCGCCTAAAATTTTACTCTAACTCCATACTTACAACGTTTCCGAATTGACAAATATGTAGCACAAAACAAATTTCTTTACCACTTTGTAAATTCAAAATACAATTATTAATTTTTAAATGTTTTATTTTGTTTTACACGTAAAATTGATGTTGTAAATGTATTTTTAAATTAATTTTCGTTTTTCAAAACCAATCTGAAATATATACTCGAATCTGATGCAGGATAGGATAGACTAGGATAGAGTTTGACTTAAATGTTCCTATCATGTATCTTGCACCATGTATCCTATCCTATTCTTGTCAACTTTCAGGATAGCAGTACTGTAGGAATATAAAAAAATCTTTAATAATCTTCTCAAAAACATTTGCCTAGAAAAGTTGTAACTTTATTGAAGGCAACCTAATGTAGCGCAGATTCAAATTCGTTAAAATTCATATCTTGAGGAGTAGGGTCGGTCCACATGGGATCCAGTTTAACAAAAAGGAAACATTTTAAATCACAAGAACTGGCTCCGATTTCACAAAAAAAACTTAAGTTTTTACCTAAGTTTAAACTCAAATCCTGAGAATTTACTCAGCTGAGATTTTTCTCAAATTGCATTTCACAAATCAAACTTAGTCATTTCTCAGCTGAGTTGAATTTTTTACTTAGCTGAGTCAAGAATTGTCATTGTCACAAGTGGCCCCTTATAACTTTCCTTGTTTTTTTTTAAGTTATTCTCATTAAAAAAAATCGTCTGCTTATGTTTTCAACAGAGGAAAATCGGATTAAATTAACAAGAGTCATAAAATGTTCATAAGTCATGAAATGTAACGTTACACTTTGTTATGCTAGGTATAGATGACATATCTACATGATCTTATATATTTTATAACAAACAAAAGACCACATTAAATACATTATGGTTACCTTAAAATCATTAGAAAGTAGAATCACTGCACAGTTATTCCATTTAACACAAACAAATGAATTAGTTCCCTTTGTTTACATTTTTGTCAAGGGAGATAACTCCGCCAAAATTATAATTTTTTAATGAAAAAAATATTTATCAAACCTGCATGAAACATTAAATATTCGCTGATTATTGAGTGGAATAGATCTAAGAAATGAACATTACAGACAATAAAATACTGAATTAATGATGTTAATGACATATTCATATTTGAGATTTGACTTAAGTCTGCTATGGAGGTAACTTAAGTTTTTTCTCAAATTGAGTAAAAAACACGACTAAGATTTTTTTGTGAAACGCAGATATTTGAGATTTCTCAAATTTGAGAAAAAACTCAAATATTTGAGAAAAAACTCAGACTTAAGTCTGAGATTTGACTTAAGTTTTTTTTTGTGAAATCGGAGCCAGAAATGTTAACATATATAATTTTACTTTATGCAAACATTGTGACAAATTGCTGGGTCTTTAAAATTGTTTAGACTTTGGTCCTGGATGATTCTTGGGCCTCAGAAGGATTTCTGAATTTGATGTAGGTTTATATTCCATATATAAACAATTGTTTAGGATCTTGTTGAGAACTGCAATGCGCAACATGTGATAAGACAGTAAAATCATTCTGTTAGAAAGGGACTAATAAACATAAGAATATCCAAGGGAAAACGGAAATTTATTTATACAGGATCTCCATGTATTTTGGATTCTGACTACATTAAGTTAATTTTATTATGCCTAATGTTGCTCAGGTGAGCGATGTGGCTCATGGGTCTTTTGTATTGTATTATATCTTTTTTACAGATAATTTGTCATTTATTTTTGAATTGAATTTTTATTATTTTTCCTGTCATTGGTTATTGCATAACACTTACAAATTCATCTCTTATGTGGTATTTTTAAATACCTAAGTTTACCGTGTAGGCCAGGCTCGCATATGCTATATTATACCACAGTTACGTAAATTTCAACCTTTTCAAAATTGCGTTTATTTTTTTATATCTTTTCCTTTCTTCCGACAGGTACATGTATGCGTAAACCACCTTTCTAGGCTGAGTTACCTACAAACGATATCAAAGCTATAACAAAAATAACTGATGTGATTGACTCAAGGGAGGAAGCCATCTAGTTTTTAGAGAGACCGGTTTTTATCGGAATCAAATACATCATCTACGAAATAGAGATTTTGAAAAGACGAATTGACTTGTTAAAGGATTATATTAAGGAATACACAACTGAGATGGTTGAGAGTTTGTTATTGTCAGTTTTCATCTTAATTAAGTGATACTGATATTTCTAGAAAATAACTTGTACTGATTGTATCATGGATGTCAATTGTTTGTGTTGTATTTGACGATAGAATTTTTTTAATAAATGAGTAAGCTTATGACAGCAGAACTGACTTGTATCAGCTGCCACACTCATTGAATGGTAGCATAGTTAAATTTTGTCATCCCCTACTTTTTAATTTTGTAGATTATGTTCACTTCTAAATGTGTACTCTTGAACATGTCTTTTACCATGGCCATTTTTTGGGGGGTGTTTATACCATGTCTGCAACCATCACGAATGATATCTATCAAATTATTGATAATAGTTTACATTAGATCTGTTACTACTTCCGTGAATGTGTTGTTTAGATTACGTCTGCTTTTGTCTGAATTATTTTGTAATTTTATATATGTCCGGTACTACCTTCCATTATTGTTTGGTTTGTTACACCATTGTGCTTAGCTACACGTACACATGTTTTGGTAGTTTATGAATTGTATCTTGTTCTATTAATTATGTGTGTGGGATTGCGTATTTCAAATCTGTTCTGTTGGCTACATGTCAGTAAATTCAATTTGATGCATGTACATCTACATCTATTAAATCACTTAAAGATATGTTAGCTTATCTAATTAATTGATGCATACTTTTTTTAACTTACAGAGTACATAATGTCTGTATCTTATTGTAGACTACATGTACGACCGCATTTTATCGAACATAAAAGAGATTTTAAATCCAAGAATGTACATGGTTAAAACAATGTAACATGGGTTTTATCAGATTGACAAAAAATCTACGTTTTCTAAGTATATGCTGCCACTGCACGATATGCGAGAGTATGTGGTTTGCGCATGTGCGATATTATAACAGTACGACAAGGGAGACTGTTCTAAAGTTTCAAGGATTTTTGAAATGTGTGTGTCTGAGGCGTGCTCAGCAGAGAGAGCGCTCGCGAGGGCTTGCCAAAATTTGTGTTCCGGGTATAAGGAATGTTTTCTTTTATTCACGCCTCTGGATTTAAAGAGGTTCGATCCTCTGATTTTGGGTAGCCATTTTGTGTCACCTCTAGTCTGGAAATTATGTGTCATATATGAATTCTACTTGTAAATTCGTTTTTTACAATTACAAATAAACTCTATTGAATAAAATAGTGAAGAACAAATTCCATATTTAGAAAGTGTAGTAGGGACAATATTTTGTGGCGGAAGGTTTTTAAGAAGAAAATAAACATTTTTCATAACTCAGTTGTTTTAGAGTACCCTAATTTTAGCTTTCTTATTTTCCATGCAGACCAAATTTTCAGATAGTTTATGCATTGGGATATCTTTGTATTGTTTCAAAAAACATATTTCAACAATATTTCAATAATTCTATCAACATATATTGGCATGTTTAAGTGATATTTCATAAAAGTAAAGAAAAAATCAACTCCAATTTTCCCCTAAAATTAGCTTATTTCATGCCATATCTCAAAATTTACATTATAGACCCATACTTTTGGTTGTATTTTCTGAATATTTAAGTTTCTTTTGACACATCTGTCATAATTTGAGAAAAAGTTGGAGACTATTTGATTACTTAATTGCATATTGAATCGTTTATGAATAAAAATAGTATTTTTTCAGTGCAAAAAGGTCAAAATATCAAAAAGGTGAAGAAATTGCAAACTTTTTCATTATGATAATTTTAACTTTAATAATTCTAAATAATGTAACTTTGTATTTGATACCATGGTTCATTTCGATAAAAAATTATAGAGGGAAAAGCGATTTATGTGCAATTTGCACTTTCAGTGCAGAAAGGTCATATTAAATACACCGTAGCACCGAAAGGAGCATATAGACCCACAAATTTTGTTTTGAATTTTGGTTTATATATGTGTGTAAATATTAAGAAAATACTTTAGAAAAAAACTTAGAGACTTTTGATCGCAGGATCCAACGTCCTTAAGTCTGTTTTGTTTCGTCTTTCATTGGATATTCCTAACCAATGTAGAAGTTTTTATATTATATCAGTTCAAAGTGGGTTTATGCGAATCTTTCCGTCAAATTTACATTTTCAGGTGAATAAAATATACATGTACCTGAATGTGGTGACGCATGGACAGTGCTCTCGGACTTATATGGGGGTCACCCGGTGTGTATAGAAATAAGTGTAGCAATAGACAACAAATATGGTGGTAAACGGAGATAAATGGAAAATGATGAATATACACTCCTGTCAGCTTTGAGAAACTGTCATTCAAACGGACATTTTGATTTTATCTATCTAAGTTTAATATCTTGATAATGATTTTGTTGTTCAAAGAAAGATATAATCTCTAAATTGTTTTACATCTGTTTTATACAAATAGTTTTGTATTTTTTATGAAAAACTGAAAGATCTGTTTTGGATGCAAGTAACACACTGCAGAGTTTGAAATTTAGTGTTAATAGATGCATAATACAAGTATCAGTATTTAATAAATTACTTTCGGTAAAGTCATTAGGGCAAGAAATCGCGTGGTGAAATATAATATTCAACAGGTCAAAGTATTACGTTAAAACAGAAAACGCAAACCTAAGAAAAAAACCAAGTTTTTTCCTGTGTAATATCAAGCGCATGTTCGTCTATTAATCTCCTTTTAACACAAGCTAATATATACTGCATATAGAAAAACAACAACCATTAAATAGAAAAAACAATAGACAAACATGCGCTGATCATTTATTAAGTCTGTAAAACGATGAGCGTTCTCATTATACTATGGAGATTTAAAGAAAACGTATTGACCCCTAATAATGAAAACGACTTTGTTTTCTAAATATGAACTTTAAATTTAATAAATCTACTTACATTGAGTTGAAATCAAGACATCGGTAATTTATCCAACAAAAAGAAATTTGCACATTTTTATTTTATTTTATTTTTTGTAATTTTTTTTAAATGTCCTTAAATGCAATTTTTGTATGGTTTATTAGTCATTTATCTACATTTTCTTCTTTTGTATATGAAGTACTTATGTTTCAATTAAAGATTTCTTGTTGTCCTTAGGAGTGTCTCTGCTCATCCCGTTACATGTATGAGAACCATTGAACCTATTTTAATTTATATACATTGACGCATTATATGTGTGACATAACGAGAAAAGACAGATGTAAAACTTTTTTTAACAATTCAGATAACATTTGCACTACATAAATAAATATCTTGAACATGTTTAAATCAATTCACGTGCACATTGATATTATACCCAACTATTCCTTGATAATTGAAAACGTATAAATTGTTGGGAAAATACATTATTGCATGAACAATCTATCCCAGCCGAAATCCCGAAAAAGTCGGAAAAGGTGCATTAGAATGAGTCCAGAGGACATTTCCTGACGTATGCGCAACCCAGACTCTATCTCCTTGAGCTAACTGAAGAATGACAGAGTTTCCTGCAGCACCATACCTTTCTGGTGATCCACCACTTGTCGCAGCTGGAATTCCAACAAGGGGAGATCCGTTTAAAGCAAGATGTGCTACGGCTTCGTTTCGAAATGTTGGTAAATAGCACATAATAACATAAACTCCGCTATGTGGCGCTGTGAAAATTCCAGTGGTCGCGTCATAACCTCCCCCAACATTACAGATGACATGAGGAAAATGATGTTCTCGTTTGTTGACCAAAGTTTATCGATATTACTGACTATTCCGGTGGTAAAGAATACTTTTCTTTGAATGTCCGTTACTGGAAAGAACAAAGGTATAACATCTTTATCAAATATAAACCTAGAGCTACACATATCTCATAATTTGCTACATGCATCTAAATTGTTTTCCCGATTAGGCGATCGAAAGCATAAAATTTCAAGCACATTTAAGTACATTTTATTAAAACTTTTAGAGTAAATTTACATCAATAGGTCCCTTGCATTTCCATTAAGATGTTATATAATAGTAACATAGTAAAATCCGCGTGCAAGTTTGTTTTTACACATAATTAGATTAACAGGCATGGTTTAACAAAAATATTTCGTTCGATGGTTTGATAAATGTGACTATTTTTCTTTTAGATAAATTTTAAAACATGAGAAACATTATTGCAAAAGCAATGTATATGGGGAGTTTTTTTCTTAGCTAAAAATACAACTTGTTAATAAATAATACCCTTTAAATTAGCGTTTATTCATTAATTAATGATATCATATATCTCTCGCGTACATTTGTATATATTGATAAAATAAATGAAATGGGTAACATTTATAGGTCAAAGTTATTTTTCGAAATATTAGTACAATAATATTAATCGATCAAGAAACCCAATGCATTTTGTGACATAAACAAACAAGAAGCCTATAGGCCACATCGATCACCTGAGCAGAAGCAGACATACTAAAATCTGAGCATCATGGAATCATACAAAATGTTTGGACATTGTAGTACGGTATATTTGATCAGTAAAACAAAAATTAATTTTTCCCTGGATATTCTTATGTTTGTCATTAAGCACCCTTTGCAACAGAGTGATATATGCTTTTTTTGGCTAATTGGTTTCTGAGAAGAAGATTTTTAAAAAATTTACTCTATATATAATCCTATGTTTAAAAGAAATCGACACCCATTGTGGCCCCACCCTACCCTTGGGGATCATGGTTTGAACAAATTTGAATCTCCCCTATCCAGATTCCAGCTTTCCTGGTCTATTGGTTTCTGAGAAGTAGAATTTAAGATTTACTCTATATCAAATAATTAACTTTAAATTATGATTGTTTTTCTTTCCATTGATCTTGAACTTGTTGTAGTAACCTTTAGTTAAATCATAACACGCCCTCAGGTCATAAGCCATCTTGGTGTAAAGTAAGAACTTTCAATGTTTCTCAATCAAAAAGAATCAAAATATAACAGGCACAATTTTTCTTACTTTTCCTTCAAGTGACCTTGAACTTGTCCTAAAGCCATTGACTCTAAATCATAATACACCCTCAGGTCATATTCAATCTTTGAATAAAGTAAATACTTCCAATCTTCTTCATAAGAAAGAGATAGAGCAGACACAAATTTTGCACATTTCCTTCCAGTGACCTTGAACTTGTCCAAATAGACATGGTCAAAATTCTGAGACACCATTAGGTCATAAGCAATTTTTGTGTGAAGTAAGAACCAATTGTTCTCCATAAAATGTTGACCAGACACAATTGGATAGACATGCGGACAGACGGAGGGACAGACGGGCGGGTTTCCAATATACCCCCAAACTTTGTTTCCGGGAGGTATTTCATTATTTTGATGCACACTTTACAACAGAAGTTTTGTTTGAATTTGTTTTTTATGGGGTTTTTTTTATTGGGGGGGGGGGGGCTTTTTCAGGATTTACAATTGATCTCTTGTTCTCGCACATATAAATTACACTTTGAAATATAAATAAGTTGTCTTCTGATTTCTAACAGAACGAAGGTTAATATATAGTAAAAGCATTGGCTTAATGCGTCGAATATATAACGCTACTGTCCGAGGTTACAGTTTCCGTCACGTTTTGTAACGTTCACAAAATTTATTATGTGTCTGATAAATAAAAATTGAAATTGATGCATGGAAAATTTTAAACACCTCTTCATTGACAAGTCATCGATTTTTTACCATAAAAATTAACAAGAAGAATTCCTTATAGGAATTTATAATGGGAAATGTATATATCCTCTCACCATTAGGAAGTACGCAGAAGTTTCAATCTTACAATGGGGGATTTTCATGTGTGATGCTTTGTTTCAACCCTATTGTTTTTTGAAATATCGAATGATTCAGTAAAATGTGATTCGTGAATACCTTGAGACAGTTATGCATATTATACTTTATATATATTTATTTATCTTTTCAAATCATTTAAACAGCAGATTGTGCTAAATGTTTGCAAATACACTGAAATACATGTATTAAATTCTTACTTGAGTTACTAATGTCTGAAGTTGTAGTTGACGTAGCAGTTGTTTTTGTGCTAAATTCTGTTTTCATCCTAGATATCTCATTCATGATCTCGTCTTTCTGATGTTTCAAACTCAAGTTCAAAGTTTCTTGTACACTGTGTAAAACAGAGTTTTGATTTATGGTTCTATTATTTCCCAAGTGGAAACAACTTGTAAGATTTTTCAAGCGAATCACTTCTCTTTCGAGATTGCTATATGACTCTCTTTCTTTTCGAATATCTTCTTGAATCGCCCTTTAATCGTGTTGGAGATCAACTACCATTGATAAGGTAGAACTCAAATGCAACGAGGTAGCTGCATGTTCCGTCTTTAGGTTGTTGATATCAGTTTGAAGTGAATGTAGTACATCCTGTTCCCTTCCATGTCCATTTCTATAGCTGTTGTAAACGTTAGTCCATTTACAATGCAGCGAAAAGTCAAACGCGTAAAATAAATAAGACGTTTGTCCATTTTAGAAGGTACACCCTCACAGCTAGCAGATATATGTGTCCTCAAATGTAAGATACTATAAATGCTGTGCCCATTAATATTTATCTAATTCTATTGCTTTATTTATTCAAACGTCGTGTTTAAATAGAAAAGATTGACAGATAATGATTATTGTGTTTATATGTGTCCAGTCTAAAGGTTGCATATCTTTGTCAGTTATAAAGACTAGTCTGATAAAGTAACTTGTACATGTATGTTTGCAATCCGTGCGAGTTAGTTTACTAAGAGCAAAAACCACAGTTAACCTGAAACAAAATGTTGATTCGATCGGCAAGAATTCTTCAATATATGATCAATTTCTAAAACAAGGCAAGCTTTTGTCAAACAAGTTGATAGAACAAGATAATCAGCAGTCTCAATTGAAATAATTATTTCGTAAGTTATATGGTCGATGCAACGACCATGTCAGCAAATACAATCTTCAGCTAGATCAAATGCTGACTGACGTTTTTCATACGTATTGTGGGGTCATTATTAATCACCGAATTGTCAACGAATTTTTTCGTTTTCCAGATTTCGACAAAGAGCACACGGCGGGTGTGACTGGTCATCAGTGGATGATCCTACCTCTGATTTTTATAGAGGTCCATGTTTGCTCTGCTCCTGCTTGGTAATTTTCTTTTGGATTTTTTTTTATTTTTAACACTGCTTGTTATCACCACATATCATGGGTAAAGGAAAGACAATTAAAAAAAAGGTCAGGTAATGTTTTACAAAATTTTTTCAAAAAGACAGAGGCACAGTGACACTCATGCAATATGCATACGTATGTATGTTACATGTAGTACTTATGAGACGATAGTAGATTTATATATTTGAATGTATCTAATATCAAAAAAATGAAAAATCCGTACTATCAGGAAATAAAATCATGATAAAATGCTCGAGGAGATAACTAAACAATTCTATTTTTAATTAAAAACTATTTCATGGTTGGTATTAAATAATTAAGGAATCAAATGCTGTTTTTAACATATCGATTTTACATATTACTAAAAACCCTTGCGTGAAACGCTTTACCATTTAAGTTCTATTAAGGACAATATGGAGATCTTCGATATAAATGATTATATAATTTTTAATAAGGACAACACGCTTTGGGAGTTTTCTTTTCTATTTATTTCTGAAATGCAAATGAAGAGCACTGTCATATATATCATGAATTCTATTTGAGACTCTGAGAATAATGATATTCTAGTATATCAATTTATAATAAAGGATGCAAAAGTAGTAGTCTTTTTCTAGCTACTTCAGAATTGGAAGATTTGTTTGTTTTTGTTAATTATTTTGATTTTGCAAATCATTTTCGACATGTAAAGCAATTTTCATCTACAGGTAAAGCAATAATACTCTTAACCTATCAATGTTTGTGTTTGTGTTTGTAGCAAAAAAATAGCTTCTTTACCTTCATATAGAATGCGCACTCTCATTTGTTCAAAAATGCATTCAGTACTCAAAGTTTGTCAAGTTTACTTATTTTTTGGTCATATTAGTCGAAATTTACATTTTTTTTTATTTGAAGTTGAACAATCAAATGCATTTGTATACAATAAAGTGATAACAGCTTTGAGAAAATTTACTTCAAAACAAAATTTTTCCGAGAGAGAGAGAGAGAGAGAGAGAGAGAGAGAGAGAGAGAGAGAGAGAGAGAATTGGTTGTTGAACATGAGTAAGTAATTGATTTATAGTTTTATATCATCTCTATATAGTCAGAGGCTGCTATAATTGTTTAGTGAAGTCTATTAAGAAGAAAAAGCCAAGTTTCCCATCTCTTATAAAAATCATCTAATCTGCAATTTCGGATAGCTATATATCTTAGAGTTGATATATGTGTTTTAATATCTATAAGTAATTCATGAATTGTTGGTGCTTCATTAAGACATCTTTTCCTATAGATATAGGATTTCATAACCAAGAAGATAGAATAAATGTCTGTAGAAATAGGGTCAGAGTGTAGCCCGAATATAAAGATTAAAGGATCTCTTTGGATTGTAATTCTCTTTGATTGGCAGAATTCAAAAAATTGCTGAAAGAGTTCTTGAACATTAGGACACTCCCATAGTACATGAAAAATTGTTTCATCATGTTGTTTACAAAAGTTACACAACTTACTACATTCCTTTCCTATTTTAAATAGATATTTATTAGTTGTTAGAATGTGGTGATTAATTCTAAATTGCAGCCATTGTGATTTGGTACTTTTAATGTTGACAAAAGGTAACTGGTATATGGTTTTCCACTGTAAGTCTGACAACATAAAAAATAATCCCCATTTTGATTTATTGAAAGATGTGACATTTTCCATGTTTAGAATATTATACATAATCTTAGATCCTTTTCGAGGTGAGCAAAATAATTTAATGTGGAAAGGTATAAAAGGCCTTGGGTTATCATCTTCTTTTGAGATTCCATGATAATGTAAACTAGTTAAAATAGATTTTTGTAAACCAAGATAAGTAAGGAAGTTTGACTTGACATCAAGGACTTGAAGGTCCTTACTTAAAAAGGACCCATTTTCATCCAGCAAATCATTGATATAAACAATATTCTTTCTGAACCAATCAATAAAGAAAATTGATTCCCCCCCCCCCCCATTGTAATATTCTTATTGTACCATATGGGTTGTGTAATGAATTCATGCCATGTAAGTAATATCATTCTATCTTGTATATTTTTAAAAGCAATAAATGTATCCTTCCAAAAGGAGTTTCTAACTAAATTAGTTAATATACAGGATATGAAGTCTGGCCCAGTCTTTAGCACTATGTCCGTATTAATTGATTTATTTAATAATATATTCCATTTTGAATTTGGGCTATTTATCAATCTTCTGATCCAGGTTGACTTTAGACTTTGGATGTAATTATTTTTTTCAATCATTTTGAGACCACCATCTGAGTATTCTTGTGTAATTTGTTTTCTTTTTATTTTGTCCACCTTAGATTTCCAAAGAAAATTAAACAATATTTCATTTAAGTCTTTCATAAATTTACTTGATGGTGTTGGAAGTGAAATAAACAAATGATTCATTTGTGATATAATAAGAGATTTGATCAAAGTAATCCTACCAATAGGAGTTGTATGTCTTTTATTCCACTGATTGATGATTTCTTTAATTTTAACTAACTTTTTATCATAATTGAGTTTTGGAATATTTGCTAGATCTACGTCAAATTGGATGCCTAGTAATTTAAATTGTGTTGTCCAATGAAAATTCATTTCATGACATAATTTTTCAGTAGAATATTTGTTGCTGCCTATCCAGACTAATTGTGTTTTCGATAAATTAACCTTGAGTCCAGAGATTGTATTAAAATTTTTCAATTCATCAATAGTTGTTTTGAGGGATTTTTCTGAGCCATTTAAAATTAGTACAGTGTCGTCAGCATATTGAGATATAAGATATTCAGTATCATCTATTACTATTCCTTGTATATTCTTATTACTTTTTATCTTATATGCCAAAATTTCTGCACACAGTAGGAATAAATAAGGATAGATCGGGTCGCCTTGGCGACATCCTCTGCTAGGTTTGAAAAATTTTGAAAGATATCCAGCTTTTGTGACCGATGATTCTATATTATATCCAAGATTGAATGGATACTCCAAAGTTTAAAAAATCTAGACATTTGTGAATAAATTTCCAGGAAACAGTATCAAAGGCTTTTTTCAAAATCAAACATTAACAATACACCAGGGATGTCATTTTCATCTGTTATATTGTATAAGATCATATATCAGTCTAGTATTTTCACCAATACATCTCCCTGGTATGAAACCTGTTTGATCGGGACTAATAATAGTATCAAGCATATTTTTAATTCTCTGAGCAATACATCCAGAACCTATTTTAAAAGCAACGTTTAATAGTGTTATTGGTCTCCAATTTTTTTAAAAAAATTTACTTTTACCATCTTTTGGGATACAGGTAATAATTCCTTGTTTCTGTGTGACTGAGAGTTCCCGAACTTTGTACCCATAATTTAGAGATCGAACCACGAAATGTCCTATTTTGTTCCAAAAAACTTTATAGAATTCTGTTGTAAATCCATCACTACCTGGACTCTTATTATTTGCCATATTTTTCACAACTGTTGTAGCTTCTTTAAAGGAAATTTCACCTTCTAAGGAGTCTCTTTGTTTATTATTAAGTGTTTTTATTTCAATGTTTGTTAAAATTTCATTTAGATTATAGTCAGAGTTTTCATCATTTTTATTATATAAATTCTTATAAAAACTTTCAATTTCATTCAAAATTTCCCTTTGGTTTGTTATTTCTTTCAAATTCTCTTCCTTTATTATTAGTTTTGGTATTATTTTATTTGTATAATGTCGATTTTCTAAATTCAGAAAGTAATTTGTAGGTTTTTCTCCTTCATCTGCCCATTTAGCTCTAGATCTCACCATACTGCCTATAAGCCTATGATTTCTTAAATTTTCCAATTCCTTTTTTTTTTCATTAATCAGACCCCTATTTTGGTCATAGTTTCCTTCTAATCTATTCATTTCTGTTACTATTTTTTTTTTCTTTTTCATTATTTTTTTTTTATAAAGCTTGAATAAGATATGGTTTTGCCCCTAATTTCCATTAAAAGAGTTTCAAGGAAAAGCTGATCACTAATTGTAAATTGTATTTCAGAATCAGATATAGTGGAAATGCCATTTCTACTATATACGGGCAATGCATAATTTTCTTTGATTTGCATGATTATGGTATTAATGGTTTTAATGTAATCTGAATTTTACGAAATTTACATTTGATTTAGGTTTCAAAATATAGAATTTAAAAAAAATGAAATATTATAGGATAGGTGTTATCTTGATAGTAGCGAGCCTGCTCATTTCATATACATTTCAGATTAGGCAATGTATTCATCATCAGTCTGATAAGAAGGCAAGGAAAACCGAACTTTATATCAAAGAAATGAAGAATATTCTTTTGATTTTTTCCGTAGTTGTATTTAGTCAAAATAAGAGTGCATGCATACATGTATTGTAGAAAACCAATACTGAACACTGTTTAAGGATACACATAGAATTTAAACTAGATAATTCCATTCATACATACTTTTTTAAGAAACTAACAATATTTAAATGTTTATCTAATTTGTAATTTTATCATTTGGGACATTCTTCCAAATAATCGACAGTTGTGCATAGTAGAAAATCATATCTATAGCCATTCTTTTACAAATCTTAACATGCAATTAATATAGAGCAATGAATGTTCTAACAATGTAACACAATTATATCTATGTTTGTCAGAATATGATTGTTGATATCATATCTAGGGCAATACTTCTTACAGGAAAAACCAAGGTCCGAAATATTAACACAATGATCTTGGTCTCAAAAATACGTAAAAATATATAATAATAAAAAATACTAACAACGTAACCTTTTAAAAGTTAACGTACAATAATGAGTTAAGCTATCAACACTTAAGGAGAATTAAAGATCAGAAACGGTTGAATAGTTCTTTCAAACAGTTTTATTAAATGCAATTCTTAAAAAGAAAATATATCTTTTATAAAAGTAATCAAAATGTAAATCCCGAAAGATGATGAAAAGAAGTTATTTTAAAGGATCACTGTTTTATTGATGAGACATTTATACTTTCATTCACATGTTACACATGTAATATTGTTTTCCTAAATTCATCTATAAAAAAAATTGAAAATTTATTATGATATAATATCAATTTTTGCATCCAATGTCAAATTGCATATTATAAACATAACAAATTGTGTAGGTAGAGCTGTTAGTCACTTGTATATGCCTCATGGCGACCATTGAATTTGTGCTTTAACGAAAAGGAGCAATTTGTGCAGCCCAGCCAAAACTCGCAAGATAAGTCTTCTGCATGATTTTTTAAAATCAGATTCAACATGTCTTTTTTATCTCTAAGAAATGTTATTTTACATATGTTTATATTTTCTACTCATTTCGTGGAAGAAGAAATTTAAAGTTCGGAGAAATCGAAACATCTGATGAAAATAACTTTTTGCGAATACATATTCTTGGTACACAGCCGCAAGGTCAGTTTATGGAAAGAGACAGAGAAAGAGTTGTAAAGGGTTATTATATTGGCATCATCAATGTAGCAAAATATTGCTAAATTACTTATCAAAATTAATTTTCATTATTTGTCCAAAAAAAGAGCTTCAGTTAGATATGAGTTCAAGTTCATAAAAACAGATACATGTACTTACACTTGCAAATGTTTTCCCTTATGAAACACAGTTTCTGCTATCGGCTGTTATTTCTATATAACATCATTATGGGTCAAGAGGCAAAAGTAGCGCATAAATAATCTAGGTCACTATGTAACCGACTTATGGTGAAACACACCTATTAAATATCATAATGAAAACATAATTTAGGCATAAATAAAAAAAGGATCTGCACTTTGTTATACGCAGTTTTATTTATACATTTTCTTACAAAATATAACATTAATTGTGGAGATAAATGATTCACGTAAGATAGGCATGTAAACACGTTAATGTTTATGGATTGACATCGTAACGAAGCGTTTTTGGAAATGGCAATTTCAATTTGTCGAAGGAGGTAAAATCAGTGAAAAGTTATTTCTAACTCTTATTACAAGCCCCGAACAAAACTGCTAACACATCACAGACATTTCGTGTTTATTTCATTTACAAATCACAGTCAAATTTAACTCCTTGCACCTCTGTCCGTTTTGCTCCGTAAAGAGAAGTTAAAATTGCTTTCCCTTATAATGTCGGAGGAAAGTTACTATGCTCTTGAATCTGATTCTGCGATAGAGTCTCCCCTGAAAATGTCTAAGTAGACTGTGACTCAACTTTTAATCGCTTTGCTTTCAACGCGGGTAAACTCCGAGTTTAATGACCGTCGATATTAAATTGAATTTAAAAAGTGTTTATTTTTTTTTTAAAACAGTGCTGGATATTAATATCAAGTGAATGTTTTCGCAAAAGTTTTATTTTTCAACTTCGGAATCGAGTCAGTCTTTGAAGCTGTCGTGCCATGGTATCACGTGACAGTTAAAATATATCCCCTTTTCAACTTCGCAAAAATCAAAAAGTGTAACACTACCCCGAGGTTTATATGATACAATAACTCGATCGGCAAATAGTTTATGTTTATTAGTATTACTGCTAGAACTCTATCGTTAATCGCTTAAGATAAATATTGTCATTATTTATCGGAAACCCACTCATTTTCTTCCATTTCATTGACAATACTACGTATTTTTTATTTTCAACAACAAAACCAAATTCAACTTCCATTCGGGGCAGTGTTACACTTTTGCCTTTTTTGTAGAAAATGACAGAGGAAAGGCCGGTCAAGCCATATAAATGTCTATCTGCTTACCTTATTTAACTCGCTGATAAAACAAAATATCCATGCCTGTATTACCCTGATGATATCCTAGCCAACTGATATTCATCTAAAGTTTGGATATTTGTATTAAATGAGTCTTATTTCGGCATTGTTTACACTGCATTCCGATGATTTGTATCCCGACAATGATCTTCTCCATTAAACATGCATGTGACGTCATCAACGATAATTATACGTAATACAAAAAAAACCCAAGATATATTCAGTTAGAAGAGTTTCTAGCGTCATTTTACGCCTGTAGTTTTTATAATTTAAATTAGAGATAAAGTTAAAATTTACATGTTTCTGATTAAAATATGACATCACACTGCTTGTTGTGACGTCATATCGATCAGAGGCATTTTTACTCAATCGATTGCTGAGAGTTGCCTTATCATACCCGCGAAATGTCCAACCGCTCTGCAATTTCAACAGAAGTGGTGCTATTCTGCCAAGTTTCAATCGTGTATTTGCTATTGTACGAGTGAATTTTCTTTTCTGTTTCCCTTTATCTTAATAAAACAGTGTTGTCTTGTCAAAAGTAGTGTCATATTTATAAATCGTGATAATTAAATATTTGCAACATTTTTGTACAATTTTTATTACGTCACCATAATCGAAGCGGCTTTTTATGTCATCACAAAGAAGAAAGTATGGTACATTGTTATTGTCATTGCAACAAATGTAAATATAAGAAATAAGGTATCATTTTTGGATTTATATCGGGATATAAATACGGGTTGTTACGTGATCAAATCTTTCATAAAGCCATTTGGGGTATATTTCTTTATAAAACTTATTATTCCTGACTTGCATGAACAGTGTTTCACCATATTTAGTTACATTTTTTTGGTCTTCTATAAGAATACCAATATGCCATCATGTTGCTATCAAAATATAATAGTATGTGAATATTGTGAAAACAAATAGACTTATGTTATACTATTGAATCATACATAGATAGATAGATAGATAGATAGATAGATAGATAGATAGATAGATAGATAGATAGATAGATTATTACTTATAAGGTTAGTTACTGACTCTCTACGGAAATATATTGGGTTGATCGTAGTGAGTCAGTAACTAACCTAATAAGTGTTTTGTTTTCTCGAGGACTTTCAAGCGACATATTTATTCACAAATAGCGATGATCTAATGGACTAATGAGTCCAATTTAACTCATTTAAACTTTTTTCAATTTCACCTTACAAATACTCTTTCAAAATCTTTGTTTCACCCATGTTTACTTACAATGATTTGTTGCTATTCAATTTTAAATGTTTTCTCCCTTTCCTCTGCAGAGATTTGAGCAAATTTCGACGCTGCCATTTTGTTCTGCTCCAGACAAAACAATGTGACGGTAATATTCGAAGGGAAACTACTCTAATTAAAAGAATTTCAAAGGGCAACTACTCCAAATACTTTAAGAACTTACGGCATGCAGTTTATGTATAAAATACTACGAAATGTCGAAATGAATAAGCGAAGCGTCGACCAATGACGGCCACATTGCCTAATATTATTTCTCACAGAACAAATATAGAGATATATGAGGCAATCGCGTGCTATGTTTAAACCAATGAAAATGTGACATTTCAGTCCAAGGGAAAACAAAGATAGATAGATAGATAGATAGATAGATAGATAGATAGATAGATAGATAGATAGATAGATAGATAGATAAATAGATAGATAGATAGATAGATTAAAAATTAAAAAGAAAACACGAAAAACGTTTAATATAGCTTAAGCGCTTTCATTTTAAAATCTTCAGAAGCTATATAATGGTAACATACTATACATTAACATATTATACATTAACATATTATATATATATATATATATATATATATATATATATATATATATATATATATATATATATATATATATATATATATATATATCTGAGAAGGATGATTATTCCAAATCCTATACAAACGCCATATAACGCACGGTAACGTTAATCGTGAAGGACAGGCTGGTCGTGGACTGGGCTAGCTAAATTAAGCACGGTGAAAATAGCACTACAAACAAGCATGGGATTGGTGTGTAACCTAAATGTATTTCAGGTTTTATGTTATTACATGAATGGAGTCAACGGTTATAGTTTAAATAAAAAGCTTAGGTCGTATCATTATTGGTCGTATGGTTTGTCAGGTAATTGATTTGTATCATGAAGATTTCATAAAACCAGGAAGATATGAGTTTATTCCATTCCATAATGTCTGAAAGATACCTTGTCCTTGTTCTACTTCTTTGCGGGAAACATCACGCGCCTTCTTTAATTCATCTTCATATTTCTTTTGTGTTTCCTGCTCCTTAGCTTTCCATTCTCTTTGGGTTTTTTCGAATTCGTCTTGCAATTTTTTAAATTCTTCTGCTGTTTGTGTTTTTTGTTTCTCTGCTTGTTCCTTGAGAACACGGTTGAAATTTTCATTTAATGCTTGAATTTCTCTGTCTCGCTCCTCTTTTGCTTTTTTACGTATAGAGGCTTCTTTATCCTGAAGAATTTTCTCTGCTTCTTCGTACATTTTATCGTGGTAGTACTCGCCCATATTTTTTCCACGTTTTTATAAATCTTTGAAAACAATTCTATCACTTGTTTTTCTCCCTCCTTGTCGTTTAGATTATTATCAAAGGCAACGTATCTTCTTCCACATTTCTCAATAAATTCCTGCAGTTTCGGAGGAACATTTTTAATATAATCATCTAAGCTTAGTCCTTCTCTGTCAAGAGCATCTTTTAAAGTAAAAAGCACAATAAAATATTTGAAGATATGTTCCCCAAAGTGATTTACAAAATGCTGAACGGAATTTTGTTCCTCCTCGGTGTGTCTTCCAATGGGAAGAACAAAAATAAATGCATGTGGACCTGGTGAAGAGATACCGATACATTTTGAGATTTCCTCTTGAATATTTTCATTGGTTTTCCCGGTGTCAAATATACCAGGTGTATCAACAATCACAATCTTTCGGCCAAAACGAACGGCAGATTTCTGCGAACATTTACTGGCGATAGATGACCCTGACACAGACGACTTAAAGTGTTTTGTTCCAAGAATGGTATTTCCAGTGGCACTTTTCCCCGATCCAGTTTTACCAATAAGCACACGCCTGATTTCGCTTTCTTTCCATGACTCGATACCTATTTTAAAAAATACATGGTAGATACACAAGTCATGTTAATCTTTAAAATGCGTTTTAAAATGTAACAAATATGATTCAGAATGTTCCTATATTGAATAATAACGTTTTCAAATGTAGAACATAAAGATAATAACACGGCATACCATTATTTACAAACATTTATTACAAACATACTTTTGGGAGTGATTTATATCACTTAAAGAAATATTTTGAGCCGCAAAGTCTCATAGCTTTAAAAACTACAAATATCGTATTCTTGGAATTCTTTCGGAACATGAAAGATTTAGACTAGTTCAGAGGAACAACAAATGACATTTCTAAAAGATCAATATTAATAATAGAAACAAAAACTGCAAGCTGAAGAAAAAATAAATTTAGTTCAAATGAAAAATTGTTTTATTTCTGTTAGTCCGTACCAAGTTAAAAAATAAAACACAAGGAAAAAGGTTATGTTTGAAAATCGAGTATGCACAATTGTGAAGTACAATAGTTAATGTTTATAACAAGACCAACACTATTTTACATAGATATTTAAATCTATATTATATTGTAGTTTTAAATGTACTAATTTGCACGTTTCGGTGCTATAAAACTTTTACGGGTTAATATATTGAAATAAAGACGGATAAGGTTGTTTTAAAATGTATTCTCGTTTAGTGCAATGTAGTTACATTGTAGATTGGGTAAGCAAGCTCTATTTACATGTTTCCTCATCTAGTAAAATTGAATTAGTAAGCAACGTTACTCAAACAATTACAACTATTACTTGTTTTGTAACCAGGTTGTTGTGCTAGACTTTCCAATTTGATATGCAGTTTTATGTCGATTCTGAGACAGACCTTTTTCAACAAATGTAATAAGACTTGGCAAGTATCAAAATAAAGAGTCTGATTTAAATGTAAGAAACTATATATGTCAGTATCTCTAGTGACACAATTCGTCATCTCTAATTTCCAGTGTAGCTAAAGTTTTGCAGCTATGAATTTTAAATGTACAATATCCAACAATTAATATCATTTCAATTGCTTACATTGTTGAGTCACGTTATGTCCGCCGTCACGTTATGTCCGCCGTCACGATATGTCCGCCACTTTTTTGAAAAAATCGTCACGTTTTGTCCGCCATCACGAAATGTCCGCCACTTTTTTGAAAGAATCGTCACGTTATGTCCGCCATCACGAAATGTCCGCCACTTTTTTTTTTACATCGTCACATTATGTCCGCCTCCTTATAAATTTCATTATTTTTACTTTTAATCGCCATTTAAAGTTCGATGTTACGAAATATTTGTCTACCTTAAACATAAATAATCTTTATTTCCGCCGTCACTGAACATATTTGCCAATAATTTTAATCAATAAGAGCGTCACATTATGTCCGCACTGAACATACTCGCCATTAATTTTAATCAACAATAGCGTCACATTATGTCCGCACTGATGAAGGTACACTTAAAAAACTGATCATGTTTTAAAATTAGATTTGTCGGCTTTGTAATGTGTTTATTTTTACTTTAAGATTAAAAGATAAAGGTGAAAATCAATACTACTTCTTATACGCAATGTCATTCCCCATTTAGCATTTAGGATCGAGTCTTTCAGGTAATCCATATCCCTCTATAATTAATTTTAAAATGATCACGTGAATGAATCAACCAATAGAGAACGTGCTGATTATTGCACCTGGCCGCAGGTAAACACACGCATACACTTTGACCCCTGCTGCGACCCGTGACAGGTTGAAAAGAAGAATGAAGACTATCAGGTAAGTGCCACCTAATTAATATCGTCGTGTGTAAAATAATTAAAACAATTTGTGATTATAAGAGTTTATGTTTTATTAGTAACTTGATATCTTATCTAAGATAAAGCCTCATAAAATTTCAAGCATAATGTGAATGTTTATAAGGCAACGATTTCGTAACGGATCGTGTAACTTCAACTTCACTCAATTTATCTAATTTAAAACATTGTCACAATGCTTGCAATTTATAAAACAGTCTTTCTTTAGACAAAGCATGATTAAAAATATGAATATTCACTTATCTTCTAATAGAAGGGATGAATTTAACAATCATTAAGTTATTTTGTTATACTTTCATGTTAAATACTGAAATCTGATTGGTTAAGACGCAGTTAATAATATTTACTATTACCCTCAGCGTTAGCAACGCACTTGGCAACGGGTAACATTAAAAAATGTTACATGCGCGAAAATTATGCGCGTACGGTTCGCTGTAGAATTCACGTTATTCCTATATAAAAGCAGTAAAATTTTCTTAAAAATTTTAAAAAAGACATTCAGTATAACAAAATAAATAGTGCCTGTTTGGGAGGATAACAGTTGAAATTGACACCCCTCGAAAACCATTGTCAACCTCCGCTTCGCGTCGGTTGACAATGGTTTTCTCGGGGTGTCAATTTCAACTGTTACCCTCCCAAACAGGCACTATTTATATAATAATGTTTAGTCTTCCAAGACGTACGCTTTAATTTTCATTGTCTGGTTTTTCTTAATTTCTGTTTTTAAGTTTTCTTTCATAATTATAGTTTTTTTGTTTTTTGTTTTATTTTTTTTGCCGGTTGTCCACGTTAATGATAATGTACTAAAATTTTAAGAAAATGCAGATCTAATTGTTTCAAATTTCAATAGATTATTTATATTTGAAGTTTTATATATTATGAAAATTTACTAGTTTAGAAGTGAACGTAATGGCGCTAAAATCATTAAATTTGAGGTACAATTACAATGTCTTTGATTTAAAATAGTGATATTCTCGTGTGTTTGTCGAAATTGGCTTCATTGTTTCAAAATAACAGGTGTTGCAAATATATTGTACACATCCGGTATTGCCCAGTTTTAAAACAAAAGGTGTGAATCTCTGGTGTCTGTTGAAAATGGCTTCATTGTTCTAAAAACACAGGTGTTGCAAATATATTGTACACATCCCCCTTTTACCTGAAAGGTGGTCTCTCTGTATCGTTTGATGTGATTATGACATCCCCCACCCCACCCCGTCAAACAATGCGCTATCCCATACCAAATTCTACTTGCCAAAAACAATTAAAGATATTGGAAATTTATTTGTTTAATTATCATCGACTATTTAAATGATTACTGTTTATTACCTTCCATTACGTTACAAGGACGTTTTTGTCTTATAACGTTTAAATACCCAAATCAAGTGGTTTATAGGGTTTTATCCCGTTATCAAAAATTATTATACATGTAACTTTGTATTTTTTTTTAATGTTTTCAACACTAATATAAAAGCTTTTGAACAGCTTAGTTCTACCAACAAAACCTTTAAATCAGCTCTTATTCAGCCTTATTTCGATTTTTTTTTTAATTTGGTAAGTTTTTGTTTCATGTAGTCCTACGAAATCATGGGTGTCAATTCGTCATGGGTAAAAACGTGTGCAATAAGATGAAACAGAAATAATTATTGACAAAACTGATCAGAAGTGTAGATCGCAAAGTTGGCTTATGGGAGATTTATTGTAAGAAAAACACACTTAACCAAATAATTGATTAAGCAGGAAATATCAATATTTAAAACTTTTGTTTATCAACCGTTGTGTGTCTGGTTTGCACTCATATATATTTATTTAATACACTTGTAAAAAAATTTAAACACCGTACAACCACTGTGCCACTTGAAACACTGAAGAAAACATTGCAACAACTGGTAACGACCAATTTTCATCTTGGGCACAGAGACGATAAAATCAAAAGAATTAGTTATATAATTTAACCTTTTTATTAAGAATGATTAAATATTTATTTTGTCAAGTTTACTTCCTATGCTGAATACATTGAGATTCTATTAAAATGTGTTCTCAACGGCTGTACAAAAGACTATGTGCGGTATTATGCATATCTTGCCCCCAAAATATAATACGGAAACAAAAGTCACCTAACAGCTGCCTAGTGTCAGTTTTACGATATTGAGATTCATCAGAAGTTGGTTTATCTAAAGTGCACCATTTATATTGACACCAGAGTTCATCTTTGTTCATAGATCACTGAAGTGATAATATTTTGTTAATCTATAGGGAGACCGGAGGTCATATATTAAGGAGGTTCGATGATCGTGACCATATTTACATTATATTGATCTCTTTTACAATATAAAGATATATATATATATATATATATATATATATATATATATATATATATATATATATATATATATATATATATATATATATATATATACACCAGGTTATATATATGGAATTTTTCTTGACCAAATAAAAGTTTATAGCTTAAAACATAATTTCTAAAATTTAAGGTAGATCTGATGCTTTAACGTTCACCACCCAACTCTATCTTTAAAGAAAGAAAGTGTAAAGGAGGCGGCACCAGAAGGCATCCACTGTAGAGAACTCAGAGGTCACTTTAAATATATTATCCAAAGGAAGACCAGAGGTCACTAAAGGTCCGTTATCAATGTTGTTAAAATTTATAGGAGTTTTAGCAGACTTAGACTCAGTTTTTAACATTTTTGTCAAAATGACCTTTTTGCACTTAAAGTTATGAAAAATGTTGGTTTTTGACGAGTGATCATTATTTCTTTCGTCATAAAGCATTTCCTATTATAAAGATATAAGCATGTATTAAATTATAGTCAATATTTGTGACATGAACTCTGTCATTCACTGTCTTTTAACAATAATATTAACACATTATGCATGGAAAAACTTCATTTTCAATGTTAAAAATGGGTAATTTTGAGCAACTGCTTCTATGAGACTGATGCTGTTCCCACTGAATTTATTTTTGTTTCTCAAAATTTCATTTCTCAGGTTTATAAAGATGCCTCATTTTTTCCTTTAATGAAAATGTATTGGATTTTATTGAAATTTCAAATTAACATTAAAATACCAGAATTTTTGTTTACAAAATATGCATCAACTTTGATAAGGCATATTTTTTGTTTGAAATATATTTATACTTTAAAAGCAGTCTAAGTTAAACAGTTAAGTGTGTTTAAACTAAATAATATAATTTTTAAAAAGGTTTAATGGAATTAAGTAGTTTTATTACTGATCAAACTTCACAATATTTTTACAACTTCTGTGACCTTTTTGCACTAAACATGTACAAAATTCAAAAATAGACATTTTTCTGCCTAGTTAGGCATACAATGAACTTTTTCTTTCACATGTATTACAATCATGTTGAAATGAAGTGATACACAAAAATTTATTGAAATCCAAGACATAGCATGTGCAAAGCACTGCCTGAATTTTGTTTGGACAGCCTCTTAAAGCGATTATTTAAATGATTAGAAATTTGGTCACCCAAAACAAAAGACTACTCAGTATATTTTTCTACCAATAATGAATAATAATGATGAAAAAACTAAAACCCAGGGAATATAGTCTAATAACAATTGATCTGTTTTGTAATATAAATAACAATTCATAGTTAAACCAGTTTGCTTGTAACATACTTTACTAGTTTTAAAACAAAGATACGTGCTGTAGAATAATGTGCATATGCTTTAACATTTAAAACATCACTGTGATGCATAGGTAATTACATATTGAACTCATTTTCTAATTTAAGCATAACATCTGTCATCTTTATGCAAATTATATGGATATTTCTGGAAAATCACATTTTGTACATATAAATGAATTATAAAAAACAAGTTTGATGATGTTAGTTTTTTAGGGTTCTCATTTGGTTATATGAATTATGTTTAATATGACACAAGCGTGCATACACTTGTAGAGTGTGCGGTCCTTTCAGACATCAAATACCAATATTTCCTGTTAAATTTTAAAACTTTTTACTAAAAATTCCAGGAAGTATTAATTTTGCGCCCTCCCATAGATAGCCTAGGACAGTATGTTCTTCTGCAACTTCCTCGCGAACAGCATCACGCGCTCCTGCTGATTGCTGTTGATATTTGTTTTCCAATTCTTCCTCCTTCATTTTCCATTTTTTGTCCTGGTCATTGAGAAATTTTTCCTGCCATTCTTGCATTTTATCTTGTATATTTGCTTTTTGTTTCTCTGCTTCTTTTAACAATTCGGCGGCTAGTTTATCTTCTTTTGCTTTTATTTCTTTCTCTCGTTCCATCAACGCTATTTTATGTTTTTTGGCTTCACTTTCCCGGAGTAGCTTTTCTGCTTTCAACTCTTCTTCTTGTTTTTTGCTAAACTCTTCTCGCCATGTTTGAAATTCTTCTGCTGTTTTCGTTCTTTGTTTAACTGATTCCTTTTCAAATTCGGCAGATAGTTTATCTTGTAATGATTTTAGTTCTTTGTCTCGTTCCACCTGCGCTTTCTTATATTTTTCGACTTCTCTGTCTCGAATTTTTTGTTTTTCTTTCAATTCTTCTTCTTGTTTTTTGCTAAACTCCTCACGCCATTTTTGAAATTCTTCTTCTGTCTTCGTTCTTTGTTTCTCTGCTTCCTCTGAAAATTCGGCCGCTAGTTTACGTTCTATTGCCTTAAGTTCTTCGTATCGTTCCATCTGCGCTTGTTTTCGTATCTCGGCTTCTCTTTCCTGAAGTTTTTGTTCTGCTTTTTTGTACATTTCGTTCGTGTAAAACTTATTTTTTTCTACAATGTTTTTTATGAATGATAACAGTTCTTTTACCTGCTCATCTGCTCCAAGTTTAAGCTTATTATCAAATGCAACTACCCTTCCTCCGCAATCCTTAACAAATGACTGAAGATGCGGAGGAGCATTTTCAATACATTGCTGAATAGTTGTTTTATTGTAATCAAGTTCATCCTTTCGTGTGAAAAGTATTATGCAATGTTTGAAGATATCGCCTCCAAAATAATTTACAAAATGCCTCACGGCCTGGGTTTCTTCCTGAGTAAATCTAAAAATGTTAAGGATCAAAATGAACGCATGGGGGCCTGGTGCTGTGATAGCTATGCATTTTGTAATCTCCTGTTGAGCCTTCTCATTGGTTAATTCTGTGTCAAATAAACCAGGGGTATCAACAATGCAAATTTTTTTGCCAAAACGAATGGCAGATGTATGCTTACATTCCCTTGTTACAGATGACATTGACAATTTCGAGGAAAATACTTCCTTCCCTAGAATTGTATTTCCAGTGGCACTTTTCCCGGATCCAGTTTTACCAATGAGTACTATTCTTAATTCACTTTCATCTTCGTCCACAAAACCGTCTAAAGAAAAAATCATAAAAAGACAAAAAAATCTATTGCTAAACAAAGTCAATTTGATTAGCGATAGACGTCATAAAAATATTATTTGTACTTGCAGAAATCAAGTTTTTCAAACATTTTAAATAATTTCCCCCTATAACGATAATAAAGCAAACAACTTCTTTTTTTTTTTTAATTTTGATATTTGGGATAGGGCTATTGTAGTTACATGTAATTACCAAAATCAATTGTGATTGATCACCTGTAGCTGATTCATCTGTTTTCTGATTACAACTAAATACAATAGCAATTAAGACTATATATCGAAAAAATAAATCTGCACATTTAATGAATGCTTTTTTATTACCTTTGTGATTACAATATTAAATCTAAATGCAAAGAATCTGAAGTCATTATTGGATTTTAGGATAAGGTTAAGTCTTTAAATTGGCTAGCAATACATTTCTTTCTTTTTTTCTTTAATACATGTATCATGTCCACTCACCATGAATGTGAGAAAACTTGCTAAATAAATATAACTAACTTACAGTCATTGCTTTTGGATCGTCTTATTGACATTATCAAACATGATTTCTTAGATATTTATATCACGCATTCCACCTTACTTTTAAATTCCCCTGACATTATTTGATCGATTTCTATTGAAAGTAGTTGACCTTATTTCTTATTTATATGCAAACGGTTATATGTGATATATCTACGAATAGATAGATACAACATAACAAAGCATTTATAGATTTGTCGTCTGGGTGAGTGGTGTGGACCATGGGCCTCTCGTTTTAAATAACATATACAACCACTTTTCTTTTGCAAAAGCCCTCAATCATACATTCTGAAGGGTCACAGACTTACATGCACGTGTATGTAAGAGCTGGAGAAATTCTTTTATATAAACTTGAATCTATCGGACTAGATAAACGTCAGTTTGCATTACATAGCCTTCGAGCCGTTGAGGAGAAGGTTAGTGATTACCGTAGAATAATGACCGTGGGTCATTTTTCGACGTAGATTAATGACCTCGTTACTGTAAAATAATTGGATTTTTCTGAAGTAAAATTTTAAAATCCGGTTATTAAAATGGTGGGCGGCTGCCTAAATGGTACCCTCTTTGTACAGATAACCCTCCTACAGTTTCCAAGATAGGAAGTTGTTCTTTTGCAGATCAATTGTGCATATATAAGAAGTGTGCAATATTGCTAGGATTTTGATTTCTGATAATTTCTTGAAATAAACCAGCTTTTGAATTTGGTCATTTTTTTGCAAAATATTGCATATAAAGCACCTTCATTTTATGGATAACTCTTCCTACAGTTTTTAGGAGCGGAAGTTGTCCTTTTGCAGATCAATTGTACATATATTATGGTGTGCGGAAGTTGTCCTTTTGCAGATCAATTGTACATATATTATGGTGTGCATATTGCTTTTGATTTTGATTTCTGATTATTAATAGGAAAAAAATAGCTTTTGAACTTAGTCATTTTTGGGCAAAATATTGCATATAGGGTACTCCATTTCACTGTATACGGTAGATAGTGTTTATCAATTCAGGGTTCGCGGCTATGTTAAGGCTGTCCGATTAATTTCACAGCGATATGTAGAAAGTCACTTGTCTGTACTTCATAAGATATGACGTCATAGTTAACTTTTACGTCACGATCTGCATTCCTTTCGATCGTTCTTAGGGAATGTATCGTAACGTAATAAGTGATATTTATTGTGTATAATAAAAACCGCTTCATTCCTTTACATAGACACTGTTGTAAATACTAGTGATACTAAATTCAATATCACCGATATGGAATAAAAAAAATCAACAGTTTTAAAGCTTCGTAATAGGTAAATAACTATTCATAAACTAATGGTTTTGAGACTCCCCCTGCTATGTGTAATCTAATGAATGGTGATATGCATGTGCATATAAAAAACGGCTTGGCACAAGTGAAAGATAAAAACAATCTTAGTATATTTTACGTGAAATCGGGAGAGAAAATACGTACCACTGTGAATCTTGCTGGGGGAAACCTACCGATTGATCCGATTTTGCGTAAATCGAGCCTTAAAGGTAAAAATGTGCCTAATTTCGATGGCGGTGCGAAATGTTTTGACAATATTTGAAATAAACGAAATATTTATATGAACCCCCAGCAAGAACTGCAAAATACATTACTTATCGAAGGATTTTTCATAAAAATATTTTTGATTTAATGTCATTATTCACTTGTGGCGATGCGATTTTTATAGATTATTTACCGTGTTAGAATACACCCGTCACGTGCTTAAGAAAAATATATGACGTCACAAAAATACATCAAATATAGTGTTGGATGCCACTGTTAACTTATGTAATAAAAGTTTAAAGAAACTCACTCGGTTAAAGCATTTTTCGATAATTAAAATAGTATCATTTTTCGATATATATTTAGCTTCGGACAGCCTTAACATAGCCGCGTTGTAATGGATTATGGATACAGTTCACATGAAAGAAAACCCGGTTTCCTGTCACATTGACAGCTTTTCGCTTGTTCTTCATATCAAACATGAAAAGAAATGACCCCCGTAGAAAAATGACCCCCGCTGTAAACAAGAACAGACATGGGTTATCCCTATCCAAGATATCTGACTTTAAAATTAGTTGAATTTTCACTCTGTTCAGCTTATTTTGAAGTTATAAATCTGTGGAAGGGTACTTAATACTTTACCGTGAGTAATTCTTAACAACATTTTATACAGCTTTATTATTTAAACAACGATATTTGATTTACAAAATTTAAGCACAGCTTGCTAAACTTAATTCGATTTTACAATTGCATTGGCAACAATTGCCAGATCTACACGTTTGTGTAAAGACTCTGTACATGTGTTGCTACTGTTGCATAGTTGCTCAGAAATTAAAAACAGAACCAAATCATTAAACCTAAGCTTTGCTTTCTTCTACGTAATACATATACATCGATACTCTAAACATTTGTTGTAATGTTGTATTTGTGATCATAAATAGACTTTATTTTTTCAGCAATTGTGTGAAGAGAACCTGACTTTAGTAAATCTTAATTAAATAATAAAGACTAATTAAATATAATTTAAAAAAATAGATTTCTTAAAGAGTTGATAAGGGGTTTGGGCTAATTTCAGGGGTTTATATCCCCCTTGACTTTAGTCCCACGACCTTAAAAACACACGCGTTAAGTATAGGAACTTTCTAACTATAGATAACAAGCGTCTGAGGTCTTCTTACAATCTGAATGTGTCCATTTAACTCACTAGAACTTTGTCAATTTATTAACTTTTCATAACGATATTTTGGAATATGATGGGCCGTTACTACCTTTTCTTTAAAGTGTATATCAAACAAATTACAGAGCAGTGAAGGAGACCTATAGGGCTAATATTTCCACCTTAAAATTTAGGCTGTACTGGTACCACCAGGTGGTTCTGAGGGGTTTATAGCTCTCTTGATGTTTAATGGCACATCCAATCCGCTCCCTTCCGACGCTTGTATCGATTCGTGACGTCGACTATTTTTAGCTGCTAGCAAAATGGCAGGCATGGATGTAAACATGTGCGCCGAGATGTTGTGGATTGATACTATGCGTGTGGATGTCGAACTATGCAGGAGATATGGTAAGTATTGGACAAATCATTTTATAAACTAACGCAAACAGTATGATAAAGAATGTAAACGCAGTACTTAGTGTGTGCTGTAACCACAAACATGACAAAGTGATGTACGGATCGAGATGTGTTTTCCCCAAGACCACATGTTGTAAATAATTACGAAGTTTTATTACTTATCAACGCACTAGCATATTATTTTGTTACACAAAGGATAATATATATCAATACTTTATTTGCATATAATTTATTATTTTAAAGAATATTTTAAGAGTTTTTCAATCCCTTTTGTTGAAAACTGTCGATGGCGATTTATCAGCTTTTCCCCATCAGACATTAGATTTTATCTGAATGCACAACCTTCCAGTTCCACATTGATTATTTATCAGCGACATCATACATGTATCATTGTAGATGATAAGTAGTGCCACTGTGTTAGACTGTGTTGGTATATTTTCATGGACTGGTATATGATCAATTTTATTTTTTTGCATGTGTACCAATTGATTAAAAGAAATAATTTTTACTCTGACAAACTGCTCTAAAGTATCACTTCTGACTTTCAATGACAGGGGTCAGTCAAAACATTTCGTTGAAACTTATCTGGAGTTAACACGGCTATGCCAAATCAAAGCTTTCATGTTGTGCATGGTAAACTTTTGACTTCATTTGTTTAAATTGGCCGGAATACATAATCTAGGAAGAAAAAGAGTGATAGCTTTGAGGTTTCAAAATATGAAGTGCTATTTTTGGTCTTTCACATCTTTATTAGCTGATCGCCAGCCTCAAAGACTGCATACTGATCAACTACTACTTGTATCGCTGCATAAAATCTGAGTTCAAGTCTAAATAACTGGTAATTTGATGATTTCATTTACGCCGTGGCTTATACATGCACTTCTTTTGTAGACTCATGTACTACTTGTGTTGTATAGAAGAGTTGAAAGGTGCGGAGTACCCGTGTCATGATGTTTGACTCCATATGTTGTATGCTCCATTGTCTCATTACAATCAACTGCTTCAGCCCCTAAGTTGAATTTATCCAAATGCATTCAACATGTTTTTGGTAAAATTTAAAAATACAGTGCCTTACATATATATTCTGTGGGTGGAGACTACCCTGCATGTATTTGTGTGTTTGTGTTTTTATTCTTCCTGAAATGTAATTAAACTTGCTGTGAGAGTATACACTATATCACAAACATTGATTGCTTAGCATTATCCCTTGACGATAAAGATTGTTTATTAGGTGTGGGGGGGGGGGGGGGTTCTTTCTGCTATTGTTAACATTAATACCTAAGTCATCTTGGAATATTAAGTTCCTTTTAACTCTTGATTTTCTTCAGTATGTTGGGAACATTTGTTAATTGCCACAAGGAAATCAGTAATGTTAATAATAATGTATATTTATATAAAGAAATCAAAAGTTAGGAAAAAAGAACATAAAGTACATGTAGTACATGTAAATGCCTAAGTGACATTTCCAATAGTAGTCTTCTACGTAACTGTATGTCCATCTTGGCATCTTTAATTTTGTGTTCACTATTGTTTAAAAGAACTTTGAATAAACAGCATAGGCTATTTTTTTTCTCATAGGATTTTCTTTTATCAAAAAAGATTTACCAGGGTGAAAGTTCATTTTTTTATCATTTGACATTGTTTAGTTAATACTGTTGTAAAGTGCAAGTGCTAAAATATAATATATTGTTATGTTAAACTTTGTAGGCTTATGCGTGAGACCATCTGCATCAATTGGTGAATTGGCTGGTTCTACCTCCCTATGTTCCTGCCTGTAACCCAGCTTTTCCTATGTGGAGACCATCGGCATGATTTTGTGCGAGAAAAGCAATTATATGCATTTATAACCTCCAAACAGAATTATTAACATGATTATATATGTTAATTGTAAATATACAAACCTAATCTTAGTATTTATATGTTGAATCTGAGCTAAGGATTTTGCAACTCTTGTTTTTTTTTTTTAAATTATTAGCAATGATATTTAAAACTTAAACAGTCAAAAATAATCTTAATATGCCAATATTATTTATTTAAACCATGATTTTTTTGTTAAGGTATTTCGATTGTCGCGTGACGTCATCAATTTTCAACAATCGCACGAGCAGTATTCCGGAATATTTTTACCGTTATCAGCTTTAATTTTAGTGGCTAAAATTAAAATCCGGTTATGGTTTCACAATGTCCGCTGAAGAGAAAGACGTCTCGCGAAAGAAAAATGGCACATTTGCCAAGAAAGGACACGGGAAAAAGGTACTAGGTTTGAGAAAAGGTTTAAACTCGCGCTTAGCCAGTAGTAATGGTGATCCTTTACCCCAAGTTCAGAAGCATATGGATGAAACATGTGACACGGATTGTGATATTCCAGTGCACATTGACCACGACTGTTACGGCATCCAGGAAGAGGTTATAGTGTGTAGTGATGAAGTTGATAAAGATTCATTTGTTCCCGATGGAAATACTTATGACTGGCGTGTGGGGAGACGAATTGTAGAGTTGGGCATGCTCGCAGACGGCCTAAGAGCTTTCAAGCTTTGCCAATTTCCTTTACAACTTCACAACTGCATTAGTGAAAAGAAATTTGGACTTTCGCACATATTAAATATAAAATGTGAAAACTGTGAGCTAATTAATCACGTTGCTACAGGAAGCCGCCACAGAACAGAAAAAGGAGGGTTGGCCTGGGATGCGAATACAAAATTAGCTGCAGGTAGGGCCACCACTGTAAAATTATATTTTTGTATTTTCACAGGCCTCTGAATTTCTATCAATAAGCCGATAAATGTATGGGAAGAGAAAGATATATATATATAGGTGTGTATTAATATATATTAGGATATACATCTTTACTTTCTCTTCCCATACATTTAACAGCTTATTGATAGAAATTTGGAGGCCTGTGGTATTTTTGACTTTCTAATAGTAATGCTACACATATTTGTTCTGATATCTGTTTGTTTATAAAAAAAAAATTGCATGCTCTGACAAAGATTTTGGTACAATCTGAGCAATCAATAGGTAATAAGGTGTGTATATATATCATACTATAGCATGAATAACTTATTTGATCAGGGGTGTCTTTCATATGTCAAAACTTTGTGTGTAAGGCTTTAGCCATTCTAATAAGGTAATGTTTGATGGTTGTACTAATGGCAATATTTTCCATTTTGCCAAGGACTGATCAATGGAGGGTTTGGAGAAAGCCACATAAATACCCTACTTGATGTTCTTAATATTCCTGGAACATGCCATAAAAACTTGAAAGAAAGAGAGAGAGAAGTGGGGCAAAAACTTGAAGTCATGGCAAATGCATCATGTAAAAAAAATCTGGCAAATGAAGTAGCTTTGTAAGTTTATACAACAATGTCGTTGCATAATTAAGTTGTAGAAACAAAGAAATGAAATTATCTTTACATCTATTTTTTATGAGCAAATCGATCCCATTGTTAAGTTGACCTTTTTTAATGTAAGGACTGATTCACATGAGGATGGCATTGTTGTAAGCTTTGATGGAGCTTGGCAAAAACAAGGAACTGGAAGGGCATATAACAGTCTTACTGGTGAGTTGTGGTATTATATTATTTTAGGAAAAAAATTTAAAGGCTTTTTAAAAGTTTTTTTTACAACATTGAGTAGGGCAAAATCTATGTATTTGTTGTTGTGATCAACATTCAAAATCTAGGAATTTACATTATTCATGTATTGTTGTTTGAGTATTTGTTCATTAGGAAGGGGGTGGGGGTAAGAGTTCTGTGCTTGTGCTTTCTTAAAAATAAACAGCAATATTTTGAGGAATACTTTCAAAAAATAAACAGCAATTTTGAGGAAGAATGTGTTTTAAAATATATTTCATTCACCAGTTATTGATTTAATTGGCAAAGAAGGTAAAAAGTAAAATTAAAAAACGCATGGCTTGTTGATTGTTGCATGCACGGATCTAGAGGGGAAGGGGTCAGCTAGGGGGCTCCAGATCCCCCCCCCCCTGCAAAATTCAAATTTCTTTGAATAACATTAGAAAAATTATACCTTGACCCCCCGTTCCTGGCAAACTCCAATAACTGTCGGACCCACCCCCCCCCCCCCTCGGAAAAACTTTCTGGATCCGTGCATGGATTATAAAGAGGTAATGCATGTCGTAGTTATCTCTCAAGTTTTTGCTGTTGATGAATTACTGACCCACGCTGTCACTTGAAATTTATAAATGTATGATGTTTTTTATACTTAAGTTACAATTTTAACTTCCAGCAATGCAACCAATGGAAAACATCGCAAAATGCTCGTAATGTAATTCAAATTCCCTGCAACACTATATCTACATAGTTATTTCCCTAAGCCGAAATCTAGATCGGCATTGCGTTTGAAAAGGGGGTTGAGTTAAGGAAAATACATGTATATCATCTTCAACGCACTTTCGCAAGGTCATAACCTTCATGGATTTAAGAATTCGAGCCCGAGCCCAATTTTTTTTTTCTTTCTCGGGCTCGAATTCTTAAATATAAAGATGTAGCTGCCACGTTTGATCCGGTGTTTAAACATTATCTAGTTTTTATATATTATTTAGTTTAGTTTAGTGCTAGTTTTGTAGATGTTTTTCTTCTTTCTTATGTAGTTTTTTTTTTGTTGTCCTGAAGAAGGGACGGGTTGTCCCGAAAATTTGACAATATTTTACTTTATTGTTTGTGTCGTTGGTCATTTTTAGTGCTTTTTTAATATCTCATCTTATAACCTTGTATCTTTTGATCCGACACTTTAGATAACGAGTGTTGTTGGTTTGCTAGTGCTTCTTATATATATATATATATATATATATATATATATATATATATATATATATATATATATATATATATATATATATATATATATATATATATATATATATATATTATATATATATATATATATTTATGATTGTAATTAAAGTATGTTTCATTCGCGCATTCGAACTCATCCTTTAAATTATGTGTTTCTGTTTTATTTAATATGTAAATAAATGTATGTTCTACTTTCTGTCTTAGTGAAAGTGAGGGTGAATGTATATGGATGTGAGTATTTTCATATTTTATTATTTTTCCTTCTTTCTTTTTTTATAAATAAATTAAGTTTTGTTTATTTTACCGTGTGTCGTTGTCTCTTTTAACATCTTAAAATCCTTAAAGAACTTCTTTATATTAGAAAAGCTAGGTTAGTTAATAGTAACAATCAAGTTAATTTTGCAATTATTTTCAGTAAATTCAAAGTTTGTAGCTTGTCATTTTTTGTTGTCTGTTGTCTGGTAAGCAACGTCGTTGTCTAAGTTGCTTTAAGAAGTTTAAGGTAGCCCATCCATAACTGTCATATTTCATATCTAGTGAATTGCAAGTTTGATAACTAAAATCTTAGTGTGATTTTAAGGGGTTTATTTAATAATAAAGATTCGTCTTTAAAATTTTGAAAAAACTTTGAATATTAACAAAATCCCATCTTGAAGTTAACATTGAAGGCTGTGGGAAAAATGCATTTTTAATTATATTTTATAGTACAAATAATTTTCTCACAAATCCCTTGGTATAAAGTTGCAAAAGCTTTCCTTTTCTCTGATAATGTTAAAAAATTTAATTATTTGCCGTACATATTTTTAATAATATAATTTTATTAATTTATGCAAGGGGCAGATAACGCTTTTAAAAAATTCCAAGTGCAAAAAGTTCATTCAATGGACTGCATACATATTCCCGAGTTTGGTTTATGTCAACCTCATCATAATTTGAAAATAGATATTAAATATAGTTCATATCAACCAGTTACCTCAGTTATGGATGGACTACCTTAAGAAGCTGTTGAGAATGGTCAGGAGTTTGTCTTTTGTTGCGACATGCGGCGGCAGTTGAGAGAGATGAGCGCGCGGTGAAGAGAGAAGAGAAGAAACAAAAGATATAACTTGCAACGTCTGGCCATTGAAGGCGACTTGCTTAATTGCAAATGCCATATTTTTGATAATGATTTTTCCCGCAGCAAAGAGATAGACTAATCAAAAGATTGTGGTTCATATTTGTTAAAACTTGATCTGTCCTTTGAGTTTCATAACTATACGTCATTGGGACCTTGAGCTTCTGAAATAGCCCAGCTTTATTATAGGATGAGACTTTGCGTAACTTTTCACTGAAAAAGAAAATTGATCACAGCACATCCCGCAATGGTGTACAGGAAGCATCGCAAACCTAGGTTATCATATACATTTTCAAGTATCCAAACAACGAAAACAGAAACTTAAAATGTAATAAAATAATATTATAGAAAAAAGTATTGTCATAGATTAGATTGTTTATTACATAGATTTGTTCATTGATGACGTCATAACTCATGATTCAAATTACAAGAACTCTTATAAAGTATGTTGGTTTTATTTTTAGAGATGAACAAGAGAATATTGGAACAGATGATAACTTTAATAAATATTCGCTAAAGGTTTGTGATTCTGCTATTTTCCCTCGACCAGGCTTACCTCTGTCGTTGTTAAAGGGTATTGTAAATCTCCGACTTGAACAACACTACAATGCATATTTTAAACCTCACATTTAATACGTATCAATTGTTTGATCAATGCTTAGCTTGAAAAGTGCTGCTACAAGCATTTGTTTTGCTCTGTGGCAAAATACCGGTGTCTGTGCAATCTGTATAAGTGTAGTGTGAAGCTTTTTTAACCCACGAATAACTAATTGTTTCATTGATGTTTTGCCCCTATTTAATATGCTTATTGTTTCAATTTGTATCAATTTATTGTTTTGTTTTGCGGGGTTCTGCTTTATGCCATCTCATATTAAGCAGTATGCGTAAGATTAAGTTTTTTGTCTGATTGAAAACAGACGCTAAATTGTTCATATGTTTCCTTAGCCTACCTGCAGCCTTACTTTTTCTGGTAAAACTAAACACTGGATTGTACAAAAGAGGGAAACAACATACAATAGAACAGACATCTGTTTTACTACAGTCTGTTATGATATTGACCTTTGAATTATAGTTTAAGATCACAGCACACTCATACGTACTGTTTGTTAAAGCATTATCTAGAGTTTTGTCATGAGTCAAGACTACAATGTATACACATTTACTCTCCACATAGAAACTTAAGGTGATTGATGCTCCTAAAGCAAAATCAATTTGGGTTTGAGAAATAATACAGGTATATTTCAATATAGGGTAATCTATGTCGTGTTGACTCTTTGCACATTCGCACTGTTTACGCACCATACAATGTAAATTGTACTAAACAGTGCATTCAAAAAAGAGCAGTGGTCTAGAGATACACAGGTGAAGATATATAATACATATAATACTAATAACATACGTTGAATCCGAGTCTCCGTGTGTGTAGGTGTGTAATTTCCCATTTTCCAATTCAATGGTTTGACAATATGCAATATCTGCATACATTTTTTAACTGTTTATTGTTTCTCTTTATTCTTTTTGATGATTGATCTTTCGGTCTAGGTTTGACCGAATTTCCATTCATACATACCTGTTTTACCTTGTTTGAAAAAGAGTGAAAAAGTCGGTCCCTTAGTTTTTTTATATTTGATGGAATGTATGTTTCGACAAAAACTGTGTTGATTTAAACGACAGTTTGTAAAATGATTTTGGCTTCATGAATCATTAAAGTGCTTAGATTGCCTAATTTCAGTAATTAAGCGCATTTGCTAACATACACGTCCAAAAAAACCTGCTGGCACCCAGAAAGTACATAGAGCAGATCATTAAAAAGATTTCTACTGAAGAAGAAAATGTCGATATATTAGATTAATTAAGGTAATGTATAAAGACATAAGACAAAGATAAAACATTGCTTTGCTTTTGAATCTGATTTTAGCTATAAATGTACTGTTGAAAACATCGGGGCTTACATTGCACAAACCTACACGTGATCTCCAGGAAGTGCCAAATGATTCCCATAAATTCAATCTAAGCAGAATGGCAGAAATTTTATTATTTTTAACGGTCCACTCTGACCAAGCACCATAAGCTTTGGTCCCGAATGCACATTTTTGGACCAAAAGTATCATCATGTATTGTTAAAAGTATCTTAATTTAATGCTGAAGTATCAGCATGTAGTGTTGAAGTATAAGCATGTAATGTTGAAGTATCAGCATATGATGTTAAAGTATCAGTATCTTGTAGAAGTCGTTGGCCATATAATGTAATTTGCTATTAGTTGTTACTGACCAATGATGTTTATTCTAAACCCGATGTGCTAGTCTAAAAACCTCCCCATGACCTGGTACGCATTTGCTAGTTTTTGCTGTGTCTGATATCGCATAATTATTGGAGCTGGTTCCAGCTGGGGTACAAAATGTCAACAATTAATTTATTAAATGTGTGCTTGATTGGAAATCTTTATAACAGAAGACTAAGACACTAATGTATGCAGTCAGGAACAGAAAATTTGAATGAATTTGGGCCATGAAAAGGGCCAGAAGAAAAGATGGTTTAAAATTAAGGACGTTTGTCTGCAGGGTGGGAATTTTGACTCGATCTCAGATGTTGTTTTTATACAATCTGATTAAAATCAGTTCTTTCATCCGCTCCTTATTTTTCTATTGTCGCTTCACGGGGATTTGTTTCTACAAATCAAATTGTCCGTTCCATTTACAGTTACGTATTTAGGGAGTTACGCCAATACAAACTTTCGATTCCCCGAGGGCGTCTAATATCGTCTAAAGCAGCGCTAATATTGAACGATTCGAAAAAATGTGCCAACGCTTTGTTATACGGCCCAACCTTTGTTTCTAACTTCTAAATTCTAACTCTTGCTCTGATAGACGAAATAACTCAGGAATATTCTTAAATTAAAGTCCTCCAGGAGGTGATCTCAAGCGAGATTTGTTCAGATCATCGTGTAGCGAAAATAGTAAAAGAGGGAGCGGGTCAATAATCTGATTTTCAATTTTAACGCCTTTGTAATTCATACGATTGAATTTAAAACGTTCGGTCGAACCCCTTTTGTTGGTTTTGTATCTTGGGACATCTTGGTTTTAGGAAGGATTTGCAAAACTTAAGCCCGGGTAGTGTCCACCTCCTGTGTACCCCTGCCGAGGACCAGCTCATTAGGAAAGTTTGCCTCAGCTTTAGGGATGCGGTGATCCTTCATTCAAAGGTTTTGAGACCAGCACAATATTTTTATATATATACTTACATTTTATCCGCTTTTATCTTTCACTATGTGGGCATTGTTTGCTTTGGTTCAAAACAAATGCTACTTGAAATTTAGTACTAGGGAATCTTGATATAATGGTGCTCTGTTTGAAATTGTACATTTCATTTGTAACTTTTGTACTCATATTGATGAAGGGACATTGGGTCAGTGATACCTACATGGTCAGTGGAACATGTTCCTATCGAGAATCTGATGTTAACATGAAATTCAAAGTTTGTGTTGGAATAAGGTCAATTACATGATTGTTTGGGTCCATGTACTCATAATGCTGTTGGAACATTGGATCTGTGTTACGCAGATGGTCAGATGGATATGTTCCTATTATGCATGTATATTCATTTAATGTTAACATGTAATGCAAAGTCTGTTTTGAGACTCAGTTAATTTCTAGTACATGACTGTTTGGGTCTATGTACTCATACTGATGTGAAACATTGGGTCTGTGTTGCCCATTGGTCAAATGGATAATGTTCTGTCGATACCATGGTTTCCATAGGCTAAATGTATGTAAAAAAAAACTGGAGCCTGTACAGACTTGATTGTTGCCTGTAATTATGTTGTTAATGTGTTTAAAGATCTTGGAATTCAAAAAATAAGTTATTAAAAAAACAAATTTGATTAGGTCGAGGTACCAAATATACTGTTGAATCTATCTGTTTATTCAAAGTTAATTATAAAAAATTATTTTGGGTAAAGTCTAATTATATGGTTGGATGTGTAGAATTCATACTTTTTATGCTTTTGATTGTTTGATGCTATATTGATATTGATTATTATTTGATTGATAGTATAACTACATGACAAATAGCAACACACATTACCTGTGCTCCATTAAAAGTCTGCACCTATATGTTCTCCTTGCTCATAATTAATGCCTTAAAGTGGTTTTAAATATTCACAATATATGACAAATTTTGCATCAATTTTTATTCAGACAAAATGCCACCAAAACAGAAAAACAGGAGAGAGAGAGAGAGTGTGTACAACCACGTCCAACACGGGTAGACATAGCGAGGAGGGACCGAAAATAATTAGAAAACAGACAGAAACTGACATTATCAAAGCAAATGCGATTCCGAGCATTAACTATGAACTTCTTGCCAAAGAAATCGTAAACCAACAGAAAGACTGTTGTGAAAAAAAAAAACATTGTTGTCTTACTATTACAACTGGAAAAAATGTAACTCCCTCATCTGTAGATTCATTCATACTTGAACAGTTTGTAATGGTCCCCAAACCAGTTTTAAATGTACAAATATGTCGTTTCAATCTAGCCAATCAAATAGAAATGTAGCTGGTTCTTTCAACTCCAGTAAACCCGATAAGAATCCAATATTAACTGTAAGCTTTTGCACAGATGATTTCAATATGTTAGTGAATGGCTTTACATTTTGGTATAGATTAGCTGTATTAAGTCCTCCTAATTATCATAAGTCTACATATGAATACTCCATAGTTACTGTGGAATACATTCAGTCTGGTATAAGTAGGCAAAGGATAGCTTTTACCCTTTTTTGAAACTTCGAATTCTCCTCTATATGTTTTACCTAACTCCGTGCGAAGTAAGTTTCGACTCAAAAAAAGATACAAAGGATGCATTCAGAATAATCCCAGTGAACCCAAAGAATTATCACTTTTAAGAGTTTACCTAGGAAAGTCAACTTAATTATGAACGATGGAGGCAAGTAGTTCCTGTCAAATATTTGAAAAGTTAAGTACATATTTTCTAGAAGTAGAGAGTATGTCTCGTAAGTTGGATGGCTTCTTTTATATTTGGTTGTCTCAGTCTGAAAAATGTAAACACGATCTGATGAATGTCTTGGATTTATGTTAAAGGATTAATATTTCAATAAATTAGGTGCAAATTTTCTGGCAAGTAACATGCATCACCATTAATGGTATACAGGTTGATTTCATTCCTATGATAAGTCAGCTACCACCAGACAAATTAGACAAATGAAGAACCGTAGTACGCCTGTTTAGTAGGCGAAAAAAATTCTTTGCAGGAGTTTCAATTTTGTATTTTTATGGTATCTTACATTTTGCTTGTTTGTTAGTAGTTCCTGTTAAGGCATTTGTAAACCGCATTATCGGATAGAGTTTAATGATAAAGAAAGAGCTGACTTGGCCATGTGGCTAGATTTTCTTCACAATTTTGATGAGAAATTGATTCTTTTTCATAGGAATAGGAATCTTCAGATGCCACACGATTATTTAGAGATGTTTCCGGTTTGTTAGGATCTACTGCTGTGTTTTGATCTAATTGGCTTGCGGACGAGTGAAAAAAAATCTCTTCTACCTTTTCAAGGTAAAGTCAAAGAATTGTTTGCAATTGTTTTGGCTTGTAATTTGGGGTTCAGAGATGGCAAATAGGACAATCTTTTTATGTTAGGTAATAAAGCAGTGATCGAAGTAATAAATAAACAGTTTAGTAAGGAAAATTGGCTTAAGCATCTACTTCAGCGTTTAGAATTGGTTTGTTTGTCAAAAAATATGTTCTTTAAGGAAAGGCTTATTCCTAAAAATATAATGTATTAAATAACTAGCCAGGAACAAAGCACCATATTTAGATCAACAACCAACTATCCTTCCCGAGCATCTATTGCAGATTTATACTCAACCACCTAAACAGTTTGAGTTGCTCTTTTATCCCCTTCCACAGGATTATCATACAGACGTTCCTATGCACTTTTTCTAGCACTTTAAATGAAATTTAGTGTCATTTCATTCATCTACCACTATTATTTGTTATTAGATAAGGAATAAGGAATCATTCTTTGACTATTATGAGGTGATAATTTCGGTCGGGGCGTGATCAAATCCAATAAAGCCCGAAGAGCTTTTTGATAGATTTGATCACACCCCGACTGAAATCATCATCTCATAATATTCAATGATTCCTTATTACTTATATTTATATAATTTTAAGCCATCGAACGATTATATATTTAAATATTATTAAGCAAACCCCGCTGGCGCCTCGATTTGGCGTCATTTGTTTTCTGGGTTATATAGTACAGAATCGATAGGTAGTGTTATCCACTGGAAAAGGTAAATATATTGGTTTCTTGTTTGAAGACCAATACAGTTCCAGGAGCTTTGCATCACCTTTATCTGTACAGAGTTATATATATATATATATAAAACATTGTAAATGTGCCTGATCCAACACAAATTTTCATTGCTCGCAAACTACTTCAAGGCTGTGACAAGCTTCTTCCTTTTTAACATGCAAGATTACTGATAACACTGAACATAATGGACAAAATTATCAAAAAAAGAGCAATAACAATTATAGTTTAGAGATGGGGATCTCAATATATTTCAAAATATATCATCATTTTCAATTTTAGAGCAGGGAGGGATGGTTTAAAGACAACTTTTGGGGGTCATTTATTTTTAACAATTTGATGCATCATTTTGATATTAGAAATAAGAATATATATGTTATAGTGGTAGAAATCTCGACGGTTTTCAAGAAATTTGGTATTTACCTATTTAATTTGGTTAGAACAGTCCTATAGGGTCATGAACTACATTATATTTGATACATCATTATACATTAGGAAACAAAGACACCCTTTTCTTAGTATAATTTATATAAACTTGATAAGTCTCAACACTTGCTTATATGTAATACACAAAGAACATACAAAACGTCACAAGATCAATATAGTGTCATCATAATAGTGTAAATGAAATGAAAAAAAAACCTTTTGCAATTAAAATGACAGAAATTGTGCAACTGCGAAATGATAGGTAACGATGATACAGATGTAAACTTATTTAAATATCAAAATATGATGATACAGTATGCTGGCAAAGGGAGACATTTTTTTTAGAAAGTGAGAGTAAAAACTTTATCCACATAAATATCAACATGTGTCTTTTGTCACCTTAAATCAGTAATTATATCTTCTGTCCTGGCAGTTCTGCATTGAAAATCAATATATTTATTACGTCATTTATATTTATTTTGCACTGTTTACAGTTTTTTTGTTGCAACTACATTTACAGAATATCGATGTTACCAAAATATTTTAATTGTGTGTGTGTGTGTGTGTGTGTGTGCGTGTGCGTGCGTGCGTGCCTTTTCAAGGGGGGGGGAGGGTCTAGACCCCTTACTCCCATCCCTTCTCTTAATTCGTGCACACGATGGTGTTGGCTCACAGAAGCAAATCTAAAGCCAGCAACCGCCGGAGGGTGAAGATGTAATTTAATTTTGTTGTATTAATTATATAGACCATACCCTCTATGGCATTAAATGTTTAGATTATTGATTAACTTAAAATTCACATGCAAACAGTTCGTCCCTAAATTGTACACAAAGGGCCGCTAATGTGAAGTATGGGAAGAGATATCATATTATGAAAATTATATATTTTCAAGAATTACTGGAAATTGCATGTGGCCTTCATTTTTTTAAAACTGGTACTGGACTGTACAACACAGTGTTATTTAGGGGAAAACATTTGGTGCGGGTAAAATGGATTACTGTCTTATTACAGCATCTAGTTTTAATTGTTACGTCAAAATGCCAACTAACGTCTTCGTTGCCACTGACGCGTAAAGCGTCTTTTTTGATGTGGCAGCATAAGGGAAAAACGTGATCAAATATCAAAATGCAACAAAAATAGTTTTAGTGGTAACTAAATCGTGTTGTATACGGACATTTGATAAAGTTCAATTTAAAAATAATAAACCCGTTTGATTTTTTTTTAGGTTAGGTAAAATAATCATGATTTTTAAAATTGAAATGCAGGAATCCATAGGCAGTTCACATCTTGAACAAGAATTATTCAATTACGATTACATGTTCAGAGGCAATGGTCTCTATTGTAATACTTACCGATGCTTGCATCATCTTCTTGTGATTTTGTCATTGAACTATGCGTGGACTCTTTTTCCATTGGATTCATTTGATCATTGCTTTCAAACACTGCCTCTTTTTCTAAAGTTAATAAGATAATGAAAATATTAACTAGATACGATCTCGTTACGAATTACGAGTATGTCTTCTGTTCGATTTTTTCAAACGATACGAAGACATATCTTTAAAAGAGCTAGAGCTACGAAGCATTACAAATTGCCATATTATAATAAAAGCACCATATTTTGGTGAAATAAAGTGTATAATATATTATTGTCACAAGAACAAAAAATGACATCACAGCAGTGTTTTAATGTGTATTAATAAAATGAAAAAAAGAATATTGATTTCTTATTAAAAAATATTTTTAGGAATTATTTATTTCTTATTGTCTTTTTTGTTAAGAAAAGGGCCCGACAATCTGAATCCTTTTTATATGCCATACAAGAAAAAGTTAAATTAAATTTAGTATGTATAAAAAAAATCCATGAACATTTCAATCAAGAATTCGTTAACCAAAAGTCACCAATGTACACACATTTAGGATGGTTTTTTTATTTTATTGGACGAATTATTAACAAAGACATCACAATTAGGATTATACTTCTATATAGTTCACATCCTGATAATGTATTCTAAGCTGTGTATACCAAAAGTTGTCTTCATCGAAACAGACACAATCTATCTTCGAGAATGGAATATAATTTGTCTGTAACGCTTCACCAGAAATACAATGACCACGCGACAGACCAACAGGTGGCTGATAACGTAAAGATGATTCCATTGGCAAGATTTGTTATTCAAGGGACGATGGCTTAATATTCAATTACAGCTGTACTTGGAAATTAATAATCGAGATTTTTTAACAGAATAAGTTAAGAGTTTTTTCACAGAATAAGTTAAGTTTATCATTCTTGTATATGTTGACGTGATATCGACTGTCTTTCTCCCACGGTATTCAGAAACACTCGTCAAACAAGTTTTAAAAAAATTGCTTGCATCTTTCTTTTCGTGTAATACATTTAATATGTTGTTGACGAAAATAAAAATAACTAGCTACTTATACAAGCTATCACTTATTCTACACAAAGGTATAATATTATTTCAGTACTTATTTATTGCCATCAACGTATGTACAATGTTATATTTGCAATTCATTTTTTTCTGTTTGTTAGCAATGTTCTTGTATCTCATATTCTACTGCAATTGAACAATACCGTGCTGCATAGAAATAATGCTTTCAAATGGTAAAGACCAAGTTAGTTTTCAGAACGTGTGTCCAAACCATTTGTATTTGTATCTTATATATATGTATACAATAAAATATGTTCAAATCAAGTCAATGCTTTCAAAAAATGCACACTTTATTGATAAGTTTTATCGGCAAAATACTGAAAGAACTCGAGATTCTGTTCAATGTACAGATTCAACTGACGTCGCAAACGTTAAACTATGACGTCATTGATGATGCACAATGTAAGCATGAATATACGGTATAAAATTACTAGATTAAATATGCTAATGTTCAGTTTATATGCATTTTTCCTCAAATATTCAGTAAAATTGTGATTATTTTAAATAATTTGCTATCATTATTAATCAATTTCTGCTATTTCAATAAAAAATAAGCAAATAATTACCCTAAAATAGGGTGGTCTGTTTTAGTTTTATGTTACTTTGTTAAACAGATATTGGTCACACTTGAGTACCTCTAAGAAATTTGGCAGACAGATGCATCAATATAATATCTCTCAGTTTAAAAGTTTTAAAGACGTACTCTAGTGTGGCCACATTTAAATTGGGGAAATACTGCAGTAAAATCTACAATTTTCAGCTCTTTTTAACGACCATGATCTTTTTGATGATGCGCATTTGCTTAACGGTAGGGCTGAGGTGAAAAAAATTCATATGCATAGAAGTAGAATATTGTGCTGTACATTATAAGTAATAACAATTTCTTTTGTTTCAAACTTGAGTTTTGTGACAATTTGAAGGCACATGTTGATGCTTCGTGGCTCTAGCTCAAATTTAAGAACCCCCCCCCCCCCCCCCCCCATTCTCAAATAAGGAATAGGAATGCAAAAATTACTTTATCATTGTTCAGCAATTTTTTACAAATCCACAAATACGTATTTAATGGGTGTGGCAAAAAAATGTCCAATACTTTGGAATCATTAGATTTCGTGGTGGCTCAATTTTCATGAAATTCGTGGGTACCTCTCATCCATGAATTTACATCTCCCACGAATTAATATATTAGGGCTATAAAGTCATATTCCTTATGTATGTAAACGAAAAAAACACGAAATTACATCCCCACGAACCTGTTAAATTTAAGCAATCCACGAAAATTGGCCCCCACGAATTTTAATGATTCCACAGTAATTTTTTTAAAACAGATATTGTAACGATCATCAAATTTGCTTCTTTAATGCAATACTTTTTCTTTGTTGTTTTTAAGTTATCTGTAAAAGACTTAACTAGTCTCTTGGTCGCAAATGAAAGGAACCAGTCCCTTTTTCTGAATTTCTTATGAAAGGTCTATATAATACTAACATTTTTTGTTCTTACATGTACACCTTTCTAAAATTGTTCGTTTTTAAGATACAAATCATTGAATATCTTTGCAGCCAGTCCTGTAGATCCTTAATTGGGACAGAAGTTGGTGTTTTGATTAGTGGAATCGATTAGATCATCAATGCAGACATTTACTCTTCTACAATGCTACAACAATGCCCTTCTACAATGCATCAAAAATGCCCTTTTAAAAATCATTATATATTGGTGAAATATATTGTAGAATCTTAGCTTTTTACATCTGTTTTCTTTTTTTCTATATCTTTCATATTTTTTTATAAACGAAGTTTACAATATGGCACTGTTTTGATGAGAAAATGTAAAACAGACGTCAATGTTGTTAAGTAATGTCATGGAATGATAAAACTACGCATGAAATAAATCCAAATAAATAAACAAAAAAACTATCTTGTAAACATTAAAATAAACTTCTGAAAATAAATTAACTGATGAAAATACCATGAAAATCGTTCCGATCTTCTCAAATTGTCCTTTAACTGTATTTCACCTGTATCTCAAGCGACTGTGTAGTGCGCGGCCAGCGCGCTAGGTTTCGCTCGTTATCGAAAGCACGATTTTTGTCTTGCCTAGATAGCCGAGTGGGGAGCGCGGTGGCCGCTCACTGCTAGAAGAATGGGTTCCAGAGGTCGTGAGTTCAAGCCTCGGTCGGGGCGGAAGGTGGAGCTCCAACAAAAAGTGAATTTCTCTGTGCTTTATATATAATACAGGTAACGGTATGATGTTTAGAAGCTCCTTAATTGACTCTATTTACGCGTTTTTAAATCGAGATTAAGCGTGCATAACACAAAGCGTTAGGCGGAGAGAAAGCTTAGCTCCATATCTCATTGTTGCGTGCCTCAATGCAACGGGGATAGCAGACAGGACTTGTCCTTGTCATTCCATCGCTGCCCCAGGGATCCTGTGTTGCGAAAACAATGGATCATTAGAATTAGGAGAGCCGAAGGGCCAAACTTTTAGGTAAGTATACCTTTATCAAGTTCAGTAAGTACAACCCAATTTTTGTTGTGTTAACATTATGATTTTTAAGGAAAGAGCGACATACGTTATTTTACTTTTGTATATGGATTCTTCAGGATCTAAAAGTATGATCAATTGATATATTATATATATTTGTAGTAGTATATAATGTTAAAATGCCGCCTACAATAACCCAGGATTCCTCTGATGCTTGACCTTCCTCCCCTCTTTCCCAAGACTGCAGATGTAAAAATATGATATACATTGGGGCGGTTTGCATGAGTACATGGGTTTAAAAACTCTAACATTGATTTAACATGATACATGTAATGGTGTTAAAGACAGTGCATCATTGACAGCTGATCGAACCCTTTCAACCTTGCAGAATATGTAAATTTCCATGTATTATGACTAAATATGGATTAATTCATCTCATAATACATGTATACGGCATGTACCATTTGTAAAAATGTGTAATGACTGCTGATATTAATTGGATGATAAAAGAGAAACAATAAAACGGACAACATTATGATTAGTACCATGGCATTGTTTTTTGTTTGTTTGTTTGGTTTTTTGTTGTGTTTGATTTTACTAAAGTGCATTTTTTTTCAGTTCTGTTCAGCTAAAGGCGCATCCATTTTGAATATTGCTGCTGTTGTTGTTTTACACTCAGACGCGCCGCTTCATTTACATTATTTACATTTTTGGTCAATGAACCTTCACATTTTATGAATTGAAAATATTTCATTAAATGATAAGAAATGAATTTAATCATTTTTGTCTGTTGGTCGACGTATTAAAGGAAAAATTGACCGGCTACTTGCATTGATTTAAAAGTTTTCCGGGCAATTTTTTCTTTTATACGTCGATCAATAGAAAAAAATTAAATTCATTTCTTAAAAATAGAAACAAATGTCGGCGCCAAAAGAGGAATAATGCGTATTTATTACTTAATGTCAGCTTTAAGGTAGGTCGTGGTTTGGATGACGTCATAATAGGAATCGACGCAGAAAGTGACTGTCTTGGCACAATAATAAATTATAAAAAAGAATTACAAACATTATTCAGCAACATTTTTAAAAATCTTGAATGCATCATAAATATATATAATTGACATGTGATAAAAATTGAAAGACATATAAGGACTTCACTTGTTCTAAAAATTATGAGCGTCCGTTGAACTGTTCTATCTAATGTAATGTATAGGCAACTAAATAAATGAAACCTTAACTATTACATTAAACTTCTCAACCACTGATCAAAAGAAATTTAAAACAAAAACGTAAAAGCTTATTAAAATATGATTAAAAACTATTTATGAATTGATTGAGATTCTATTACTTGAAAAAATTATATTTTTTCTCTCCAAAACCCCGCATTAGTTGCATCTATACATTTGATATCAATTTATAATTCATCGTAATATCTATCAAGTAATTCAATAAGCTAATAATTTTGGCTAATTTAGCAACACTTAAGCTTTAAAGATGTGAGGTTAATGCCTGATGCATTGCATCTGGTCTTCCATATTTAGACTTGATAAAGGTAAACAACTTTACACGTATCATTTGTCATTTTATTAATTTAAATGTATTCACAATTTTTATAAGTATGTTTGCCCCTCTCTCTCTCTCTCTCTCTCTCTCTCTCTCTCTCTCTCTCTCTCTCTATATATATATATATATATATATATATATCTTTAGATTTAAAAATCCCTGACTTGGAGAACGACTCCTATGCAGTGCAGGGACAGCATCATACAGATTTGATAAATTTAACAATTCCGGTAAAGTTGGATGGAAGCTACGACGAATGCAAAATCATAGTCAACGGAACGCTTGAAACATGTTCTGAGTGGGTATATGATTATTCAGTGTTTACCCGAACAGTAAATTCTCAGGTAAAAACAATTTAATATCAATTAAGTATTGACTCAACACAATCATGTGTGTATATGTGGTAGTAATAGTACGTTTTCTGATATTTCACACTTTCAAAAGTAACTAACTTAATGCTAATAATGAGCACAAAATGTTGTAGACTAATATCTATTATTAGTGATTTTTAAACATGTAGAAATTTTACCCCAGTGTTAAAGTTTATTCATCCAATAAGATAACACATCTATAACGTGCATTTTGCAGTTTAACTTGGTTTGTGACAACACGTATCTTCACTCCCTGTCGGTATCAGCCTATTTCTTTGGATACGTCTTGGCCACTGTTACCCTGTGTCCACTGGGGGATGTGTAAGTTTACTTTTGTGTTGATTTGTTTATATACTGTAACTATATGACCAATGAAATAATTATGATATTATGAATACATTTCTGAAATTAGATCTCGTATGACAAAATGTCGTGCATTTGTACATGTAAATATATATTAAAGTGCACTTTATGTTAGAAGTTATTGTCGGTGCATAGTATGTTTGTTGCACAGTTATTTTGTAATGATAATCAATGTTTTGATTATATTTTTATAACAAGAAAATCTGGTGTGTTGCAGCAAACCGGGTTTTCTTTTGTGTGAACAGTATCCATAACCCTGAATTGATAAACATTACCTATGCAGAGAATCGAGCTACTCTATATGCAAATGTTTTGCCAAAACGTTATCAAAAATCAAAACCCAAGTAATTATATCATTTAAAAATTTTCTAGTAATTTACAGCAATTTACGTACAAAGATAATGCAATGTCTTAATAAATATATCTCGTCTGTGTAAAAATATGGTTCACTAGTAAAGTGCAAGTTTTTTTATTAGTTGCTCTTTACTAAACTTGACAATTTATCAACCTGCAGCAAGTGTAATATTGCTTCATCGGGCTTTATTGGTCATATGATGAAAATGCATTTTTACCTGTAAGTATTACCTTAGGTATATTTAATAGAGAACAAAAATCACAGTCTCATTCGTCTAGTTATAAGCAAGTTACACGGCTTACAATTCTTTACTATGTAAACAGAGCCTTTGTTTACATTTTTGACGTTGAAGAAAAAATGACAGTTTTAGACCTAAAATGAATGTGCTGAACGTTATAAGATTTTTGTTTATGCTTAAAATGAATAAAGAGATGGACTAATTAACTGGAAAAAGATTTTTACTTGTATTTTAATCCTTTGTAAACAAAAACAGGGCACGAGCCTTGTTTACATGACAAAGAATTGTGCGCCCTGTATCTTGCTTTTAACTCATCGACTGACTCTCAGATTTCACTTGATTATTTGAAATGCATTTGTAAATTATTGTAAACAATAAAAACAGAAAAATTGATATTGTCCCAAATCGTGACCATGCCCTTTTAAGAAAAAATATAAAATGATTAATCTTGGGTGTTTGATGCACGCTCTTTATATCGGTTACAAAGAGTGGTTCTGTAATCCTAAAAGCAAAACCCAGTTAAATTTCATAAATATCCAAAGTCGTGAATTACTGAGTAAAACAAACATAAGGTGTTTGTATGCTGAACAATAATCAATCCTGCGAACGATTTATGAAATAGAGATTGATTAATTTTCTGCTTTGTATGATAATGAGTAAGAATATGAGAGGAGAGGGTATTGCAAGTAACTACATATAACTCGTGGGCTCAGTCCAAAGCATTATATCACTATTAATTACACACGGTTTAAGTATAGGCTAAGTATTATAATAACAAAATTGAGTTCAAAGCCGGAAGAAATATAGTTTCCATAGTCAGGACATAAACAACAGCATTTTTTAAAGATATATTTCCATTACATTTTGCTTTTATAATATATGTTTACATGTATGAAAATCTTAGGGATCAGACGACTTATATGCGATGTCCATACAATAATATGAAAACATCCTAAGATTAACCCCTTTAAACACCCCCTCTAGCTTGTCGGGTTTTAATACAAGCTACATGTATATCAACGTCAACAGAGATTTTGCAATGCAAAGACAATGAAGGTTGTTGAAAAAATGTACAAAATGTCAAGAGTACTGTAGAATAGAGAAAAGATGTCAACATATCATATTACATTCCCAGTTTATTTTATTTCCCTTATAAATTTATTATGAATTCATCTTAACCAGTACCCTAAACCAATGAATACGAGGGTCACATTTTATTTTGATTTTGATTTTTAATGCCGCTACCTTGATATCCATATGAATCACCAAAGAAGGCGTTTTATTTTTTAAAAATGTAAACAGAAAATGCACATAAGACGTGAAATAAAGGCGCAAAATTAACAACTAGTAAATGACCTCGTGTTTCTAGTGTGCAATCGGATGTATTCAATCGTGGGGTTTATAAACCTTTACTGGTGCCTACTGTGAGTAAAGTTCAGCTATCAGGTTTTAAAAGGTGAGCATGTTACGGCTACAATATTCAATTTCTTTTGTATAACCTTTAAGATACTTTTCTGTTTACTGAATGACACATTCTCATCCTGTTATATAATAGTCATGTTATATAACCAGTCACATATAAAAAATTTATTTACACAAATTTAAAATTATGATATAGATTATATGAATACCTTTTTTTTCCCCCAAAAAAGCTCTACAAAATCGTGCATGCAGCCTCCGAGCCTGGAAAACAATCACTGTGTTGAGAAACCCTCACCAGAAGAAGATCTTGAAATAAGTTGCAAAGGATGTTTTATGTTCTGTTTGTGAATATAAGTTTATTTACAACTTTTCGCATGGCTTTTATATACCCCCATTTCAAGAGAGAGGGAATTATACTGACACATTTATGACAGTTATGTTATCAGAAAGATAATTTAAGACATTGAATTTCGCCCAGTCTGAAATTCGCCTGCTGGCAACGCGGGCAAAAGAGCCGAAAATAAAATGGGAGTTAATATTTCTCTGTATATAGTATATATCGCAGATACTTGAAATTCTAATACACTCTTTGTTTAGTTTATCGGGTATCACCTGTGAGCATTGGCTCGCAGGTACCCTGTTCTCTTCATTTTTGTTTGTTGGTTAAATTAATAAAAAGTGAATCAAAGATTTCTCATTAATAATTGTGTACACTAATCAAGATGAAGTATTTATTGGAAAAAATTAAATGTAATGTGCCTTTGATGAAATAGTAATATTGTTTGTAACCCTTTGAGTCCGTATCTCTTGTTGACCAACTCTTTATGTGTTTATGCAGAATCAGACACGGTTATTTTGAAGAAGATTTAGCACAGCGTTTTTGTGTGTCAGAGAGTAGTCAGCCGCATTATTATAACATGGAGTAATTATTTGTATCATATTTCAGGATGTTTACCTATATGACCAACTCGTGACATTATATAGAATTTTTTGCCTGAATGTTTTTAGTCATCATTTTCTAATACTATTGTTATTATACCCCTAGCAAACGAAGTGGGGGGGGATTAATACATATGTAGGAATCACCTTGTCCGTCTGTCCGTCTGTCTGTGCAATCGTGTCTGATCCATATCTTTCTTATGGAGAAACATAGGAAGTTCTTACTTCACACAAAGATTGCTTATGACTTAAGGGTGTGTCATGACCTTGACCCAAGGTCATTTGGGCAAGCTCAAGGTCACTGACAGAAAAAATACAAAATTCGTGTCCGGTCCATATCTTTCTTATGGAGAAACATTGGAAGTTTTTACTTCACACAAAGATTGCTTATGACCTAAAGGTGTGTCATGACCTTGACCCAAGGTCATTTGGGCAAGGTCAATGTCACTGGCAGAAAAAGTACAAAATTCGTGTCCAGTCCATATTTTTCTTATGGAGAAACATTCGAAGTTCTTAATTCACACAAAGATTGCTTAAGACTTAAGGATGTGTCATGACCTTGATCCAAGGTCATTTTCGCAAGGTCGAGGTCGTTGGGGAAATTAGTGCACAATTCGTGTCCGATCATTATCTTTCTTATGAAGCATTGAATGTTCTAACTTCACACAAATATTGCTTCGGATGAAAGGGTGTGTCATGACCTTGACCAAAGGTCATTTGGGCAAGGTCAATGTCACTGGCAGAAAAAGTGCAAAATTCATGTCCGGTCATTTTCCTTCTTTTGGAGAAGCATTGAATGTTCTTACTTCACGCAAATATTGCTTATGACCAACAGTTTAAAAAAAAATAGAGCAGTTATTATTTATAGAAAATGGACGGTGAAATAGATTCATCCAATATTTTCTATAATTGAAAAAATACACGCATTGTGATTTTTATCTTATCGGTGGGTATCAATTGTGAGCTTGCTCACAGTACCTCTTGTTTTAGACTGTACGGAAGTGTCAATGCAAACCCTAAATGCGAAATTTCTGAATTCTCAAACATACTCAAACAAGGGCACCGCTAAGCGGAGCATCCCCTCGCGACATGAGTTATTGTGTGGGGATGCATTATTTAGGAATATATAGTTATGCAAATGTAAATGAGAAGACTACATTTTACTAACCCTCCATTACTTCAAAAACTACGTTTTCTTTACCTGTACCAGATCTAAATTCAAAAAATATCAAGTTTTTTATTTGCACTGCTTACTTTCACTTTGGTTTCAAAGAAGTGAACGGAAGTAGTTATTGTCAAATCCTACATAAGATTTATGTTTAAAATAGTGTTATTTTAACAATTTATCAAAAAGTACTCAATAAATTGAAAACTGCCAGGCTTTGTCCTTTTACATGTACCATGCCAAATAGGTATACGAAGTTTGATAAAGTTCCGTGAAAAGGTTTTCTTTAACTTGCTTCCAAGCTGAACACACATACACACGCACAGCAGCGATGCTATATCCCCTTCGCAACAAGTTGCGCGAGGGGATAATAACAAACATCTAAACACACATTAAGCTATTAACTCCTATTAACTCACCGTTTTTTTTTTTGCACAAAAATTTGACCAATTTATATGGCATTGCATTTGTTTTAATCTTTTACAATGAGGCATATTTTGTGCAAAGGTTTGGGAAATTCTATTAGAAGGTTTCTTTTTAATTAACTAGAAAATTTCGTCCTAAAACAATTTGCTTTAAAGGAAGATGATGTTAATCTAAACTTTCAAATTGTTTTCAAAAAAGGATTTTTTGATTGATCTAAAACGGTTTTTTTATATATCCATTGATTCGCTTTTCGAAACATACAGCCCATCATTCTTTATGCCCATTGTAAGGACAGCTCCCAAATTCTGCACTAAAACTGGAAAATCATAGTCGGGGTAATTGGGGTCAAGAATTTGAATAACATCCATGGCAATTGGGAAGAGAGTTTTGAATTCTGAATTTGAATTGTTAATGATGTTTTGATAAGGAAATGATTGCTGTAAAGGACAATAAAATTTTGATTAACTTCATGAGTTCTCTTTCTTTTTGTATTTGAAATTTTCTGGACTTGGATGTCCTCTACCGCATCTGGATCTTTGGGGTATATGCCAGGTCTGGGGCATGGATGCTTTTGAAATAATTGATGGAACAGTTTTTAATTCTAATTTTTGAGAGTTGATTTTAATTAACTCTCATATGCACTTACTCGGGCAAAGCGAAAGTGAAACAGTGTTTGGACCTAAGTATAAATCAATACCGCTGACAATACTTAGTTCTTGAAAAAAATCGATAAATTCGATGCTATGTATTCTGAAGCATTGTTTTTCAAGAAAACGTATTTATTAATACCATGAAAATAATAAGATTTTAAATTGTACAAACAGTTTAGATATTTTTTAAAGTCGTATATGTTCCTACGCTAGAGTTCAATGTAGTCTCTTTCAACCAGACGCTTGGCTGTCTCCGTTAATATCCATCAAAACAGAGTCTCTCTTGCTTGTCGGAGATAAACGGAGACAGCCAAGCGTTTGGTTGAACAAGACAAGAGTTCAATCTTGCCTGGATTCATACAATTTCTCAGAAATTTCGATCACTGATACTACTTGCCATGAAAAATCACATATCGTTGATTATGAATAAATGATAATCAATAAAATCAACTCCCGTCAGTCCTTTAGTACTTTGATTTGTAATGGCATAATAAATACATTAAGATAGTATATGATTACAGTTGCCACAGCTTGCCTTGCATGTGCAGTTGTAATTTTCAACAGAAAGATTTGACAATAATGACAGGTGCAAGTTATGAGGAGAGTCACTTTTTTCATGGAGGGAAAGGATTTTGCCCTTATATCACAACCCTCTCCTGATGTTAGTAGTCTCACTGAAGAACACAAAAAAGCTTTTCTAACTGATTTATAAGTAAAAAAAATAAACCGAAGAAGGTTAATATTTTAGTAATATCGAAATAATGAAATTAATGATAAGAAAGTAAAGAAAAAAATTGATCAGAATATTTCTCAATATATTGCAAATTATTGGTCTATCTTGTTGATATGTACGCCTAGTCCGTATTTGTTTTTTTTTAATATTTGATAAAATGAACAGTTGATAATCGGTATCAAATTATTCAAATAATATCAATAGATTTAAAAATGATTCAACAAAATCAGTAAATATAAAAACATTTAAAAACAACAACAATATTACAGTTTAAACATTAATTTAAAAAAAAACCAGACAAGTAAATGAAAATGCAAGCTGTTGCAAAAATCTCAAAAATCACAACTTTGTATAATAGGCTCTACAAATTAGGCCACGCCCACAAATTTTCATTTAAAAAACGATCTAATATCTATTGTTTTAATGCTTGGATTTAATATATTTTTTTGTTTATTTTGCATTTGCATGCAAGTAAAGAATAAAAATTTAAAATCGTGATTAACTTTCATTGAAGTATTGGTCAAACTTTATAACAGAAAAATATCATTGGTTTGGGGGTAGAGCTATCGAAAGGTACGTAATCTAACCTTCTACGTCGTGAATATATCCTTCAGCAAAGTTGCTTTAACATTTTTTAAAGATTTGGATGGTAATTTAACTGACTCTGACTATTCCAATAATGTTTGGTCAGTCACATTCGGAAGATACGCCAATGAAAGTGTCCAACTCGCCGATGCCGGGTGCGGATCGCATTTCACCATGCTTAGTTGTAATGTTAGCCTTGCCTCGTTTTCGATTTTAATGGCGGACGCGTAGGACTATATCGTACTGTCAACTAAACATAAATGTCTTGAGAAAAAATATCATATTTCACAGAGAGAGAGAGAGAGTGTGTGTGTGTGTGTGTGTGTGTGTGTGTGTGTGTGTGTGTGTGTGTGTGTGTGTGTGTGTGTGTGTGTGTGTGTGTGTGTGTGTGTGTGTGTGTGTGTGTGTGTGTGTGTGTGTGTGTGTGTGTGTGTGTGTGTGTTTGTCTATGTACACTTCCGAGGTATTGTTTCTGTTTACACACCAACGTACTGAGGTATGTGTTAAATACCGAGGTACTTTTCCCGTAACCTCGGAATGTATACCTCATTTTATGCGTGTAGAGCATGCAGGGATTACGTGGTTTAAATTAAGCAATAACCTCGGTAGGACGTCAAATTGTTGGTAGGTGTGTGTTCTATCAACATCGGGTCGTATTTTGTCATTTTCAACTTTGAGCACACACTTTGTCAAACAAGGTCTCTGATTGGCTGAAAATTTGATTGGCTGTTTAACATTACTCGGAAATCAAAACACTACATTCGAGAGTCTCGGACATTTTGATTGGATTACATCGTGGCACAAATTCAGATAAATAGGTAAGTACATGTGAAAGATTCTATCTCTTTTTCTATTTCTAACAAGAAACGTATTTAATTTTAAACATGCTTAGGTGCAAAATGCTATAAGATACTTAAAATAAAACAGGAACGATTTTTGAAAAGCAACAAACACGTCTATTTCTCTATCATTCTCGTTGTTAAAACTTGAGTAAGATTTAAAACAGATTTCATGTTCTTCATTACAAAAAGGGGTTAAAGCAATATGAATTTATGAAAAATTGGTTTAATTTTAAAGTTTTCAAGATATATAGTTCTATACATTACAAGATATAGTAGTTTTCATGAATTGCGCGTATGAGAAAATTCGAATTGCCTCTACATGAAATTGATTTAACTTGCATCATGAAAGCGATTTTTCTTCTCATGATAAATATATAAAATTAATTCTAATAAATCTAAAATGTGTAAATCAAATCATTTAAGATTTATTGGCATGTAATTGTTATAAAAAATATTTATGCTGTTCATTTTTAACATATCAAACCATGTCCAGAATCATGGTTTGGTTTGCACACGCGCCATTTAAATGTGCTTTTTTAACTAATGAACGCAGATGACATTCACAGTACTAAACAGTCATTGCATACAATGAAACAAAAACATTATTAATGAAAATGGACATGGCTGTGAGTTTTTAATTGATTCATCTTGATCTAAAAAAAAATCTTAAGTTTGATAAATTCAACTTAAGTTGTGAATAACCAAAATTACTTTACTAGTTCTTCTACAATGCAGAAATGAAGTTTGAATTATTAAGCGAGGATATATATCAGCAGATATTGTGTTAAATTGAAGATAACAACAGCAAAAAACCAAGCAACATAATGATAGAATTTAACAAAATAGCAAGGCAGCTTACTCTCTCTCTCTCTCTCTCTCTCTCTCTCTCTCTCTCTCTCTCTCGCTCTCTCTCTCTCATGAGACTCAGATAGTGATCCATGCATGTGATGATTAAGTATAATTATATTGTAAGGAACGATATGAATATAAAAGAAAGAAGTAAGAATTTACATGGATATGATAAGAGTATTTCAACATAAAATATAGTTCGATATATCTTTAGTTTTCCTGGCATTTTAACGATTTTGATATTTTACAAACTCTCTCTCTCTCTCTCTCTCTCTCTCTCTCTCTCTCTCTCTCTCTCTCTCTCTCTCTACCAAATGCAAACAGTGTTCATAAAACTAATTCCATCCTTTTAACTATTAATTTTCAGATTCACAAACAAATGATGTGCATGTTTGGTATATTCGTTTTGCAATCATCGTGTTTTTTAGTTTTAAAGGATTTTGATATTATTGATGGTTGTGATGTTTACAGTTATGATAATGGATTTTTAATCCTTTTCGAAAGTTACGTTTCCGTTATTGTTGCTAAACTGGTTTTAGAAGATATGGGATATTTTTATCAAACGATGAATGCGTGGTAAGTAGAATGTTGGAATGTGAAAAACCTCAAAATCATCCCTACCAGGTGAATTCAACCAGAGAATATTTTGTTGCAAACAAATAATAGTATATCCCTACATTTGGAAATGCTTCATATTGATCAAATCAAGTTAATGATACATGTACATAACAATGAACACTTTCATTATTCGGATGATGTATGGAAAAGGCATAAATTTTGTCATTAAGATGTTTTAACCATAGGCGTCAGAACCATAAGGATACATTTTCTTTTGCTTGCTAAGATTCCTGGTACTAATCACTTGTAATGGAAATATAAAAGGTGACTGGTTTTCTTTTGTGTGACACTATTTGAAAAATTACAAAAAGTAACTCAATGTTTTTGCAAAGTTAGATCTAACCATAATGCACATTGCATCAAGGAGGGGCTAGTCCAACACCTCCCCCACTTTTTTCTCTCAGCAAACATAATTTTTCTTAAAGAAATTACAAGGAAGCTTCCGGTAGAATGTAAGGAATTGAAATGCATATACGGAAAAATTAATAATTACCGGATTAGGAATTTCATGATCTTGTGAAAATATGTTTTTGTAGGTAAGATTTTTTTGAGTTATTGATATACAACACCCCCCCCCCCCCACCCCTCTCCCACACGGATTAAGGATTTCAGGATTTTGGGAAATAACTTTTTTTAGCTTGTCAAGATTTCAGATGATAAGTCCCCCCCCCCCCTCCCGATCCCGATAAATTGTCTTTATTTTATTTGGAAACGGGATCAGGATTACAATTATATATAATAAATCACGGGATAGCCCCAAAATGTAGTGGCGGAGTCTGACTTATTGAGAGATACACAGCATAATATATGGTACGACTTTACTGATTACATTCGATCCCTGTAGATTTTAAGCTCCTCCCAACATTTCAAAGCTTTAATAGACGAATGCATTTAGATGCATTATATGTTTTACGGACCGTTGTGGCGAGCGCAGCTCAGCAAAAGTTACACACAACATGTTACCTTGTCAATTAAGTGATATTTTGACAATTATCAACTAACATCAAAGAATTTTTGAGAGATTTAGAGAGAGAGAGAGAGTTATGTATTTCTAAGTTAAAAAAAAAATGTCCAAACACATATACTAGGCTGTAATTTCATCCTAACACGGTCCCGGTTTGTTGACCAGTGTGTTTTCCCATTTTAAAACTTAATGGGGTGACAATATGCACTATCTACAGAGTTTTTTTCCTCATTATTCTTTTCAGATTTGGTTCAAAGTAATCAGGCTGTAACTTTTATAACAATAATATATATTTTTAATTTCCTCCCTAAGTTTACTGTACTTGCATGCAAAGTTAGCTTAAACAGGCTGGGCGGACTCCGAAAACACCGTCATTTATTGCGATTTTTTCAACTTCCATTTTGTAGCATATGTTAATTGGCCAGAGAGTGAACATGCATTAAATTTCAAAGTACTGGTATATTATTTTTTACTTTTACAGTCTTTGGAAATAAACTAAATGCATTGTTAATAAAAATGCATGTAACATGTATATTGAAATAATACTGAATATAAGAAAGATTGGCCATTAAAAGCCTCTTTGTACCAAAAGTTTTTGGCGTCTTGGGCTAGGATATGAATAGTTTGAGATTCTTCCAACTTCCCGCTCCTTTTTAAGGATTAGGAAATGTTTTTCAAACATCAAAGACTTTTAGAATTCAAAATGAAATTTAACATGCATAAATATTAGACCCTCTGGCAGATCAATCTAAAGACTATGGTGTTCATGTGGCTGTCAAGACCTGTGGGCCTTTTGTTTGTTAAGTACTACATGTAGGTTTGTTGATGGTAGATAGGCAGCAATTTAAAATTTGCCTCTTATTAAAGCCATTTTTATTGAAGAGAAGTTAGCTATGCACCTCACATTTGTAACATTTTATTTGATATATACTTAAATGTTTTAATTGTTATAATATTTAACATTTAACAGATGGTTTAATTTCTATCTGTTTCATAATTTCATAAAATGATCAAGAGCAACCATGTATAATGAGTAAATATAGCTAGCATGGATGATGAATTTCCCATTGGGCTTTTAGCATTTGATTCAGATTTTGAATATTCAGAATCTTGTTCTTTCTGTGCAGATTTTTCTCTTGATGTGTTGGAGCTTTTTATTAATGGAAAAAATTTTCTTTGCTTTTTCTCTGCAGCTGAATTCAATGCATGTATATATTTTTGTAATTTAATGGGATTTCATTTCTCAAAGTATGTACTTATTTAAATCCACATTATAGGAGGACACAATAAGAAAAAGGTATTGCCATCTTGTATAAGTTGATGTCATGCAAAATCGCTAATTTTATGGGTCTGTGATGTTTAAGCTAATTCTACATTCAAAATCTTAAATCTATTTATAGACTGCCTAATGAAACACTACATATTGCTACATATATGTAGAATGGGAACATTTTTGACTGCATTTGACAATGGATACATTTCTAAATTTAGTGGAAGGTCCTTAGATGAAATTGCCTGTGAAGGTAAATATTTTTATTGCAAGTAAACTTGTAATAGGCAATTAAATTAAAAGATAATAGTCAGATAAGAAAATTAGTTGGCTAATATAACAAAGAAATGTTATTTTAAAATTAAAAGTCGCAGATAAGAAAATGAGTTGACTAATAAGATCAAAAACTGTCATTTAAAAATTCCTTTAACCTAGTGTCTGTATTTTGTTGATATTAGTAACATAACTCCATTTGTTTCTTTTAATTGTAGACATATATTCAAATGATGATGATGATGATGATGATGATGATGATGATGATGATGTTGGAAAAGAACGAGCCAGTAAAAAGAAAACTGGACCTAAGCCTTTAAAACTCCCAACAGGTAAAAGCACAAGAGTCCTTTTTCAAAGCATATGTCAATACAAACACAATGAATTTGAAGATCCTGTTGCTGAAAAACTTTCTACATTTTCAAAGTATGATTTTTGTGATATGAATGGAATGTTTAGAACTGTAGTTTCATTCAAGAACTGTGGTTTTATTCATTGTCATTGGCATCAGTTTTTGTAGAATATTGTAAAACAAAGCTTCAAGAATACTTATATTAAAGGTAGTCTGCATGTGTGTCTATAATTGAGAAATATCTGATAATTTGTAGTAAGGTGCCTATGTGTGTATACTAGAAAACACTGAGGCAGTGTCTGTGTATCTATAGTTGGAAACGCTGATAATGCATAGTGAGGTATATATGTGTGTTTATATTGGGGAAACACCCATAAAGCATAGTGAGGTATCTATGTTTATATTCAACTGGGGGAAACAAACATAATGCATCGTGAAGTATATATGTCTATATTAGGGAAACACCCACAATGAGGTATGTGTGTGTCTTTATTAGAGAAATATCCATAATACATACATGTAGTCAGGTATATGTGTGTTAATTTAAGGGAAATACTGATAATGCATAGTGAGGTATATGTGTGATTATATTGGGGAAACACCCATAATGCATAGTGAGGTATATGTGTTTTTATTGGGGAAACACCCAAAATGCATAGTGAGGTATATATGTGTGTTTATATTGGGGAAGCGCCTATAATACACACTGAGATATATGTCTGTCTATATTAGGGAAACATCCATAATGCATAGTGAGGTCTATGTGTATCAATATTAGGGAAACACTGAGAATGCATATTGAGGTATATGTGTGTCTATTTTGAGGAATTATTCATAATGCATAGTGAGGTATATGTGTATTTATTTTTAAGAAAAACTAATAATGCTTAGTGGAGTATCAGTTTATGTTGAATAGAAAACAATTATATTTCGTAGCTGTATGTTGTAGACATAGATGTGAGTGATGAACATGATGGCAATGATGATGATAATGATGAAGATGGGGATGATCATGTTGGGAAAGAACGAGCTAGAAAATAGAAAACTGGTCCTAAGCCTTCAAAACTCCCAACAGGTAAAAGCACAAGTGTCCTTTTTCAGAGCATATGTCAATACAAACACCATGAATTTAAAGATTCTAATGCTGATTTTTTTTTACATTTTCCAAGTATGACTCTTGTGATATGACTTGAATATTTAGAACTGTAGTTTCATTCAAGAACTGTGGTTTTATTCATTTTCATTGGCATCTAATGTGTAGAGAATTAAAAATAAAACAGTTTCAAGAACACTTAAATTTAAGGTAGTCTACATCTGTGTCTATAATGAGAAATCACTGATAATTTGTAGGAATGTATGTGTGAATACTAGAAAAAACTGATGCAGTGTCTGCGTATCTATATTTGGAAACACTGATAATGCATAGTGAGGTATATGTGTGTTTATATTTGGAAACACCCTGTCCCATAATGCATAGTGAGGTATATGTTTGTCTATATTGGGAACATCCATAGTGCATATTGAGGTTTATGTGTGTTTATATTGGAGAGACATCCATAATGCGTAGTGAGGTATATGTGTGTTTAAATTGGGGAAACACTCATAATGCATAGTGAGGTATATATATGTCTATATTGGGGAAACATCCATAATGCATAGTGAGGTATATGTGTGTATATATTGGGGAAACACTGATAATGCATAGTGAGGTATATGTGTGTTTATATTTGGAAACACCCTGTCCCATAATGCATAGTGAGGTATATGTGTGTCTATATTGGGGAAACATCCATAATGCATAGTGAGGTATATGTGTGTATATATTGGGGAAACACTGATAATGCATAGTAAGGTTAATGTGTCTCTATTTGGGAAATTCCCACAAAGCATAGTGAGGTATATGTGTGTGTATATTGGGGAAACACCATTAATGCATAGTGAGGTATATATGTCTATATTGGGGAAACATCCATAATGCATAGTGAGGTATACATGTATGTGTGTATATATTTGGGAAACACTGATAATGCATAGTGAGGTATATGTGTCTCTATTTGGGAAATATCCTTAATACATAGTGAGGTATATGTGTGACTAAATTTGTGAAACACCCATAATGCATATTGAGGTATATGTGTCTTTATTAAAGAATCGCTGAAAGTGCTAATTTGGGTATCAGTAATTTTTTTTAATTTGAGAAACACTTTTAAATTGAGATACATGTAAATTCATATATATTGGATTTATTTATGAACTTTTTCACAAGTACCTCACTATTCATTTTAACTTATACCCTATACTCATTTGTTTTTTAACTGTTGAATGAATAAATGAATTCAAAAATGATTTTGCATTTCATTAAAGGTAAAACTGTATGTCGAGAGGAAGAGGAAGCAAATTCAATAAAGAAGCCTTGCAAGAATTGTGGGAACATTTTTTTTAGGACTTTTTGCAATTGGTTTTTGTTTGTCGTCATGTGGTGTTCATTTTGTGCTGACAATTAAATAATTTTAATTTCTTTCAAACTACATGGCCTAATTTTTCCAAATTCTTTTGATATGATGTATGATTTGGGTAAGGGGGACATAAATGGTAATTTCATTTCTCTTCCACACTGTGTCCTTGGTCAGCAGGGCCAAAATGCTAAAAAGAAAATCTATACTTCCACACATCTGAAAGAAAACTGAATTCAGTTGTAAATTTTATATTAGTTTTTTTACTCCAGAATGTAGTTTAATTACATGCATATATGATATTCTTTTATTGAGGTCTGTGTCTGGGCTAGTTACTCAGGTGACCGTTAATACCTGTTGGCCTGTTTGGTTTAAAAACAATTCAATTTTATACACGAAGAAGTGATTTTGTGTTAGAACTTGAAGAATCACCTTGCTTTTTTAGTGTGTAAACATCACTGTTCAAATTTATTGAAATTTTCAAAAAATTGATTGTCTTTAAACTGGGAATTAATTCCTTTGAAAGATTGTTTATTCATTTAACAAAGCTGTATTTTACTTATTGATAAGTGAAAATACATTGGATAATTTTCTTTTCTTTGCACGTATGTATTTTTTCTAAATAACGACAAAGTAATTTCAATGAATTAATAAAGATTAAAAAAAAACCCGGGAATTAATTCCTTTGAAATATTGTTTATTCATTTAACAAAGCTGTATTTTACTTATTAATAAGTGAAAATATATTGGATGATTTTTTTCCGTTGCACGTATGTATTTTGTTTATAATGACAAAGTCATTTTAATGAATTAATAAAGATAAAAAAAAAAGAAGAAGAAAGAATTGTTATACTTGCTTCACGACAATTTTTTGACCTTATACTTTTTGCAAGAATTTACAGGGTAAAAAGATTTACTCTTGTCTATCAAAAAGTCCATCAGTCCTGGTTGTTAATTTTACTTTTTAAGGAGTTGGTGTTTAGATCTCTAGAATCATTTTTTTTAATTCGCAGATATGTTTAGTTATTGGGAAGTTAAAATGCATATTCACATGAAATTCTGATTCTGTTATATTTTGAATAATGCACTTTTAATCTAAAAAGAATGACCAGTATTGCAGAAATTAGAGAAAGAGTTCATTAAAGCAACTCTTATGATTATCATATTCCAATTGAGATTTTCCTGAACCTTAGTAATGAAAAAGGACATGTCTACATTTGCAGTTTGACAGGAAATCCTCCATTTATCATCTGGTTGTGTCTCTTTAAAAATATGTACTATTTAGGCTCGCTGGTCAATAAATTACATGTAAACATCTTGCAGTATATATTTACATTCTCCAGTGTCTTTGCCTATTATAACATTACGTATCGAATTTATACTATATAACCTATATAACTTCCAATGACGCCAAATTGAGGCGCCATTGCTATTTTATATTCACATATTTAATCGTACAATGGCTAAAAATTGTATAAATATAAGCAATAATGATTCATTCTTTGAATATTATGAAGTGATAATTTCAGTCGGGGCGTGATCGAATTTATCATAAAGCCCTTCGGGCATTATTGGATTTGATCACGCCCCGACCGAAATTATTACCTCATAATATTCAAAGAATGATCCCTTATTCATTAAATAAATGAAGTAGGATTAATCAAGTCGTTAAAAACTTAAACTGCTTATTAGCATACATATGATTTCTGTAAGAGATTGAGATTATACATAAACAACCACCCCCCCCCATATTTACATTTTTCGATATTACATTTTGTGTTGATCTCGATGCAAAATATAATAACGCAAAATCTTATGATAGAAAGTGGACTATCTATAGCTTAATTTGTAATTTGTAAATATAACAATATAATGTTACAGCTAATGTTGATCATAGATACCAAAGGAGATATCAACAGCGAATGTGTCACTCTTGGTCTTAGTGAATGCATACTGATCTAGATTGAATCCATCTTTATACTGTATACTCATTTTGAATATATTTTAGGGAATAAAATAACATTTACTGTAGGATGAAAACGTTTCAGGTCTTGAATTTACTCCATATCAGTGTAACTTTTATTGTACGATGATCTTTAAATCATAACTGACATGTTCTCAAAATTAACCTTGGTATTGCCCGATTCATCATGATATTTGCAACAAAAAAAAAAAAAAAAAAAAAAAAAGATTTATTTGCTGTGCATGTTACATCGCAATTTTGACATGCCATCAAAATAGCTTTTGCTTGCCATTTTCATTCAATCAGCGGTCATTACTATATAATGATGACTAGCTCCAATCAGATATATTTTGTTATTTTACAATATCAACACATAATTGCACTCGTGGTTACCTCTAATATACCCATTTCAAAATGGATTCATAAATACATTGCATAGTATTATAAATAGAAAACTAGTATCTCTGGAAAAGAAGCCCAAACTTTATTACATTTTGCGCTTATCTCAACGCAAAATGTAATAATGGGAATTTATTACATTTTTCATTATTACTTTTCGCGTCGGTACAACCCATTCTGAACAAAACATAAAAATTGCTGCCCTTATAATTCTTCAGTGCTATCAAATTTCAGCTTGTAGGCGTTTTAGAGTATCATGAATGCCGTTTTGTGAATTTTGCGAATATTGCATGCAAAGTAAATAAATCAAAGAATAATTCGCGAGAGTTATATTTGTTGGATTTATATCAGTCGACCATGACTATTAAAACATCAGCATCTTCCTTTTATTTAAAACAACGTTAATCATTTGAGTAAATGTGAAAAAAAGTAGAAACAGAATATATACATTCTGAGGTATATACCATATTTGGGCATGACCATTAAAGGAATACCTCGGGTTGTATAGAAAATTTCTATTTGTTTTGCAAGGTTATCGTTGAGAATTCTAAAAATTATGGATGATCGATGAAATTTAATGTTTGATTCGAACTAAATCTACTATGGCAGTTATCGGTAACTTCAGTAGAAAGCATATACCTCTGAACGTTTTCATGGAAATCTATACCTCGTTATGTGATATAAACCAGTATGTGTGTGTGTGTGTGTGTGTGTGTGTGTGTGTGTGTGTGTGTGTGTGTGTGTGTGTGTGTGTGTGTGTGTGTGTGTGTGTGTGTGTGTGTGTGTGTGTGTGTGTGTGTGTGTGCGTGCGTGTGTGGTTCTGCCAAACTGGGGGCCTGCCTCAGATACGCAAGTCGTAAAATGGGGACCTCAAATAGTCTGGGGACTTGATTTAAGTCCCCATATTTTTTTATTGCTTAAATCAAAAAAAATAGCATGTTCTAAACCTAAAAAATATCGAAAAGTATCTAGTCCCATTTTCGGGTTTTCATCAGACATGTGATTACACAGATACCGTGCGGATTGTAGTTGCCATCTTCACTTACGCACCTCTGACGATACACATGTTCGAAATGCGCATGCGCGTGTGTATAGAAAACGGAAATGCCATTTTGTTGAAGCGGGGGAAAAGTATGTCGAGAAGAAGTCGGAGGGAACGGGGAAGGCCAGGTCAACATGGTCAAAGAATCATTGACCGGGATGCCTTTTATATTAAAGAAACTCCGAATAAAGGTATGTTGATTACATGTTTCGATGGCATTTATGATGTTAACTTGAAATACGATGTGCTGTGGAAGGGGGGGGGGGGGGTACTCGCACTCGGTGATTTTCTTCCAACGATTTGCATAACATTAGAAATGAAAATCTTATTAAGACGGGTTGTATAGTGAACTTTCCGAGAAATGCACAATGTATACTTTTTAAAATCCCCTTGCAAATCATGAAAGAAATATCTTTGTGCATAACGCTCAAGTGCGATCCAGGATTTTTTCTCGGTTGTATGCTAGGCCTATAGTGTTTTCCCTGGGGTTGGGGCGGAGGGTTCCAAGGCATACATTTGGTCATCTTACTGTGTAAATTTAAGAAATTTTAATTTCCAGGGGGGGGGGGGGAAGAGGCATTAGAAATTTATTTAAAACGTTTAAAAATTGTGAACATACCACATCTATCTATAGTTTGTCCAAATATATTTATGCAGTACATTTGGACAGTTTTTAATAGAAATACACATACCTGTGATAAAGGTGCAATTAGAATAGATGAAAGGGAAAATAGTCAAGATAATTTAATTGAAACAATATCATTTGTTACTCAGAAAAATTCACAGGAACAAAACTTATTTCTTATGGCTTATACAGCTCCAACACAATCTCCTGATTTAGCTATACTGGCGTGCGAACAGTTGTCGCTGAGTACTTTTTCTCGCAAGTACATTGTGAAGTCATTTTATCAAAACAAAAAATAATACCGGTATATGAAAAATGATGCCGCAATGTACTGGCGAAAAATGGTACTTGGCGAGAATTGGTCGCACGCCAGTATAGCTTCTAAAACTTATGTAGATAATAAAGCTATTCAGAATAGCTTGGTTTAGTTATTTTGACATACAATTTTCATATATGTGTATTTTTTTCAGCATGTAAACAAAATCGCTTTTTAGAGCAGTGATAGTTTTCAACTTTGAACTGTGTCTGTAAACAATGCAATGTAAAGATTACGGGTACTCATCAATTTGTGTCTCTTTCATAGACTTTGCATTCAAACTTCTAAAAGTTTTGGGGCAATTGTATAATGGCCTCCCAGTTACTTCTTGCATGAAATATAAAGAAGGTCAGTTATGGTAAACAAGATAATTATAGGGCCAAATGGGGAATGTTAACATCCATTCGGAAGTCACTTTAAATACCTCACAGAATGTTCAACATTGTCATGCGGGTCACTTTGCAGTACAAAATCCCCATAGACATCATATTTTTTAGCTGTGTGTTGAAACCTGATAAGCTAGTGGGGGTGTTTCAAAGGAGAAAACGTCATTAGTTTTGAACCTAGGGGTTTTAACAAATATCAAGTAAATAAGCAAAATGTGAATCAAGGATATCTTTAGACAGAGATAACAAATCTAATGTTAAAAGCATGCAATGATCACCTTTGACCTTCAATTGTATTTAAAAATCTCATTGTTAACAATATTTTTGAGTTCCTATTGAGATAAATAAAATAATTATATATTTAGTGAAATAAAAACCGTTGCAAACTAGTTTTTTTTTAATCTCAAAAGATATGTAACACTTTCATTGATAACAATACAGCATACATCCTATTTATTAGCTTTTATTTAGTGTTTCATTTAAATGAATTGAACACAATTTGTAATGGATTCAATTATTTGCCGATCATCAGTTTGTAAGAGACAACCGATTGACCGATTAATCAATTATCATTTCCAACCAATTTGACAACACTAGAAGTGATGGATCATGACCATGCAATCCCACTGGTTTGAATCAAATTGCACGAATAAATATATATTTTTTATGGTTCTCAACTCTCAGAAAATAATGACGAGACTATAAATTCTGCGGAGGGGGCTTCTTGCGATTTTACGCGGATATTAATTCCTCCATTTAATTAGTAATCTATGGTATTTGGGCAAGGGAAAGAAAGCTTGCCAGGCGTTCTTCATGTTTTTGGACTGAGCCCAAATATCGCCCATATTTTAAGACGTCATCATGTATTTTGTTTATCCTGTAACATAATATCACATTTTGCATCTCAAATAAGCTTAATTCGTCAGATTTTGCTGCCTATCTGCAGTTGAAACCATGACACCATGGCGTAAACCAAGCAAGAAAAATGATGTCATAGTGTATTTGAACGTTACATGTAGTTAAATGCATGAGGCTATATTGGGGCATTTACCGAATATAGCTTTGGTTTATTGGGTTACCTTTATTTGGTCAATGCAAGAAGTAGTTGCAGGATAAAATATTTTAATTCAATTTGATGGTTTACATATTGATAGGTCCCATGTTGATCTCAAGGGTCTAGAAACCCTAAAAATGTTTAGAAAAAAGTCAGGAAACAATGAAATTATCTTGGGAACTTTGTAAAAATATATAGGCCCTAATGATTAAGTACAACAAAAATATTCTGCAAAATAATTTAAATTTAAGGAAAAAATGTTTTCCACACATTAGACCAATCCTAAAAATTGTTTATATCATTAACAATTAGATACAATAAAGTGATTTTGAACTAGGTTGCATTGGAATAAAATCTTTTTTTTGTATAATTTGAGGAACCCATTCTTGTATATAATTTTAAAATTGATCATTTTACTAAAAAAAATACTAAAATGTTTGTCAGATGCCTAAGGGGCTGTTAAAATGCAGTGTTTGTCAGATGCCTAAGGGGCTGTGAAAAATGCAGTGATATCATGATTCTGTTAATTTGTGAAGGTATAAATAATTTCTTAACCTAACAATTTGTACATGGAAACAGTCTGTCAATATTCCAACATTTGAATTCTATTTAGTATTTCTGAGTATAGTTTGAACTTGTTTGTAATTGTGAAATTCAATGATTTTAGGGTTTGTATTGAGACTTTGTTTTAGGATAAAGATAGAAGAGAACAACTGATTGTGTTTAACAGGGTTAATTCTGGGATAATTCAAAACACCCTAACTAATGTTTCTACATCTACAGTTTCTTTAGTGTAAGCTTCTGAATTAAAATCTGAATGGATAATCATAAACCTCAAAATCCGAAAAAGCTAGACCATTATTTTGTAACTCGCAAAAGTTGGCAACCACATGTCTCTTTTAGCGCACAATTTCATTTTTTAATTTGCATACAGCAAGTATATCTTGTAAATTTCAACCCCTAATGGAAGTTCTTTATTTATATTCAGGAAGAGGTGTATTTACAAAGAAAGAATTTGGACAAAATGAATTCCTATTACCGTATGAAGGAGAGTTATTAGAGAAAGAACCAGATGTAGATGACACATATATTTTTGAATTTACATTCAAAGGAAAGCCTTATTGGTAAGAAATTTTTGCTGCTTAATTTGTACATCATGTTCACCATGTTTAATTGTTTATGTTAAGAATACAGGGGCTTGGTTGTTGGAGAATGAGTTTCTAGATATTTGTTGAAGGAAAAATTGATTAAAATTGGTAATCTAAGGTGTGTGTATTGCAATAGATAAAATTCACTGAAAACCCCAGTCTCAGTCATGTTAAAAAGTATATTCAATGTAAATTAGAAAAGTAAAAGGACGACACCCGCCGTCTTGGATTTATAGGAGGTCCTCACTTCAAGCTAGTGATAGGAATCGGTGAGATTTTCATAATCAATAATCGACTCTCTGCAACTAACTTATTATCGATAATAATCAAAATTTGTCATATTTCTTAGTTAAGTGTTAAAAAAATGTAAAGAAACAAGATACAATTAACTGACTTGTTAATAGGCCTTTGATATTTCAATTTATTTAATATTTCTTGCCATAAAAATGCTGTATTCAAAAGATGTTCTTTAGTAGCTAGACGGTTCAACACTCAATTTCTTGAAACAAAAAAATGTCCAAACAAGAGATTGTGCTTTATTTCACGGGTAGGGATAGCGCACGTCTGACATATCAGCCATTTTTAAACCGCAGCTCCTTTTTGGTGTATTGATAGTTCGGGTCTCAAATATTCTGCTATATGATATGCGCTTGTTGAGAGGGAAATAAAAACCCAACCAATTAATTGTAATGAAACTTTTTATAATCGAGCACTTAGAATGCGGTAATAATCTACTAATTTTAGATTATAATCAATGATTAGAACATCACTACTTCAACATTTGTTTTTAAACAAGTTCTATATTAATATCTCCAACGATTTCTGATGAGATCTAGGTGGGAAAATGATCAAATGAATTATCCCTATCGTCTAACTACATCTGTCTGTCGCATAATAAACACATCGTTCCAAAATGTACTAGATACTTGCCAAACTTGTCGAAAGCAATAGGAAGGTTACTTTTGAGTGACGTAAATTCTCCATATAATCACTGAGATGTTCTGAAAACGTATGATAAATCCAGAGAGAGCAAAAATCTGTGGGCTGTGTGAGAAACCTCTTGGTTTATTGTATTTTTTTGGATCTCCTCAGTGTTTACATGGATAGTTTGCATCAACCTCCGTTGCTTTCAATAAGTCGAGCCAGTATCGTAATGTATCAGAAAATCTTTACCAATACACAGCCCTAGTGAACTGTGATTATCTAGCTCTAAAAATGTTTCAGTATACCCTTTTACGTATATAAAGCCTTGTTTTTATATTTTATTACATACACATATATATGTAGAACTTATGAAGTGATTTGCAATTTTAGATATTTTGTCTTCATATCTTTCACAGTGACAATACCAGTTATGCAAGGTTCAAATTTATGTTGCTTATTTTATTTTCATCAAGGGTTGATGCTTCAAAAGAAGATGGATCATTTGGACGTCTGTTAAATGATGATCATATCCATCCAAATTGTAGACCAAAAGTGATGGAGATTGATGAAAAGCCAGTCATTTGTTTTTTCTCTCTAAGGCCATTATCCTCTAATACAGAACTGGTATATGACTATGGCCCAGGCAACATCTATCCTTGGAGAGGAAAGGTAATTACTCCATTGCATATGTTGATTGTGGATGTTTTTGTGATTTAATAGTCGATGAAAGATTTTCACATGTTGATGTTTAAATTTGTATGTATTTTACACTTTAAGTAATCATAATTATACCCACACTTTGTAAAGAATGTTATTGTTGTTACCCCTGTTAGTCTGTCTGTCAATCTTTTTTTTGAAAATCTTGATATTGCTTGCTCTTACTGTCTGCACTGTTTCTGAGAAGGCGACTTTTAAACCTTTGATATGCCTGACGTCATAAAGTCAGGCAAAAACTACCAGATATAGCATGTGGCCTTCTTTTTTTGCTGTCCAATGACAACATATATTTTTTTTCTGTAGATGTCCAAAAGAGGTGCATGTAATACACATCCTTAAAACGTTTTTCATTTTTGTGCATTATATTCTGTTATTTGTTTTGTTACAGGTTGTAACTCGTTATCATTAGACTACTGTGGTATTATTTGAATTTGTGAGGGCCAATTTTCATGAACTATGGGTTATTGCTCATTTGTGGGGATGAAATTTCATAGATGCATTGGTTTTCAGTTTAAGTATGATGACTTACCCAGGTACTCTTTCAAAATGTGTTTTCGTCAAGAGTGTAAATTTGTGGGGGAGTGCTACACACAAATACTACAAATATTTAGCCACCACAAATTCTAATGATTTCACAGTACTTGTCCTTTGGAGTAAAGTCAATCTATATACAATCTAGACTGTCTTATGTGACAATCCAACATTAATCATTATTAACTTAGTACATTGTTTCAAATAGATAAAATATTATGTACGGTATCTTTTATCTTAAAACTAGGATTTAATTATTAGCTGTATTTTAAAATTCATGGCCATTAGGCAACATAAAATTACTTTTTAGATTCTCATCCCCGCCCACCTCTCTGAAAATGACCCGCTCCAGTGTATTTCAGGGGAAAAATATCAAGCTCGGTACATACAAACATTGCAATGGCTGCTTAACATGGATAAACGTTCGATTCCAGTCATGTTTTTATAATAAAGATACAAATGTCTTTCTGCATGTGCAGTTAAGTTGAAATTAAAAGATTACAAATGGGTTTGTATACTCATATTAGCATTAACAATTTAAATATTTCAGGAATAGAGCAGTTGTAATTTCTAGGACATGAATGGTGAAAATAATAGTTTTTAAAAGATAATATAAAATAAATCCACCCACCTGCCCCATTATTTAATCCAAATCAGGATGAGAATCTAGATACCGAGGGTTCCACTTAATCTGATAGTCAATTTGCCCGAGAAAAATTATCAGATTAACCATGCAATTATAAGATTAGCCGGTTTAGCATTTTTGTTGTCTTTGATATTGGTATAGAATAAGATATAACTTGTTTCAAGACATAATTTATCAATGAAAAATATGTTATGTGGGTCTTGATATGGTCGCATAAGACAGAGAGTTGCTATGGCAGTCTAGACTGTATATGACAATTTGAAAGCTATATATGCAGTAGCAGTCTAAATCCTGCTGAATTTAAAGTTTTTAAGCATTGTGAAGAGTTTTTTTTTTCTTTTGATTATATTTGCATGAGTTTATTTATTTCATCTGATTAACCAATTGCTCAATTTTGAATTGTTTCCATCACGTTGAGTAACATTACAACTTTGGGGACTTGCACAATGAATATAGAATACACTAAACTGAGGACTTAATACACACGGTAAAACTTGAGGATTGGCACATAAATATAGTATACACTAAACTGAGGACCTAATACACATGGTACAACTTTGGGGACTTACACATAAATATAGTATACACTAAACTGAGGACCTAATACACACGGTACAACTTTGGGACTTACACATAAATATGATATACACTTAACTGAGGACCTAATACACAAGGTACAACTTTGGGGACTTACACATAAATATAGTATACACTAAACTGAGGACCTGATACACACGGTACAGCTATGGGGACTTGCACTTGAATAAGCTGTGTTATGTACCAGGTAATTAACTAGTTACCAATTATCACCCTTGATATAAATCCCGCCAGTTCATTTTAAGTTTTGTCAGTTTAATAAGTTACCATTAAGACATGTAAAAGATTCAGTTGTCCACTTTGTTGTATTGCAAGCATACAGCTGCTATTAGAAGTCATACATACATGTCCATTTACAATAAATTGTGTAACATTGAAAAAAATGGAAGTAATGAAGAATAAAGACTTCAGGGATTTACCGGTATATTCACAACTATTCGATTGCTTGGGGCACGTAAAATCTTATTAGAAGCAAGTGAAACTAGGAACTTCATTGACCAATTGGTTAAGTGAAAATTTAAATAGAAATATTAATAAAATGTATTTTGTCAGCTTCAAAATAAACTTTCACTATACAACTTTGCAATTGGATACTCAAAAAGACCCCTGTCGATTTTAGATATTCGGATACTTAAAAAGACCCCTGTCGATTTTAGATAAGTCATCTTTATTAATTTACATAATTAGCTATTAAATTTGATTTTTTCTTACCATGCCAGTTAAATAAATAAAGCCCTCATCTTATAATTATGTTGCATTCTTTTTTATAAAACTGTTTATCGTGATTGGTTAGACAACCTTTGTTAATTTTATTTTTGTCCAAAAGTGACATACATATATTCTTTTTTTTAGTTCGGAATGCTACGGAATCACCAGAAAAACTTAACAGCAGTGTACCTAGGAATGCCACAGATTCTCTAGAAAAACCTGACAGCTGTGTACCTGGGAGTGCTACAGATTCTTCAGAGAAACCTGACAGCAGTGTACCCGGGAATGCCACATATTCTCCAGAGAAACTTGACAGCAGTGTACCTGAGAATGCCACATATTCTCCAGAGAAACTTGACAGCAGTGTACCTGAGAATGCCACATATTCTCCAGAGAAACTTGACAGCAGTGTACCTGAGAATGCCACAGATTCTCCAGAGAAACCTGACAGCAGTGTTCCTGGGAATGCCAAAGATTCTCCAGAAAAAGTTGACAGCAGTGTACCTGAGAATGCCACATATTCTCCAGAGAAACTTGACAGCAGTGTACCTGAGAATGACACTGATCCTCCAGAGAAACTTGACAGCAGTGTACCTGGGAATGCCAAAGACTCTCCAGAAAAAGTTGACAGCAGTGTACCTGGGAGTACTAGGGATTCTTCAGAGAAACCTGACAGCAGTGTACCCGGGAATGCCACATATTCTCCAGAGAAACTTAACAGCAATGTACCTGTGAATGCCACAGATTCTCCAGAGAAACTTGACAGCTGTGTACCTGGGAATGCAAAGGATTTTCCAGAGAAACCTGACAGCAGTGTACCTTGGAATGCCACGGATTCTCCAGAGAAACCTGACAGCTGTGTACCCGGGAATGCCAAGGATTCTCCAGAGAAACTTGACAGCCGTGTACCTGGGAATGCCACTGATCCTTCAGAGGAACTTGACAGCCGTGTACCTGGGAATGCCACAGATTTTCCAGAGAAACTTGACAGCTTTATACACCATGATTTTGTTGGTGATGATGATGAGTTTTCTTTTTCGGATTCCAATGATTCTGATTATTTACCTTCAGAAGATACTGATCAGTAAGTAGACACTTCAAAAAATGGAATTTTGCAGATTCTTTTTTTTCTACCTGATCATTATTTACAAGAATAGGTTCTGTAAAGTCTATAAAGGATTGTATAAAAATAAGAGTATAATTAATGATTTGAATTTTATACAAAATTGGGTTCATCAGTCTTAATTTGTTGTTTAGTAATCACTATAAAAATTAACATACCTATAGCAAATTCAATATTATTTATATTTATAAATTCATTGGTTAAAGTACACCAGTACTTTACTTTTTAGAAACAGAGTTTTGCTATTTGTCAGATGGAATTAATGCAATTCCTTTTTATAGGGGTTCTAGTGATACAGATGACAATGCAGTTTGTTCCTTGCTACATTTAAAAGATTCATCCCATCCTTCCGATTATGTCAGTGACAGTAATGATTCTGAGAAAAGCATTGATGTTCCAATATCTATCCCTTTTGAAACTAGGTATGTACAAAAACAAGAATATACTGTAGATTCCTTATTTTCAGCTAATACCCTGATCATCCGTCACTTCTGGTCTGCTAAAATGGCATTTTTGGAAAACTGTTTTTAAAAAAATTTCAAATTAAAAATTTGGATTTTTTTTCTTCATCAAAATATGTTTTAAACTTACCAAATTTGATTATGGGCAGGTTGTCCGTCACTTCTGAATGTCACTGGAAGTGATTCCAACACATTGCAGAGATATTGCCTCTTAAAAATGACCTTTTTTGGAAATCTTAATTCTGCAGTGTTGGGCCAAAAATTAGTCTGAGAAAATTAATATAGTTACTCGTACCAAATCTGATTCAGAAGAATTGTTAATTTGTACCTAGTAAAATGATTTGTTTTATATTAAGCCTTTTAATTTCCAGTTTTTGTTAAGTAATGCATAAAATCATTCGGGCTTTTAGTTAAGCCCTTCTTAAGAATTTTGGATTTTAATAAAATTATTGTATTTGTTATGATTTTGCCCAATTAAGGTGGATTTATTAAATTTCAGAAATGAAATAATGTCAACATATTAGTTGAACCCTGTCATTAATTCATAATCAAACAGAAAACCTATTTGTTGCTCGCAATGAGATCATGTCTAGTATTTCTTATATTTTTATGAATTTGCTAAATTTAAGTACATCAGTAGTGAACTTTATAAAAACATGAGTTTTGCTATTTGTCAGATTGAATTAATACAATTCCTTTTGATAGGGGTTCTAGTGATACAGATGACAATGCAGTTCATTCCTTGCTACATTTGAAAGATTCATCCAATCCTCCCGATTATGTCAGTGACAGTAATGATTCTGAGAGAAGTATTGTTGTGCCAATATCTATCCCTTTGGAAACTATCACTGTACAGAAAACCAACACAGAGAAAGGAAAGCAGAAATGGGACAAAAAACATGCATGCAAATTTTGTGGAAAATTGTACCCAAAACTGGCTAGACACTTGGAAACAATGCACAAAAATGAAGTTATTGTAGCTAAGGCTCTTTCCTTACCCAAAAACAGTGCCGAAAGAAAAGAAATTTGGAAAACATTAAGAAATGAAGGAGACTGGGATCACAACTTCAACGTTCTGAAAAATGGAACTGGAACATTAATACCGAAGTATAGAGAGCAGAAGACCAGAGCACATAGTGAATTTATACCATGTAGTGGTTGCAAGGGTTTGTACTCCAAAACTTCATTGAGTGATCATTTTAAGACATGTGTTAGTAAGCAGACTGATAAAAAAAATCAAGGAGTGAAAGAAGGTCGTTTTTTACTACCTATTCCAGAACATATTAATGGAGGATTTTACAAAGATGTTTTATTATCCATGTCTCAAGATGACATTTATATGTATATATATCGCGATCCACTCATACTGAAATTTGGAAAGCGCCTGTATGAAAATAAGGACATCCAGGAACATACATCTAACCACATCAGCTGCAGAATGAGAGAACTAGGCAGACTATTAGGAGAAGCCAAAAAGACACCTGAATGGGGTATCCAGAAGATTGAGGATTGTTTTAGTCCTGAGAAATTTAACAATGTTGTGTCATGTGTGAAGTCCCTTGCTGGATTTAGTGAAGATACACATATGTATGCAACTCCTTCCCTTGCACTGAAAATAGGGTATAGTCTTCAACGATGTGCAAGGATTTATAGATCAGATGGAATTATTGAGTCAGATATAACAAAACAAGAGAATGGTTCAGCTTTCATTCAGTTGTATGAGTCTGATTGGAACGATCTCATCTCTTCCCGTGCACGACAAACTTTGAGTGAGAAAAAGTATAATGCGCCAAAAATGTTACCTCTATGCGAGGATGTGTACAAGCTTAATTCCTACCTAAAAGAAAAAATCAAAGAACTTTTGATGAAATTGTCGAATGATTCAGCTTTCTACATTGAGCTGGCAAAGATGACGCTATGTCACATAACTCTCTTTAACAGGAAGCGTGGAGGCGATGTGCAGCGTATTACTGTAGACAATTACAAGCAAGCTATTGAAGCACAAAACAGTGTTCCCTACGATGACGAACTTAAATCAAGTTTGTCAGACGTGGAAATTGAGCTTTGTCGTTCTTTGACTCGAATTGAACTCAAAGGCAAACAGGAAAGAAAAGTTGCAATATTACTTACTCCAGAGATGATTAAATGCATTGATCTCTTAATGCAGAAAAGAAGTGATGCAAATGTATGTGGAAAATATTTATTTGCTAGACCATCACCCTCCACACGAACACTAAGGGCAAGTGACGTATTGAATGAAATATGTGGGAAAATAGAATTGCGCTATGGAAACATTATAACCTATACAAACCTCAGAAAACACATTGCCACAATGGCACAAATCCATGAGCTTAGTGAAAACGGTCAGGATCAGTTAGCCAAATTCCTTGGCCATGACATAAGAGTCCACAGAGAAATTTATCGGCAACCATTGGATATCATTCAAAAAACAAAGATCTCCAAGATGTTGATGCTAATTAACGAGGGGAAAAATGTCACAGAGATGCTCTTTAATAATCAGGGTGAGTTGTTTTCTTTAAATGATCATAGGCATATAGACAGGGAAGGATTCAGTGTTGTGAATAGATTATTAAAATGAACTCATTTGTTATATTTCAATGGTGATTATTTATTCCTCCTGTGCAAGTTTGATCTATAGACTTTTGATAACATTTGATTTTAGATTTGGTTTAGTATAGTATGTTTATTGTGGACTGTTGTACTGTAAAATTGTGAAATTCACTGGGAGTGGGGCAGGAGTTGGGGCTTTTTCGTGGGGGGGGGGGGGAGGGGGGGGATAAATTAATTTGGCCGTATAGTGAATGACTTTTTTTTAGGTCAATTAATTCACATGGGTACATGTAACATATTGCTGCCATAATTTAGGAATTAACTGCACGTGTGCATTATTAGCAAAACTGAGTGTTATAAAAGTTTACTGTTAAAGTCTGCAAGTTTCTTTTAACCAAAATTAAAATTTGGATTAGGGTTTAGACTCCAAAATGAAGCTTAAAATGCAAAAACGAGACCCTCAGCCAGGTTAATCTAAATGATATGGTACTCAGGTGACTGTCAAGGCCTGTAGGCCTCTTATTAGTTAATGAAGGTAAGAATTCTAATTTCTTGTATATATGATATAAGAATTAATGTTCATAACTTACTCTTATCGTTTTTTGATTATTTTTTCCAGAGGAGGTAAAGGAAATTGACGGGTCCTGTGCTGATGAGAGTGATGGAGAAATGGATTACCAGACTGATAAAGACAGTCTTCATAATAAAAGCGCTCAAGGTCTGTACCGTTATTTCAGTACACATTTATTTTTGGTATATTCTCCTTTTCTGGTATATTATAATTCTACTTTAAACTAGATGCATGGAAAAAAAAAGCAGTTCTCAAGATTAAATGTTGGGTACATTAACAGTCAAGCTTCAGTCCACAAAGGGTCATAGTTTTAAACTAAATGTTTATTGAACAATATGCATCTTTGAAAAACTTCTTACATCTCCCTCATCCATAACAAAACAGTTCCCAACAGATGTATTTTAATTATCATACTGACATTTTTCCCAAGAATATATTTGTTAGAAAATATGTTTTTAACTGAGTGGAAAGATTTCAAATTCTGATTTACAAAAAAAACCCCCAATTTTCTTAGTTAATTTGTTTTCTTAAAACAAGACAAAAACAAAGCTTAAATACGACTCATGAATAAAGTTGACACTGGCATTACCATATTTTCTGTCTGCTCATAATGTGAAGAATTTTCAGTCAAAAATCAAGTACATGTCAAGACCATGTAATTTATACAGAAAGTTTTTATATACTTAGTATCTTTCATATTACATACACATGTATGATAGATGCAGATGACAAATTCCTTTTTACTTCTCTAAAAATATTTAGCCAGAATGAGAGATGAAATTATGGTACCTGCAAAGTTATTTATTTTACAATCCTTTATCAATGTATGAATACTATTGTATCGCGCGTGTAAACTGTTCTATCGTACATTAGTCCTATCCTAACGTACAGTAATCTTATCAGGTTTATCGTTATATTTTATCAGTTTCTCCATTTACATGTATCCTATTGTGTTAGCTGTATCCTGCCTTTTCGTAAGCAAGCTATTTTATTTTAAAGTTATAAGTCGTTCATCGCTCCGTTAACAATAATATTGGAACAAATAATGCAAATCTTTATCAAACATTCCATCAAATTAACAATATTAAGCTATATGTATTGAAGTTCTTAAGTCGAAAGATATTTTTAAAAAGAAGACATAAGTAACATTTGGAGATGATAGGGTAATGTGTACATTCGAAAATTCTTTGGAACAAGATAACATATGTAACTGTATGTCTGACATATTAAATCGTACGCAGAGAGTGTTTTGAATTACTGTGTAAACATTAACTTGCATGTCATCTAATTTGTTTATTTAATTCAATAAAAAAAAATGATAATATTTAGATAGATTATATATTATTAAAGAACACGCATTGTATTTTGATTATTGATAAAGATAATTCATACATCATTTTAGTTTATTTTTCCAATGAATTTATTCTAACGACGCAGCTCGTAATAATTTGACTTTTTTAATAAAATGAAATTCTGCATAATATTTCTTATTTCCTACATTTTCTTTATCAAATTATGCCATTTTCGGGTAAATCGTGAAGATCATATATTGTGATTATTCGTTAATTATGAACATGCATAGTATATCCTTTCCTATGGTGTATAAATCCTATTGTATCATGCATGTATCCTGTTCTATCATGCATTAAGCCTGTCCTATCGTGCGTAAATTCTATCATTTATCTTGTGAAAAAAAATGTTGCGGTACTGTATGTCTTCTTAGTTATTTGCATTTTTCACATTCCAACCATATCATCAACCAATTTATATTGTAAAACTCGTAATTTTAGGGAAAAGAAAAGCACCCTCTGATGGCAGATCTACCGATGAAAATTCTGCAGGCAAACGTCACAAAACACAGAAAAAACCATGGAATCCATCTGAAATGAATTCAGTCAACAAGCATTTTTCCCATTTTATTGCAATGTCCAAAGTTCCTGGCAAGAACGATATCGAGAATGTTTTAAAAAAGGATAAAATCCTTTCCAAAAGAACTTGGAGAAATGTGAAAGATCAAGTGTACAACCTTATAAAAAAACAAAGAAAATGCTGATTTTTTGTCTTTATTTACTTTGATAATGAAGTAATTACAAGTTCATTATAGCTTGTGGACATCAATTTTCATATATTGTATAAAGCACAGAAGTGTGAGGAATAGCAAATTTGTAGAAAATACTCCATGTATAGCTTTACCAATACATACTGTTGTCATGTTTGTTGCTGTGATGAGCATTCACCTTTGTAAAATAACTAAGGAATAAGGGCCATGATAACTTTAGCTGGAATTGATTAATACAACTGTAAAACTAATATGGTTTTGTGTTTTTAGTTGACATTAACTTGAAATGACAAATTTTTTTTTTCCAGATATTTTGGGTATAGACCTTGATTAATTTTAGCATTTTCATTGAAATACAGAGGGATTGGAATAAATATTACAGTGACTGGACATGTAGTATTAATGAGCAAATTGTGTACCGGTATATCTACCTTCATTGTTGGTTGTATGAATGACTATGGTTACAGTTAGTAATTGTATGAATTATACAATAATTGGTAATTGATTTGATTTGATGTTTGGAAATAGATTTTGACAAATATATAATGTACTAGAAATTAAGAAAATATTTAGTAACTTTGCATACTGCAAATTATATTAATGAGCTAGATTTGCTATATAAAAATTAATTGTACTGTTGATGTGCATTGATGATAGTTGTATGAACAACAGAATGTGTACTGTATTCACAAGAATTGTAGATTTGTTGAAATGTTTTAATGATAGATATAAGAATTGGTTATTTTAATCAAAATGTAGAGAATATGTTGTATGTACATGTATATATATATAGTGTTTTACAATTTCGGTTTTGGAGTGAACTGACAGCATTAGTAAACTCTGAATAATTTGAATTTGTAAATTCGCAAATTGCACTGATGAAATGTTGGAGAAGTAGATATTGACATATTTCATGCTGTTGAAATGATTTACTTCATTGTGGATGTTGAGAGTTGACAATGATATGAATGATGCATCGTTTACAGCTAGTATGCACATGCACTATACATACGAAGTATTTGATTGTTTGGGATGATTTGGAGATTTTGAAATAAATAATTGGCTGATTTTAAGTATTGTAATCAATATGCAGAGAATGTTAATTAACTGTTAAGTACTACAATTTTATCAATGATTTATGTATGATCAAATAGTATATTGTTTTACATAGAATTTGTTAATTAATTTGGATGGAGATGTTTTTTTTTAAATTTAAACATCTTACAGCATTAAATGCTATGTTTAAGTGGAGTTTTAAACTGACATGAATGGATTGAAAGTGTATGATAAATGATAACTATAATTGCAACTTTAATTGCAATTTTATCAATTGTATGAAAATATTTGCCAATAGATTTTGATTACTTATATTAGTGTTAATTTGTTGTAGAGCAGTAAGAAATTTATTCATTACATCAAAATGTAAATATGTTAATACGAGGCTCACATGAGCTGTAATGTTCAGAAATTTATTGTGCTGCAAAAACGTGGTATTGTGATCATGCTGCGTACAATTAAAATTTTGATTTGAATGACATTAAAATACTTATTTTTGTTATAATGACTACGGAAGAAGAATAATGCAACTTTCAGCTAATACCTTGAATAGCCTTTAGCACATACTCTGAACAAAAGTTTATAAATTATAATTTTTATTGCCATTTAAGTTTCGCGCAATACTGTAGTTTCTTATCAGGCAGATTTGTAAGCATAATGAATGTGGGGATGTTGACAATCCGTGGATCCAAGTGGAAAAGAAATTACAATTGTACATGTATGATTTTTTTAAATTCAGTATTAGGGCCAGAATTGGATATCTCAGAAGGTTTTACAGCATAATTTGTCATGTTAATGTTCTCTAAATGCACACTGCTTCTAGTGGTGAATATAGGATCGGCGAAAAAAAGGTGCAAAATTGCCCTGGAAGCGTTTGAAAGTTCAGTTAATTGTGACTTTAATCGTCTATATTTCATAATTTCAATATAAAGCTTAATATTTGTTAAAGTCTGCAATGTTTACTTTGTGTATTCTATATTCATGTGTAAGTCCCCAAACGTGTACCGTGTGTAATGGGTCCTCAGTTTAGTGTTTACTTTATTCATGTGCAAGTCCCCAAAGTTGTACCGTGTGTATTGGGCCCTCAATTTAGTGTATACTATATTCATGTGTAAGTCCCCAAAGTTGTACCGTGTGTATTAGGTCCTCAGTCTAGTGTGTATACTATATTCATGCGTAAGTCCCCAAAGTTGTACCGTGTGTATAAGGTCCTCAGTCTAGTGTGTATACTTTATTCATGTGTAAGTCCCCAGAGTTGTACCGTGTGTAATAGGTCCTCAGTTTAGTGTATACTTTATTCATGTGTAAGTCCCCAAAGTTGTACCGTGTGTTTTAGGTCCTCAGTTTAGTGTATACTTTATTCATGTGTAAGTCCCCAAAGTTGTACCGTGTGTATTAGGTCCTCAGTTTAGTGTATACCTTATTCATGTGTAAGTCCCCAAAGTTGTACCGTGTGTATTAGGTCCTCAGTTTAGTGTATTCTTTATTCATGTGTAATTCCCCAAAGTTGTACCGTGTGTGTTTTGTCCTCAGTTTAATTTAAATTGGATTCATATGTCAATATCAAAAGGTGTACTGTGTGTGTTATTGGCTCTCAGTTAAATATATTTAAAAAATAAATAAATAGATTTATCATGCCTAAGTTCCCAAACTATACACGTAGTTATGTGAGGATTAGGATTTCAGGTTTTTATGTTATCGGTACAAGTATTCCTCGCGATTTAAGATTTTAATCACATAACATTTTTCAAACGTTTTAAATCTCATTTGTTGGATGTTGAAATGATCAATTATCAATTAATCATATATCATTGTATGAATCCTCAGAAAATGGGGATCCATGTGGGATATTAAGATGGCGCCATTGCAGAAAAAATACATAAAACGCTAACGTTGGTAGTGTAAGTTTTTTCTGCAATTAACGTTTCCATTATTTTTTTTAAAGAATTTAGTCTAATCTAGATAAGGTCCTCAGTTTTGTTTGATTATAAGGAGCAGGGTCCCCATACTTTACACTCAAGTCCTCAGATTGGCACTTCCGGGTCCCCGTTTTCAAAATCCATTGATATTTCGTTTAAACACAACGATTCACTTTATCTACTCAAATCAGGATACAAACAGAATAAAATGAGTTGAACAATGTCAACTATGCTGTGAAATCTCTTGGTCCCCAATTTGAGATATTTTGACAAGGTCCCCAAAAAGGGGTTGATACACGTATGTGTGTGTGTGTGTGTGTGTGTGTGTGTGTGTGTGTGTGTGTGTGTGTGTGTGTGTGTGTGTGTGTGTGTGTGTGTGTGTGTGTGTGTGTGTGTGTGTGTGTGTGTGTGTGTGTGTGTGTGCGTGTGTCTGTGTGTGTGTGTGTGTGTGTGTGTGTGTGTGTGTGTGTGTGTGTGTGTGTGTGTGTGTGTGCGTGTGTCTGTGTCTGTGTCTGTGTGTGTGTGTCTGTGTGTGTCTGTGTGTGTCTGTGTGTGTCAGTTTACTATTAGGAAGCGTAGATAGGTTACATGTACAATGAACATTTCTATAAAACATATTTTTCATAGCTAAGAAGCAGTAGCACATGAATAATGTCGTAAAATTGTCTTGAAAAGCCAAATCCACAGCAAGCATTTGGAATATGTATTATAATATATAGATTTGTAATGAACTCGGCCGTAAGTCAATTAATTTTTTAGAGGGGGGAAAAATACAAAACAAATACCATTTCAAATCCCCCTGCACCCATCGTCGTTTTTTTTTAAGAAAAGGGCCTGACAATCTGAATCCTTTTGTATGCCATACAAGACGCGACAGACCAACAGGTGGCTGATAACGTAATGATGATTGTATTGGCAAGATTTTTTATCCAAGGGACGATGGCCTTATATTCAATTACAGCTGTACTTGGAAATTAAATAATCGAGTTGTTTTTTTAACATTATAAGGTAAGTTTATCATACATGGACATATGTACGTGATATCGACTGTCTTTCTCCCATGGTGTTCAGAAACACTTGTCAAACAAGTTTTTTTTAAACAAATGCTTGCATCTCTTCTTTCGTTTAATGCATTTAACTGTTTTACGAAAGCAGGAATAACTAGATACGACCTCGTTACGAGTAACGAGTAGGTCTTCCGTCCGATTTTTTTTTTTTTAATTTTAAATGATACCATAAAATTTCGATGCAATTTCAAAATTAACAACCCCCCCCTCTCCCCCCCCCCCCCCCAAATTTTAAGATAATAAATAAACATCCCTTATTGTGTCAAACATGGAGCTAACGATGACTTTTTTCCAACCGATAATGTAGTGTTCAACAACTTTGATTCTATAATGCATTACAAAATCTTAATCGTTTTTAAGTTATTTGTATTAGAGTTTACACGTGTCTTGGCCCCTCAACAGAGGTGCCAGCCCCTTTTCTATGGATTTTATTGAAAGGAACTTTTGATTTTCTAACACTTTTGTTATTTATCATTTTACAAAATATCAACTGATAAAAAGATACAAAACAAAACGTATGAATATTTTGAATGAAAATTCGTATCCAATTTTCGTGCCAAGGCGAGCTCAAAGAAATGGCGCCACTGGCGTAAAATAATATAATAGTGCACAGCTTCAAACTATAGACTACTTATCCTGAAAATTTCGTATTCATATCTCTAATAGTTTCTGAGATCAGCTCTGCACAAAATAGGTCGTAAAAAGGAGAAAATTCGCTGTAACTCGGTACCGGAAGTGACAATTTCAAAATTTCTAAACAAGAAATCTAGAATTATGACCTTTGGCGATCATCCCCGACAAAAATGGTTAAAATCGGCCGAAAAGTTTCTGAAAAATCGCGTGCACAAAATTTGTGGAAAAAAATAAGAAGAAGAAACAGTACGAAACCAATAAGGTCTTCCATTGGAAACAGAAGACCTTAACCAGATACTTATACATGCTATCGCTTTTTCTACACAAAAGTTAAGTAATTAAGGTCTTCCGTTTCCAACGGAAGACCTTATAGTTTTCGTACTGTTTCTTATTATTTTTTTTTCCAAATTTTGTGCACAAGATTTCTCGAAAACTGCTCAACCGATTTCAATTATTTTTTCACAGAGGATGGGACTCGATGTAAACTTAATACTTTTTTGAGATTTTTCCTGTCGTCACTTCCGGTACATTGTACCGATTTTTTGGCTATTTTGTACATTTTTACGACCTATTTTGTGCAGAGCTGATCTCAGAAACTAACAGAGATATGACTATGAAATTTTTAGAATAGGTAGTCTATAGTTTGAAGTTGTGCACTATTATGTTGTTTTTTGCCAGTGGCGCCATTTTTGGAGCTCGCCTGGGCACGAAAATTGGGTACGAATTTTTATTCAAAATTTTCATACGTTTTGATCTATATCTTTTTATCAGTTGATATTTTGTTAAGACATATATTACAAAAGTAGTAGATAATCAAAAGTCCTTTCCAACAAAATCAGAAAAAAGGGGCTGGCCATTTTTTTTTAGGGGCCAACACAACACACTTGTAAACTCTAATACAAATAACTTAAAAACGATAAAAATGTTGTAATGCATTATAGAAGCAAAGTTGTTGATCGTAACATTATCTATCAGGTAAAATCATTGCCACGACCATTTATTACGTAATTAGGGATTTTTAGGGGCCAAAGTACTTAAACTTTGACGCAATATATCTAGAAAAAGAGACATATTTTGTTAAGCATTGCAGAAGAGAAAATGTTTGCATTGATGATTCTAATCGATTCCATTAATCAAAACACCAATGCCTGTCCCCATTAGGGATCTAGAAGGCTGGTCCCTAAACTATTCAATCATTTGTATCTCAAAAATGAACAACAATTCTAGATAAGTGTAAGAACAAAAAATGTTTGTATTCGTGAGACCTTTCGAATGAACTCAAGAAAAAAGGGCTGGCTCCTTAAATTAGGGGCCAAGACACTCGTAAACTTTATTACACATACCTTAAAAACGATCAAGATTTTGTAATGCATTATAGAAACACAGTTGTTGATCGTAACAATATACGTTGTAAAACTCATTTCAAAAGCCATTAATGACGTAATTAGGGATTTTAGGGGGCTAAAATCTTAAATCTTTAATGTGCTGTATGTGAAAAAGCAAAACTCTTTGTTAAGCATTTTAAAGGATATTGACGATGGTATATAATATCTGAAATGGAGTGTTCATCTCAAATTTCGTTGATATTTTAATCGTATCGTTTAAAAATTAAACGGAAGACCTACTCGTTACTCGTAACGAGATCGTATCTAGTATTTCAGTACTTATTTGTCGCCATCAACGTACGTACAATGTTATTTTTGCAAATCATTTTTTTTCTGTTTGTTAGCAATGTTCATGTATTTCATATACTACTACAATTGAATAATACCGTCGTGCTACATAGAAATAATGCTTTAAAAAAATGCAGACTTGCTGATAAGTTCTATTGACAAAGTACTGAAAGAACTCAAGATTCTGTTCAATGTAAAGGTTAAACTGACGTCGCAAACGTCAAACTATGACGTCATTGATGATGCACAATGTAAGCATGAATACACGGTAAAAAACTACTAGATTAAATATGCTTATATATGTTTAGTTTATAGGCATTTTTCTTCAAATATTTGCATTTCCATTGTTCTTTCCCACTGTAAGCCAATACAGAGGAGCTGCAATTATTTCTCTATAATCGCAATTGCTCTCTTTATACTATGACGTCATAAAGGTGTACATGTAACGTTATATTCACTTTTCCATGACGTTATAGATTTAAACCACTCTACGATACATCATGTGTTTTTCTCCAACTCCATTAAAATTGACGTATTTAATATTAAAACATGTTTTTGATAACATTTTAAAGGAATTATATTACTGTTATAACATATCATTAATTCTGTTAACACATCTATGTGAATTAAAAAGATACATTACAGTCTGAATGTTTACTTTTGATGTAATAGCTAAATGTCAAGGTCTAGGCTAATACAAGGTATTTGCGAGTGGTAAAATGCATATATAAGTAATAAACAACGGTTATTTAGTGAACATGGCGTTATGAATAGCAATTGCTCTGTTGGCATATTTTCCATGATGCGCTAGCGCGCATCATGGAATGTTCCAACAGAGCAATTGCTATTCATAACGCCATGTTCACTAAATAACGTTGTTTATTTCTTAAATATTCAATAAAATGATTTTGTAAATAATCACAAATAATTCTTTATCATTTTTAATTAATCTCTGCTATTTCAATAAAAATGGAGCAAATAATTACCCTAAAAAGTGGTCTATTTTATTTTCTGTAACTTTATAAAACACATATTGGCCACACTTGAGTACCTCTAAGAAATTTTGCAGGCAGATGGATTTATGTAATATCTCTCAGTTTCAAAAGTTTCAAAGAGGTACTCTAGTGTGGCCACATTCAAATTTAAGAAATACTAAATCTTCAATTTTTAGTTATTTTTAACGACCATGATATGTTTGATGATGCGCATGTGCTAAACGGTGGGGCCGAGGTGGAAAAATTCATATGCATTGAAGTAGATTATTGTGCCGTGCATTATAAGAAATTACAATTTGTATCGTTTCTACCCTAAGTTTTGTGAAAATTTTAAGGCACATTTTGATGCTTCGTGGCTCTAGCTCAAATTTAACATCCCCCCTTCTAAATAAGGTATAGAATTGCAAAACTCAACAATACTCAACATGTTTTTTACACACTGCACATTAAAATTCACTAGCTTTCAGTTCCCCAAAAATCCACAATTACGTAATAAATTGGTGTGGCAATAATTATTTCAAACAGATATTGTAACGATCAATAACTTTGCTTCTATAATGCATTTAATTTTCTTTGTTGCTTTTAGGTTATCTGTAAAAGACTTTACTAGTCTCTTAGCCCCTAATGAAAGGGACCATTCCCTTTTCTGGATTTCTTATGAAAGGTCTCTATAATACTAACATTTTTTGTTCTTACACCTTTCTAAACTTGTTCATTTTTAAGATACAAAGTCTTGAATATCTTAGGGACCAGCCCTGTAGATCCTTAATTGGGACAGATATTGGTGTTTTGAATAGTGGAATCGATTTGAATCATCAATGCAGACATTTTTTTCTCCTACAATGCTAAAGAAAATATATTGTCCTTCTCTAGATAAATTGCGTCAAAGTTTAAGAATTTTGACCTCAAAAATCCCTAATTACGTCATAAATGGGTGTGGCAGTAATTTCTTTAAACAAATAATTTTACAGTTATATGTATACAGTTTATAAGTTATATTTAATAATCTTTACGAGTTTCTGACCCCTAATTAAAGGGGCTAGCCCCTTTTTCTTGATTTAAATGGACATTCGATAAATGCTCAATGCAAGAACAAGTTTTTTATTGTTTTTGTTTGCTTGATTATTTTTTTTTTGGGGGGGGGGGTTACGTTTAGGTAAAATAATCACGATTTTTAAAATTGAAATGCAGGAATCCATAGGCATTTCACATCTTGAACAAGAAATATTCAATTAAGATTACATGTTTGTTCAGAGGCGATGTTCTCTATTGAAATACTTACCGATGCTTGCACCATCTTCTTGTGAACTCATCATTGAACTATTAGTAGACTCTTTTTCCATTTGAATCATTTTATCATTGCTTTCAAACACTGCCTCCTTTCCTAAAGTAAAGATTTATTAAGATAATAAAAATATTTATTAGATACGATCTCGTTACCAATAACGAGTAGGTCTTCCGTTCGATTTTTTCAAACGATACGAAGACATATCATTAAAAGAGCTAGAGCCACGAAGCATCAAAACTTGACCTATCATAAAAAAATCGCAAAATTTTGGTGAAATATAGTGTAGAATCTAAGCTTTTCACAAATCTTTTTCTTTTTTCTATATTTATCATACTTTTTTATAAGCGGAGTTTACAATATGGCACTGTTTAAATGAAAAAATGTTAAACAGACGTCATTTTTGTTAAGTCACGTCATGTAATGATAAAACTACGCATGACATAAATTAAAATAAAACAAAAACAAAAACAAAATAAAATTATCTTGTAGATATTATAATAAATAATGAAAAGAAATCAATTGATGATATATCATGAAAAGCTTATTTACAATCAAGTCTTAGAAAAACAAAAAAAAAACAGGTATTGTTGCTGAAGGTCAATATAACGGCGGTACATTTAAATATGTCGGTGTCTTTAACGTTCTTTTTTCTACCATTTGAATCTTCATGAAGTTATGCTGATCCGGTGTATAACTGAGGATTAATCATTGAATTCTATCAATATAATAACAAATTGTTAAAATAGATATGTAAATATGACAGAAATTCTGTAATTGAATTTAACAGAGATACATTTTATCTCGAAATTTGATGCATTACTGTAACAGTCTGTGTACATTATTCTGCAGGATTATTTTACTTGTTTTAAGGCTTCGATATTTTTACCCAAACCTGGCGCTTTACAGCAGTTAGATGCCGGGGTTCAGTCCCTTGAAAGACTCTATTTTTCCATTTCTCCTGTCTTTCAGCGTGTGCTCACCGTTTCGCTCAGTTTGCACTCATTGCTCTAAAACCCCACCGTGTTATCACCAAGCGTTTGCCTTGCGCTCACCGTTCGTTCAGTGTTCACTTATTGTTCAGTCAGATAATATTGTATTCACGCTGACAACAGTACATACATGTTTTTTATTATTATTTACTGCTTACTAACGAAACTCAATGTAACAATAACTCTAAATAAATCCAAATAGATCTAGAGTTCATTTATCGTTCACCGATTGTTAACCTTCACTTGTAAATACTGGTAACGGTCTGATTTTAAGAAGCTCACTTCTAAAGTACTGTGACAGAACAAACAAAAATGACACCACAGGAGTGTTTTAATGTTCATAACTGTAATGAAATAAAAGAATGTTGACTTCTTTAAAAAACATTTTTTGGAATCATTTATTCCTTATGAATGCCCTAACATAACGTCTTTTCATTAACATTTTATTTTTCTAGTGAAATGCATATGTCTTTTGAGAATTGTTATAAGTGATAAACTAAATAAATGCTTTGAGAATTAATATCATATTTCAGAAATATCGGTTGTCAGTCAAAAAGCAAAGATAGGCTGCAATGAACATTTTTATAAAACATATGAATTTTCAAAGCAAAGCAGTAGCACATGGATAATGTCGTAAAATTGTCTTGAAAAGCCGAATTCATAAAAAGCATTCACAGGACGAAAAACCATCTTTAAGCAAGTCCTTAAAGGTGGCTTAAAGGTGACTTAAAGGAGCTTAAAGGCTATACAACCTTTAAGCCGCCTTTAAGTCACCTTTAAGCAAGTGCTCATAGGTCCTTAATGTCCAAACTTCTTTAAGCCACCTTTAAGCCACCTTTAAGCCACCTTTAAGCATCTTTAGGTGGCATTTACGCTCTCTTTACACTGCCTTTACACTGTCTTTAAGTGGCCTTTAAGTCAATATTGATCAAGCTGAACAATAAAAACATATATTAAATGCAAAAGCTCTTTTATAGAGATGGGAGGGGGTCATCCGAGTGATAATATAATTTCCAAGGAAGGGGGGGGGGGTTGTTCCAGGCGGTTTTAATCGTCGCTCCATTAAACACAGATCGCTATCATCAGCACCGCTCCGATGGGCACAGATTGCCGTTATAAAATTCTTTATAATTTTTGGGGGGTTTCAAAATTATTGTAGGGATGAGCGCAGTCTCTGTATCTTAATGTGTGCATAAAACTAATTAAAGTATGTTTGTTTCCTATTATAAATTAATCGGTGAAAAAAATCTCTCTCTCTCTCTCTCTCTCTCTCTCTCTCTCTCTCTCTCTCTCTCTCTCTCAGTTCATCCGGTTATTAAACAAAATAAAGATAATGAACCAAAAATGCATGATTTAATTTGTTAATCGGTTTAAGGTTTGTATTTTTTTTTCCAATTTTCATTATTTCTAACTCTAGATCTGCTAGATACATGTTAAAGATGAAAAGACTCTCAACTGCCTTTGTTATATCGGGCAGGATATTACTGCTTTGTTTGTCTAGACAAAGTTTTGTACGTTTGTGTATATCTAATTAGAGTCTATTGTTTGTCCAACTTAAGAAAACCCCTGGAACTAACACAGAATATACAAGATATACACAACAGTTGTGTCGTGTGCCCAGGTGCATGTTTGTGTATATCTAATCAAAGTCTATTGTTTGTCCAACTTAAGAAAACCCCTGGAACTAACACAGAATATACAAGATATACACAACAGGTGTGCCGTGTGCCCAAGTGCACGTCTGGGTTTCTAAAGGCGTTGAATCTTAGTATATACGAGTATACGATAAGTCTAATGAATAAGAGTTAATTTACATTTGTAATTTATTTTCAAAGTATTATTTCCTAGCTCTGGGTTTCAAAGATGTTACGTCTACAAATTAACGATACATGTATGTAAGAGTAAAATCTTGAGGCTAATTAATTAATGTACCGGTGATCATAAATAGGGGTTGATTATTTAAATATATGTATAAGGGTAAATATGTCAAATATACCCGGCCTGGCACATCATACAATTGTATGTACAAGTCATTTGCAATTGCCACATGCAGTAAATACGTCACCAGTAATTGGTAATTGTGTTTGTTATAGAATTGATAGTTTATAAACCATGTACATACAATTACATGTAAATATTTAAACATATTGGAACGGCGCTGCGATCATGAAAACCGGGAAATTGAACAAATACCCTAATAGTATGAATGCATTTAATAAAAGAAATGATTTCATTTTCTTTCTTACATTTTTATAGCTATAAATAAGATGAACGTATATCTACTGGGTTTAAATTTATTAACTACATGTAAGAAAGCCTACTATAGTGAACCTAACGGTTTCCATTTAGGTATAATATATTTTTGTTCACTGAAGACCAAGTTCCGTATTTCATTCTAAATACATGCATGCATGTAATTTATAAATTAGATATAATTGATTGTTACAAACTGAATGATTTGTCAAAATCTTTTCAAGTAAACACATTCAATACAGTGATTCAATATCCACTGATCTATAGGATATAAAAACGATTATTTATATGTAAGTTGCCGTGGCGCAGAGGATGTGTGGTGATGCTAGTAAACCAAGGGTCCAGGTCTCGCCGTGGCCTGTTTTTTTTTTTGTGTTTTTTTTTTCATTTTTCTTTCTAGAACAAAAACCGTTTTAATACCTTTTCTTTCATAAAGTTAATACATTTTGTTGGAAATTAAGCACAATATTGAATTAAATTTTTTTTAATGGCTTAAAGGTGGCTTAAAGGTGGCTTAAAGAAGTTTGGACATTAAGGACCTATAAGTTGTCCTTAAAGGTGGCTTAAAGGTGGCTTAAAGATAGTCTTTAAGCTGCCTTTAAGCCATCTTTACGCTTTCTTTAAGCCACCTTTAAGCAATACATATAGCTTAAAGGTAGCTTAAAGGTGGCTTAAATATCGTCTTTAAGCTACCTTTAAACACCTTTAAGCTATCTTTAAGGAGGACTTAAAGATGGTCATTCATCCTGTGATTTGAAATTTGCTTTATAATATGTAGATTTGTAATGAACTCGGTCGTAAGTTGATTTTTAGGGGGGGGGGGTTGGATAGAAACAAAATACCATTTAAGATCTCTCTGCACTCTCGTTTTTTTTTTAAGAAATGGGCCCAGATTTCTGGATCCTTTTTACATGCCATACATGGCAAACTTTAATTAAATTAAATACGTGTAAAATAATCAAAGAAAATTGCATTCAGGAACTCTTTAAGCAAAAGTCACTAATGTACACACATTTAGGGTTACCGTAGTTTTTTCTATTTAATTCGACGAATTAATAATTAGGACATCACAGTTAGGATTAAACTGCTATTTAGTTCACATGCTGATAATGTATTCTAAGCTGTGTATACCAAAAGTCGTCTTCATCGGAACAGACACAATCGATCTTTGGGAAAGGAATATAACTTGTCTGTAACGCTTCACCGGAAATACAATGACCACGTAACAGACCAACAGGTGGCTGATGACGTAAAGATGATTCCATTGGCAAGATTTTTTATTCAAGGGACGATGGCCTTATATTCAATTACAGCTGTACTTGGAAATTAAATAATCGAGGTTTTTTTTACAGAATAAGTTACGTTTATCATACATGTACATGTTTACGTGATATCGACTGTCTTTTTCCCATGGTGTTCAGAAACACTTGTCAAACAAGTTTTTTAAAAAATCGCTTGCCTCTTTTCTTTCGTTTAATGCATTTAACTGTTTGACGAAAATAAAGATTACTAGCTGCTTATACATGTTATCGCTTTTTTTACACAAAAGTTTAGTAATATTTCAGTACTTATTTGTCGCAATCAACGTACGTACAATGTTATTTGTGCAATTCATTTTTTTTTTTGTTAGCAATGTTCATGTATCCCATATTTTACTGCAATTGAGTAATACCGTGCTACATAGAAATAATGCTTTAAAAATGCAGACTTTACTGATAAGTTCTATTGGCAAAATACTGAAAGAACTCGAGATTCTGTTCAATGTACAGATTCAACTGACGTCGCAAACGTTAAACTATGACGTCATTGATGATGCTAAATGTAAGCATGAATGCACGGTATAAAATTACTAGATTAAATATGCTAGTATATGTTCAGTTTTATAGGCATTTTTATTCAAATATCTTTAAAAAAAAAATTATTTTGTCAATAATCACAAATAATTCTTTATCATTATTAATTAATTTCTGCTATTTCAATAAAAATGGAGCAAATAAATACCCTAAAATAGAGCGGTCTGTTTTATTTTCTGTAGCTTTATTAAACACATATTGGCCACACTTGAGTACCTCTAAGAAATTTTGCAGGCAGATGGATTTATGTAATATCTCTCAGTTTTAAAAGTTTCAAAAAGGTACTTTAGTGTGGCCACATCTAAATTTAAGAATTCTAAATCTACAATTTTTAGCTATTTTTAACGACCATGATATGTTTGATGATGCGCATGTGCTAAACGGTGGGGCCGAGGTCGAAAAATTCATATGCACTGAAGTAGAATATTGTGCCGTGCATTATAAGTAATTACAATGTGTATTGTTTCTACCTTCAGTTTTGTGAATAGTATAAGGCACATGTTGATGCTTAGTGGCTCTAGCTCAAATCTAACATCCCCCCTTCTCAAATAAGGTATAGAACTGCAAAACTCAACAATATTCAACATGTTTTTTACAAACTGCATATTAAATTCCACTAGCTTTCAGTTCCCTAAAAAATCACAATTACGTAATAAATTGGTGTGGCAATAATTATTTCAAACAGATATTGTAACGATCAATAACTTTGCTTCTATAATGCATTTAATTTTCTTTGTTGCTTTTAGGTTATCTGTAAAAGACTTTACTAGTCTCTTAGCCCCTAATGAAAGGGACCATTCCCTTTTCTGGATTTCTTATGAAAGGTCTCTATAATACTAACATTTTTAGTTCTTACACCTTTCTAAAATTGTTCATTTTTAAGATACAAAGTCTTGAATATCTTAAGGGCCAGCCCTGTAGATCCTTAATTGGGACAGATATTGGTGTTTTGATTTGGGGAATCTATTTGAATCATCAATGCAGACATTTTTTCTCCTACAATGCTAAAGAAAATATGTTGTCCTTCTCTAGATTAACTGCGTCAAAGTTTAAGAATTTTGACCTCAAAAATCCCTAATTACGTCATAAATGGGTGTGGCAGTAATTTCTTTAAACAAATAATTTTACAATCAACAACTATGCTTCTAAAATGCATTATTTTTTATCGTTTTTAAGTTATTTTTAATAATCTTTACGAGTTTCTGACCCCTAATTAAAGAGGCCAGCCCCATTTTCTTGATTTCAATGGACATTCGATAAATGCTCAATGCAAGAACAAGTTTTTTTTTATTGTTTTTGTTTGCTTGATTATTTTTTTTGGGGGGGGGGGGATTATGTTTAGGTAAAATAATCATGATTTTTAAAATTGAAATGCAGGAATCCATAGGCATTTCACATCTTGAACAAGAAATATTCAATTAAGATTACATGTTTGTTCAGAGGCGATGTTCTCTATTGAAATACTTACCGATGCTTGCACCATCTTCTTGTGAACTCATCATTGAACTATTAGTAGACTCTTTTTCCATTTGAATCATTTTATCATTGCTTTCAAACACTGCCTCTTTTCCTAAAGTAAAGATTTATTAAGATAATAAAAAAAATTTACTAGATACGATCTCGTTACCAATAACGAGTAGGTCTTCCGTTCGATTTTTTCAAACGATACGAAGACATATCATTAAAAGAGCTAGAGCCACGAAGCATCAAAAATTGACCTATCATAAAAAAAATCGCAAAATTTTGGTGAAATATAGTGTAGAATCTAAGCTTTTCACAAATCTTTTTCTTTTTTCTATATTTATCATACTTTTTTATAAGCGGAGTTTACAATATGGCACTGTTTAAATGAAAAAATGTTAAACAGACGTCATTTTTGTTAAGTCACGTCATGTAATGATAAAACTACGCATGACATAAATTAAAATAAAACAAAAACAAAAACAAAATAAAATTATCTTGTAGATATTATAATAAATTTATGAAAATAAATCAATTGATGATATACCATGAAAAGCTTATTTACAATCAAGTCTTAGAAAGAAAAAAAAACAGGGATTGTTGCTGAAGGTCAATATAACGGCGGTACATTTAAATATGTCGGTGTCTTTAACGTTCTTTTTTCTACCATTTGAATCTTCATGAAGTTATGCTGATCCGGTGTATAACTGAGGATTAATCATTGAATTCTATCAATATAATAACAAATTGTTAAAATAGATATGTAAATATGACAGAAATTCTGTAATTGATTTTAACAGAGATACATTTTATCTCGAAATTTGATGCATTACTGTAACAGTCTGTGTACATTATTCTGCAGGATTATTTTACTTGTTTTAAGGCTTCGATATTTTTACCCAAACCTGGCGCTTTACAGCAGTTAGATGCCGGGGTTCAGTCCCTTGAAAGACTCTATTTTTCCATTTCTCCATGCGTTCAGCGTGTGCTCACCGTTTCGCTCCGTTTGCACTCATTGCTCTCAAACCCACACCGTGTGATCACCAAGCGTTTGCCTTGCGCTCACCGTTCGTTCAGTGTTCACTTATTGTTCAGTCAGATAATATTGTATTCACGCTGACAACAATACATACATGTTTTTTATCATTATTTACTGCTTACTAACGAAACTCAATGTAACAATAACTCTAAATAAATCCAAATAGATCTAGAGTTCATTTATCGTTCACCGATTGTTAACCTTCACTTGTAAATACTGGTAACGGTCTGATTTTAAGAAGCTCACTTCTAAAGTACTGTGACAGAACAAACAAAAATGACACCACAGGAGTGTTTTAATGTTCATAACCGTAATGAAATAAAAGAATGTTGACTTCTTTAAAAAACATTTTTTGGAATCATTTATTCCTTATGAATGCCCTAACATAACGTCTTTTCATTAACATTTTATTTTTCTAGTGAAATGCATATGTCTTTTGAGAATTGTTATAAGTGATAAACTAAATTCAGCTTTGAGAATTAATATCATATTTCAGAAATGTCGGTTGTCAGTCAAAAAGCAAAGATAGGTTGCAATGAACATTTTTATGAAACATATGAATTTTCAAAGCAAAGCAGTAGCACATGGATAATGTCGTAAAATTGTCTTGAAAAGCCGAATTCATAAAAAGCATTTGAAATTTGCTTTATAATATGTAGATTTGTAATGAACTCGGTCGTAAGTTGATTTTTAAGGGGGGGGGTGGATAGAAACAAAATACCATTTAAGATCTCTCTGCACTCTCGTTTTTTTTTTTTTTAAGAAATGGGCCCATATTTCTGGATCCTTTTTACATGCCATACATGGCAAACTTTAATTAAATTAAATACGTGTAAAATAATCAAAGAAAATTGCATTCAAGAACTCTTTAAGCAAAAGTCACTAATGTACACACATTTAGGGTTGCCGTAGTTTTTTTCTATTTAATTCGACGAATTAATAATTAGGACATCACAGTTAGGATTAAACTGCTATTTAGTTCACATGCTGATAATGTATTCTAAGCTGTGTATACCAAAAGTCGTCTTCATCGGAACAGACACAATCGATCTTTGGGAAAGGAATATAACTTGTCTATAACTCTTCACCGGAAATACAATGACCACGTAACAGACCAACAGGTGGCTGATGACTTAAAGATGATTCCATTGGCAGGATTTTTTATTCAAGGTACGATGGCCTTATATTCAATTACAGCTGTACTTGGAAATTAGATAATCGAGTTTTTTTTTTTACAGAATAAGTTACGTTTATCATACATGTACATGTTTACGTGATATCGACTGTTTTTCTCCCATAATGTTCAGAAACACTTGTCAAACAAGTTTTTTAAAAAATCGCTTGCCTCTTTTCTTTAGTTTAATGCATTTAACTGTTTGACGAAAATAAAGATTACTAGCTGCTTATACATGTTATCGCTTTTTCTACACAAAAGTTTAGCAATATTTCAGTACTTATTTGTCGCAATCAACGTACGTCCAATGTTATTTGTGCAATTCATTTTTTTTTGTTAGCAATGTTCATGTATCCCATATTTTACTGCAATTGAGTAATACCGTGCTACATAGAAATAATGCTTTAAAAATGCAGACTTTACTGATAAGTTCTATTGGCAAAATACTGAAAGAACTCGAGATTCTGTTCAATGTACAGATTCAACTGACGTCGCAAACGTTAAACTATGACGTCATTGATGATGCTAAATGTAAGCATGAATGCACGGTATAAAATTACTAGATTAAATATGCTAGTATATGTTCAGTTTTATAGGCATTTTTATTCAAATATCTTTTAAAAAAAAATTTATTTTGTCAATAATCACAAATAATTCTTTATCACTATTAATTAATTTCTGCTATTTCAATAAAAATGGAGCAAATAAATACCCTAAAATAGAGCGGTCTGTTTTATTTTCTGTAGCTTTATAAAACACATATTGGCCACATTTGAGTACCTGTAAGACATTTTGTTTTGCCTCGGACTAGAATGTCGCGACGTCATTGGATGAAACGCGTCACGTGGCTGCCTTACAAATTTCTTTAAAAGGCAAGCGTCAAAATTTATAGCGCAACATGGCGGACGTAACGTTATTTGAACTGATTTTCAACACAAACGTTTGTTTACATATCAAACTTTAGGTCCTCGACAAAACAAAACACTTATTAGGTTTGTTACTGACTGTTTAAAGAAATTTGTGGGGTTGGTAAAGTTCATAGAAGGCTCGGCTCCGCCTCGCCTTCTATGGACTTTACCGACCCCACAAATTTCTTTAAACAGTCAGTAACAAACCTAATAAGTAATATTGCAGGCAGATGGATTTATGTAATATCTCTCAGTTTTAAAAGTTTCAAAAAGGTACTTTAGTGTGGCCACATCTAAATTTAAGAATTCTAAATCTACAATTTTTAGCTATTTTTAACGACCATGATATGTTTGATGATGCGCATGTGCTAAACGGTGGGGCCGAGGTCGAAAAAATCATATGCACTGAAATAGAATATTGTGCCGTGCATTATAAGTAATTACAATGTGTATTGTTTCTACCTTCAGTTTTGTGAATAGTATAAGGCACATGTTGATGCTTAGTGGCTCTAGCTCAAATCTAACATCCCCCCTTCTCAAATAAGGTATAGAACTGCAAAACTCAACAATATTCAACATGTTTTTTACAAACTGCATATTAAATTCCACTAGCTTTCAGTTCCCTAAAAAATCACAATTACGTAATAAATTGGTGTGGCAATAATTATTTCAAACAGATATTGTAACGATCAATAACTTTGCTTCTATAATGCATTTAATTTTCTTTGTTGCTTTTAGGTTATCTGTAAAAGACTTTACTAGTCTCTTAGTCCCTGATGAAAGGGACCATTCCCTTTTCTGGATTTCTTATGAAAGGTCTCTATAATACTAACATTTTTAGTTCTTACACCTTTCTAAACTTGTTCATTTTTAAGATACAAAGTCTTGAATATCTTAAGGGCCAGCCCTGTAGATCCTTAATTGGGACATATATTGGTGTTTTGATTTGGGGAATCTATTTGAATCATCAATGCAGACATTTTTTCTCCTACAATGCTAAAGAAAATATGTTGTCCTTCTCTAGATTAACTGCGTCAAAGTTTAAGAATTTTGACCTCAAAAATCCCTAATTACGTCATAAATGGGTGTGGCAGTAATTTCTTTAAACAAATAATTTTACAATCAACAACTATGCTTCTAAAATGCATTATTTTTTATCGTTTTTAAGTTATTTTTAATAATCTTTACGAGTTTCTGACCCCTAATTAAAGAGGCCAGCCCCATTTTCTTGATTTCAATGGACATTCGATAAATGCTCAATGCAAGAACAAGTTTTTTTTATTGTTTTTGTTTGCTTTATTATTTTTTTTTGGGGGGGGGGATTATGTTTAGGTAAAATAATCATGATTTTTAAAATTGAAATGCAGGAATCCATAGGCATTTCACATCTTGAACAAGAAATATTCAATTAAGATTACATGTTTGTTCAGAGGCGATGTTCTCTATTGAAATACTTACCGATGCTTGCACCATCTTCTTGTGAACTCATCATTGAACTATTAGTAGACTCTTTTTCCATTTGAATCATTTTATCATTGCTTTCAAACACTGCCTCTTTTCCTAAAGTAAAGATTTATTAAGATAATAAAAAAAATTTACTAGATACGATCTCGTTACCAATAACGAGTAGGTCTTCCGTTCGATTTTTTCAAACGATACGAAGACATATCATTAAAAGAGCTAGAGCCACGAAGCATCAAAAATTGACCTATCATAAAAAAAATCGCAAAATTTTGGTGAAATATAGTGTAGAATCTAAGCTTTTCACAAATCTTTTTCTTTTTTCTATATTTATCATACTTTTTTATAAGCGGAGTTTACAATATGGCACTGTTTAAATGAAAAAATGTTAAACAGACGTCATTTTTGTTAAGTCACGTCATGTAATGATAAAACTACGCATGACATAAATTAAAATAAAACAAAAACAAAAACAAAATAAAATTATCTTGTAGATATTATAATAAATTTATGAAAATAAATCAATTGATGATATACCATGAAAAGCTTATTTACAATCAAGTCTTAGAAAGAAAAAAAAAACAGGGATTGTTGCTGAAGGTCAATATAACGGCGGTACATTTAAATATGTCGGTGTCTTTAACGTTCTTTTTTCTACCATTTGAATCTTCATGAAGTTATGCTGATCCGGTGTATAACTGAGGATTAATCATTGAATTCTATCAATATAATAACAAATTGTTAAAATAGATATGTAAATATGACAGAAATTCTGTAATTGATTTTAACAGAGATACATTTTATCTCGAAATTTGATGCATTACTGTAACAGTCTGTGTACATTATTCTGCAGGATTATTTTACTTGTTTTAAGGCTTCGATATTTTTACCCAAACCTGGCGCTTTACAGCAGTTAGATGCCGGGGTTCAGTCCCTTGAAAGACTCTATTTTTCCATTTCTCCATGCGTTCAGCGTGTGCTCACCGTTTCGCTCCGTTTGCACTCATTGCTCTCAAACCCACACCGTGTGATCACCAAGCGTTTGCCTTGCGCTCACCGTTCGTTCAGTGTTCACTTATTGTTCAGTCAGATAATATTGTATTCACGCTGACAACAATACATACATGTTTTTATCATTATTTACTGCTTACTAACGAAACTCAATGTAACAATAATTCTAAATAAATCCAAATAGATCTAGAGTTCATTTATCGTTCACCGATTGTTAACCTTCACTTGTAAATACTGGTAACGGTCTGATTTTAAGAAGCTCACTTCTAAAGTACTGTGACAGAACAAACAAAAATGACACCACAGGAGTGTTTTAATGTTCATAACCGTAATGAAATAAAAGAATGTTGACTTCTTTAAAAAACATTTTTTGGAATCATTTATTCCTTATGAATGCCCTAACATAACGTCTTTTCATTAACATTTTATTTTTCTAGTGAAATGCATATGTCTTTTGAGAATTGTTATAAGTGATAAACTAAATTCAGCTTTGAGAATTAATATCATATTTCAGAAATGTCGGTTGTCAGTCAAAAAGCAAAGATAGGTTGCAATGAACATTTTTATGAAACATATGAATTTTCAAAGCAAAGCAGTAGCACATGGATAATGTCGTAAAATTGTCTTGAAAAGCCGAATTCATAAAAAGCATTTGAAATTTGCTTTATAATATGTAGATTTGTAATGAACTCGGTCGTAAGTTGATTTTTAAGGGGGGGGGGTGGATAGAAACAAAATACCATTTAAGATCTCTCTGCACTCTCGTTTTTTTTTTTTTTAAGAAATGGGCCCATATTTCTGGATCCTTTTTACATGCCATACATGGCAAACTTTAATTAAATTAAATACGTGTAAAATAATCAAAGAAAATTGCATTCAAGAACTCTTTAAGCAAAAGTCACTAATGTACACACATTTAGGGTTGCCGTAGTTTTTTTCTATTTAATTCGACGAATTAATAATTTGGACATCACAGTTAGGATTAAACTGCTATTTAGTTCACATGCTGATAATGTATTCTAAGCTGTGTATACCAAAAGTCGTCTTCATCGGAACAGACACAATCGATCTTTGGGAAAGGAATATAACTTGTCTATAACTCTTCACCGGAAATACAATGACCACGTAACAGACCAACAGGTGGCTGATGACTTAAAGATGATTCCATTGGCAGGATTTTTTATTCAAGGTACGATGGCCTTATATTCAATTACAGCTGTACTTGGAAATTAGATAATCGAGTTTTTTTTTTTACAGAATAAGTTACGTTTATCATACATGTACATGTTTACGTGATATCGACTGTTTTTCTCCCATAATGTTCAGAAACACTTGTCAAACAAGTTTTTTAAAAAATCGCTTGCCTCTTTTCTTTAGTTTAATGCATTTAACTGTTTGACGAAAATAAAGATTACTAGCTGCTTATACATGTTATCGCTTTTTCTACACAAAAGTTTAGCAATATTTCAGTACTTATTTGTCGCAATCAACGTACGTCCAATGTTATTTGTGCAATTCATTTTTTTTTTTGTTAGCAATGTTCATGTATCCCATATTTTACTGCAATTGAGTAATACCGTGCTACATAGAAATAATGCTTTAAAAATGCAGACTTTACTGATAAGTTCTATTGGCAAAATACTGAAAGAACTCGAGATTCTGTTCAATGTACAGATTCAACTGACGTCGCAAACGTTAAACTATGACGTCATTGATGATGCTAAATGTAAGCATGAATGCACGGTATAAAATTACTAGATTAAATATGCTAGTATATGTTCAGTTTTATAGGCATTTTTATTCAAATATCTTTTTAAAAAAAATTTATTTTGTCAATAATCACAAATAATTCTTTATCACTATTAATTAATTTCTGCTATTTCAATAAAAATGGAGCAAATAAATACCCTAAAATAGAGCGGTCTGTTTTATTTTCTGTAGCTTTATAAAACACATATTGGCCACATTTGAGTACCTGTAAGACATTTTGTTTTGCCTCGGACTAGAATGTCGCGACGTCATTGGATGAAACGCGTCACGTGGCTGCCTTACAAATTTCTTTAAAAGGCAAGCGTCAAAATTTATAGCGCAACATGGCGGACGTAACGTTATTTGAACTGATTTTCAACACAAACGTTTGTTTACATATCAAACTTTAGGTCCTCGACAAAACAAAACACTTATTAGGTTTGTTACTGACTGTTTAAAGAAATTTGTGGGGTCGGTAAAGTCCATAGAAGGCTCGGCTCCGCCTCGCCTTCTATGGACTTTACCGACCCCACAAATTTCTTTAAACAGTCAGTAACAAACCTAATAAGTAATATTGCAGGCAGATGGATTTATGTAATATCTCTCAGTTTTAAAAGTTTCAAAAAGGTACTTTAGTGTGGCCACATCTAAATTTAAGAATTCTAAATCTACAATTTTTAGCTATTTTTAACGACCATGATATGTTTGATGATGCGCATGTGCTAAACGGTGGGGCCGAGGTCGAAAAAATCATATGCACTGAAATAGAATATTGTGCCGTGCATTATAAGTAATTACAATGTGTATTGTTTCTACCTTCAGTTTTGTGAATAGTATAAGGCACATGTTGATGCTTAGTGGCTCTAGCTCAAATCTAACATCCCCCCTTCTCAAATAAGGTATAGAATTGCAAAACTCAACAATATTCAACATGTTTTTTACAAACTGCATATTAAATTCCACTAGCTTTCAGTTCCCTAAAAAATCACAATTACGTAATAAATTGGTGTGGCAATAATTATTTCAAACAGATATTGTAACGATCAATAACTTTGCTTCTATAATGCATTTAATTTTCTTTGTTGCTTTTAGGTTATCTGTAAAAGACTTTACTAGTCTCTTAGTCCCTAATGAAAGGGACCATTCCCTTTTCTGGATTTCTTATGAAAGGTCTCTATAATACTAACATTTTTAGTTCTTACACCTTTCTAAACTTGTTCATTTTTAAGATACAAAGTCTTGAATATCTTAAGGGCCAGCCCTGTAGATCCTTAATTGGGACATATATTGGTGTTTTGATTTGGGGAATCTATTTGAATCATCAATGCAGACATTTTTTCACCTACAATGCTAAAGAAAATATGTTGTCCTTCTCTAGATTAACTGCGTCAAAGTTTAAGAATTTTGACCTCAAAAATCCCTAATTACGTCATAAATGGGTGTGGCAGTAATTTCTTTAAACAAATAATTTTACAATCAACAACTATGCTTCTAAAATGCATTATTTTTTATCGTTTTTAAGTTATTTTTAATAATCTTTACGAGTTTCTGACCCCTAATTAAAGAGGCCAGCCCCATTTTCTTGATTTCAATGGACATTCGATAAATGCTCAATGCAAGAACAAGTTTTTTTTTATTGTTTTTGTTTGCTTTATTATTTTTTTTTTGGGGGGGGGATTATGTTTAGGTAAAATAATCATGATTTTTAAAATTGAAATGCAGGAATCCATAGGCATTTCACATCTTGAACAAGAAATATTCAATTAAGATTACATGTTTGTTCAGAGGCGATGTTCTCTATTGAAATACTTACCGATGCTTGCACCATCTTCTTGTGAACTCATCATTGAACTATTAGTAGTCTCTTTTTCCATTTGAATCATTTTATCATTGCTTTCAAACACTGCCTCTTTTCCTAAAGTAAAGATTTATTAAGATAATAAAAAAAAAATTTACTAGATACGATCTCGTTACCAATAACGAGTAGGTCTTCCGTTCGATTTTTTCAAACGATACGAAGACATATCATTAAAAGAGCTAGAGCCACGAAGCATCAAAAATTGACCTATCATAAAAAAATCGCAAAATTTTGGTGAAATATAGTGTAGAATCTAAGCTTTTCACAAATCTTTTTCTTTTTTCTATATTTATCATACTTTTTTATAAGCGGAGTTTACAATATGGCACTGTTTAAATGAAAAAATGTTAAACAGACGTCATTTTTGTTAAGTCACGTCATGTAATGATAAAACTACGCATGACATAAATTAAAATAAAACAAAAACAAAAACAAAATAAAATTATCTTGTATATATTATAATAAATTTATGAAAATAAATCAATTGATGATATACCATGAAAAGCTTATTTACAATCAAGTCTTAGAAAGAAAAAAAAAACAGGGATTGTTGCTGAAGGTCAATATAACGGCGGTACATTTAAATATGTCGGTGTCTTTAACGTTCTTTTTTCTACCATTTGAATCTTCATGAAGTTATGCTGATCCGGTGTATAACTGAGGATTAATCATTGAATTCTATCAATATAATAACAAATTGTTAAAATAGATATGTAAATATGACAGAAATTCTGTAATTGATTTTAACAGAGATACATTTTATCTCGAAATTTGATGCATTACTGTAACAGTCTGTGTACATTATTCTGCAGGATTATTTTACTTGTTTTAAGGCATCGATATTTTTACCCAAACCTGGCGCTTTACAGCAGTTAGATGCCGGGGTTCAGTCCCTTGAAAGACTCTATTTTTCCATTTCTCCATGCGTTCAGCGTGTGCTCACCGTTTCGCTCCGTTTGCACTCATTGCTCTCAAACCCACACCGTGTGATCACCAAGCGTTTGCCTTGCGCTCACCGTTCGTTCAGTGTTCACTTATTGTTCAGTCAGATAATATTGTATTCACGCTGACAACAATACATACATGTTTTTTTATCATTATTTACTGCTTACTAACGAAACTCAATGTAACAATAACTCTAAATAAATCCAAATAGATCTAGAGTTCATTTATCGTTCACCGATTGTTAACCTTCACTTGTAAATACTGGTAACGGTCTGATTTTAAGAAGCTCACTTCTAAAGTACTGTGACAGAACAAACAAAAATGACACCACAGGAGTGTTTTAATGTTCATAACTGTAATGAAATAAAAGAATGTTGACTTCTTTAAAAAAACATTTTTTGGAATCATTTATTCCTTATGAATGCCCTAACATAACGTCTTTTCATTAACATTTTATTTTTCTAGTGAAATACATATGTCTTTTGAGAATTGTTATAAGTGATAAACTAAATAAATGCTTTGAAAATTAATATCATATTTCAGAAATGTCGGTTGTCAGTCAAAAAGCAAAGATAGGTTGCAATGAACATTTTTATGAAACATATGAATTTTCAAAGCAAAGCAGTAGCACATGGATAATGTCGTAAAATTGTCTTGAAAAGCCGAATTCATAAAAAGCATTTGAAATTTGCTTTATAATATGTAGATTTGTAATGAACTCGGTCGTAAGTTGATTTTTAAGGGGGGGGGGGGGGGGGTTGGATAGAAACAAAATACAATTTAAGATTTCTCTGCTCTCTCTTTTTTTTTTTTTAAGAAATGGGCCCAGATTTCTGGATCCTTTTTACATGCCATACATGGCAAACTTTAATTAAATTAAATACGTGTAAAATAATTAAAGAAAATTTCCTTTAAGAACTCTTTAAGCAAAAGTCACTAATGTACACACATTTAGGGTTGCCGTAGTTTTTTTCTATTTAATTCGACGAATTAATAATTAGGACATCACAGTTAGGATTAAACTGCTATTTAGTTCACATGCTGATAATGTATTCTAAGCTGTGTATACCAAAAGTCGTCTTCATCGGAACAGACACAATCGATCTTTGGGAAAGGAATATAACTTGTCTATAACTCTTCACCGGAAATACAATGACCACGTAACAGACCAACAGGTGGCTGATGACTTAAAGATGATTCCATTGGCAGGATTTTTTATTCAAGGTACGATGGCCTTATATTCAATTACAGCTGTACTTGGAAATTAGATAATCGAGTTTTTTTTTTTTACAGAATAAGTTACGTTTATCATACATGTACATGTTTACGTGATATCGACTGTTTTTCTCCCATAATGTTCAGAAACACTTGTCAAACAAGTTTTTTAAAAAATCGCTTGCCTCTTTTCTTTAGTTTAATGCATTTAACTGTTTGACGAAAATAAAGATTACTAGCTGCTTATACATGTTATCGCTTTTTCTACACAAAAGTTTAGCAATATTTCAGTACTTATTTGTCGCAATCAACGTACGTCCAATGTTATTTGTGCAATTCATTTTTTTTTTGTTAGCAATGTTCATGTATCCCATATTTTACTGCAATTGAGTAATACCGTGCTACATAGAAATAATGCTTTAAAAATGCAGACTTTACTGATAAGTTCTATTGGCAAAATACTGAAAGAACTCGAGATTCTGTTCAATGTACAGATTCAACTGACGTCGCAAACGTTAAACTATGACGTCATTGATGATGCTAAATGTAAGCATGAATGCACGGTATAAAATTACTAGATTAAATATGCTAGTATATGTTCAGTTTTATAGGCATTTTTATTCAAATATCTTTTAAAAAAAAATTTATTTTGTCAATAATCACAAATAATTCTTTATCACTATTAATTAATTTCTGCTATTTCAATAAAAATGGAGCAAATAAATACCCTAAAATAGAGCGGTCTGTTTTATTTTCTGTAGCTTTATAAAACACATATTGGCCACATTTGAGTACCTGTAAGACATTTTGTTTTGCCTCGGACTAGAATGTCGCGACGTCATTGGATGAAACGCGTCACGTGGCTGCCTTACAAATTTCTTTAAAAGGCAAGCGTCAAAATTTATAGCGCAACATAGCGGACGTAACGTTATTTGAACTGATTTTCAACACAAACGTTTGTTTACATATCAAACTTTAGGTCCTCGACAAAACAAAACACTTATTAGGTTTGTTACTGACTGTTTAAAGAAATTTGTGGGGTCGGTAAAGTCCATAGAAGGCTCGGCTCCGCCTCGCCTTCTATGGACTTTACCGACCCCACAAATTTCTTTAAACAGTCAGTAACAAACCTAATAAGTAATATTGCAGGCAGATGGATTTATGTAATATCTCTCAGTTTTAAAAGTTTCAAAAAGGTACTTTAGTGTGGCCACATCTAAATTTAAGAATTCTAAATCTACAATTTTTAGCTATTTTTAACGACCATGATATGTTTGATGATGCGCATGTGCTAAACGGTGGGGCCGAGGTCGAAAAAATCATATGCACTGAAATAGAATATTGTGCCGTGCATTATAAGTAATTACAATGTGTATTGTTTCTACCTTCAGTTTTGTGAATAGTATAAGGCACATGTTGATGCTTAGTGGCTCTAGCTCAAATCTAACATCCCCCCTTCTCAAATAAGGTATAGAATTGCAAAACTCAACAATATTCAACATGTTTTTTACAAACTGCATATTAAATTCCACTAGCTTTCAGTTCCCTAAAAAATCACAATTACGTAATAAATTGGTGTGGCAATAATTATTTCAAACAGATATTGTAACGATCAATAACTTTGCTTCTATAATGCATTTAATTTTCTTTGTTGCTTTTAGGTTATCTGTAAAAGACTTTACTAGTCTCTTAGTCCCTAATGAAAGGGACCATTCCCTTTTCTGGATTTCTTATGAAAGGTCTCTATAATACTAACATTTTTAGTTCTTACACCTTTCTTAACTTGTTCATTTTTAAGATACAAAGTCTTGAATATCTTAAGGGCCAGCCCTGTAGATCCTTAATTGGGACATATATTGGTGTTTTGATTTGGGGAATCTATTTGAATCATCAATGCAGACATTTTTTCTCCTACAATGCTAAAGAAAATATGTTGTCCTTCTCTAGATTAACTGCGTCAAAGTTTAAGAATTTTGACCTCAAAAATCCCTAATTACGTCATAAATGGGTGTGGCAGTAATTTCTTTAAACAAATAATTTTACAATCAACAACTATGCTTCTAAAATGCATTATTTTTTATCGTTTTTAAGTTATTTTTAATAATCTTTACAAGTTTCTGACCCCTAATTAAAGAGGCCAGCCCCATTTTCTTGATTTCAATGGACATTCGATAAATGCTCAATGCAAGAACAAGTTTTTTTTTATTGTTTTTGTTTGCTTGATTTTTTTTTGGGGGGGGGGGGATTATGTTTAGGTAAAATAATCATGATTTTTAAAATTGAAATGCAGGAATCCATAGGCATTTCACATCTTGAACAAAAAATATTCAATTAAGATTACATGTTTGTTCAGAGGCGATGTTCTCTATTGAAATACTTACCGATGCTTGCACCGTCTTCTTGTGAACTCATCATTGAACTATTAGTAGACTCTTTTTCCATTGCAATCATTTTATCATTGCTTTCAAACACTGCCTCTTTTCCTAAAGTAAAGATTTATTAAGATAATAAAAAATATTTACTAGATACGATCTCGTTACCAATAACGAGTAGGTCTTCCGTTCGATTTTTTCAAACGATACGAAGACATATCATTAAAAGAGCTAGAGCCACGAAGCATCAAAAATTGACCTATCATAAAAAAATCGCAAAATTTTGGTGAAATATAGTGTAGAATCTAAGCTTTTCACAAATCTTTTTCTTTTTTCTATATTTATCATACTTTTTTATAAGCGGAGTTTACAATATGGCACTGTTTAAATGAAAAAATGTTAAACAGACGTCATTTTTGTTAAGTCACGTCATGTAATGATAAAACTACGCATGACATAAATTAAAATAAAACAAAAACAAAAACAAAATAAAATTATCTTGTATATATTATAATAAATTTATGAAAATAAATCAATTGATGATATACCATGAAAAGCTTATTTACAATCAAGTCTTAGAAAGAAAAAAAAACAGGGATTGTTGCTGAAGGTCAATATAACGGCGGTACATTTAAATATGTCGGTGTCTTTAACGTTCTTTTTTCTACCATTTGAATCTTCATGAAGTTATGCTGATCCGGTGTATAACTGAGGATTAATCATTGAATTCTATCAATATAATAACCAATTGTTAAAATAGATATGTAAATATGACAGAAATTCTGTAATTGATTTTAACAGAGATACATTTTATCTCGAAATTTGATGCATTACTGTAACAGTCTGTGTACATTATTCTGCAGGATTATTTTACTTGTTTTAAGGCTTCGATATTTTTACCCAAACCTGGCGCTTTACAGCAGTAAGATGCCGGGGTTCAGTCCCTTGAAAGACTCTATTTTTCCATTTCTCCATGCGTTCAGCGTGTGCTCACCGTTTCGCTCCGTTTGCACTCATTGCTCTCAAACCCCCACCGTGTGATCACCAAGCGTTTGCCTTGCGCTCACCGTTCGTTCAGTGTTCACTTATTGTTCAGTCAGATAATATTGTATTCACGCTGACAACAATACATACATGTTTTTTTATTAAGGTCTTCCGTTTCCAACGGAAGACCTTATAGTGATTGTAATGTTTCTTATTATTATTATTATTTTTTTTGTCCGTTTTTTGTCCACAAGATTTCTCAGAGATTGCTGGATGGATTTTCTTGAAATTTTCAGGACTGACAGAAAATTATAATATCTCCAGGTGTTTTTTTCATTTTTTCAAAATTCACTTCCTGTCGTCCGTTTCCTGTCCCGCGACAAAAAGCTATGGACAATGAGATCTCAGAAACGATAAAGACTTGAACATCCAAACTTTGAGGGATGATAGACCTATAGTTGTAGATGTGTTTAAACTATTTTGTTTTGTTCGTCGTAACTTCCGGTCGTCACCGGAAGCTCTTCAAAAATTATGCTTTTACGCATTTAATATATTTCTCGGAGAATTGAAATATAAGTATAAATGCTTACATATGTCATCTATCCGATGATTAATAAACATAAAAATTCTACTTCCGGTGAGATATCTCAAATATCTCATGAAGCCTTTTTTAAAGTAAATGTTTGAACCCCGAGATCTCAGAAACTGTAAGTGATCAAAACACGAAACTTACAGGGATGATAGACATTTGATAGAAGATGTGTTTAACCGTTTTTATTTTGTCGACCGTCACTTCCGGTCCACACAGGAAGAGTTCAAACAAATCAAGTTTATTAAAAAGTTAACTCGATTTTTCAGAGATGCATGGATGGATTTTCTTGAAATTTATAGGACTGATAGAGAAAGAAAATATCTCTAGCATTTTTTTCATTTTTTCAAAATTCCCTTCCTGTCGTCCGTTTCCTGTCCCGCGATAAAAAGCTATGGACAATGAGATCTCAGAAACGATAAAGACTTGAACATCCAAACTTTGAGGGATGATAGACCTATAGCTGTAGATGTGTTTAAACTATTTTGTTTTGTTCGTCGTAACTTCTGGTCGTCACCGGAAGCACTTCAAAAATTATGTTTTTACGCATTTTATTTGTTTAACACTGAAATGATATAAAGGTATAAACGCTTTCATATGTCATCTCTCCGATGATAAATAAACAAAAAAAATTACTTCCGGTGAGATATCTCAAATATCTCAGGTAGTCTTTTTAAAACAAATATTATGACAGCGAAGTCTCATAAACTGTAAGTGACCAAGACACAAAACTTACACGGATGATAGACATTTGATAGAAGATGTGTTTAACCGTTTTTATTTTGTCGACCGTCACTTCCGGTCCACACCGGAAGAGTTCAAACAATTCATGTTGTTTAAGAGATTTACTGCTTCTGTTTGACAAAGTAAGACAAATTGATAGTCAATTAAGTCCTGTTGTCTAATGGTTATGAAATACTGAGAGAAGCAATGTCTTACAGTTAAATTGATACATGTATATCAAAACGGAAGACCTATTTGTTGCTTTTGCAACAAGAGTCTAGTTATCATTTACTGCTTACTAACGAAACTCAATGTAACAATAACTCTAAATAAATCCAAATAGATCTAGAGTTCATTTATCGTTCACCGATTGTTAACCTTCACTTGTAAATACTGGTAACGGTCTGATTTTAAGAAGCTCACTTCTAAAGTACTGTGACAGAACAAACAAAAATGACACCACAGGAGTGTTTTAATGTTCATAACTGTAATGAAATAAAAGAATGTTGACTTCTTTAAAAAACATTTTTTGGAATCATTTATTCCTTATGAATGCCCTAACATAACGTCTTTTCATTAACATTTTATTTTTCTAGTGAAATGCATATGTCTTTTGAGAATTGTTATAAGTGATAAACTAAATAAATGCTTTGAAAATTAATATCATATTTCAGAAATGTCGGTTGTCAGTCAAAAAGCAAAGATAGGTTGCAATGAACATTTTTATGAAACATATGAATTTTCAAAGCAAAGCAGTAGCACATGGATAATGTCGTAAAATTGTCTTGAAAAGCCGAATTCATAAAAAGCATTTGAAATTTGCTTTATAATATGTAGATTTGTAATGAACTCGGTCGTAAGTTGATTTTTAAGGGGGGGGGGGGGGGGTTGGATAGAAACAAAATACAATTTAAGATTTCTCTGCACTCTCTTTTTTTTTTTTTTAAGAAATGGGCCCAGATTTCTGGATCCTTTTTACATGCCATACATGGCAAACTTTAATTAAATTAAATACGTGTAAAATAATCAAAGAAAATTTCATTCAAGAACTCTTTAAGCAAAAGTCACTAATGTACACACATTTAAGATTACCGTAGTTTTTTCTATTTAATTCGACGAATTAATAATTAGGACATCACAGTTAGGATTAAACTGCTATTTAGTTCACATGCTGATAATGTATTCTAAGCTTTGTATACCAAAAGTCGTCTTCATCGGAACAGACACAATCGATCTTTGGGAAAGGAATATAACTTGTCTGTAACGCTTCACCGGAAATACAATTACCACGTAACAGACCAACAGGTGACTGATGACTTAAAGATGATTCCATTGGCAGGATTTTTTATTCAAGGGACGATGGCCTTATATTCAATTACAGCTGTACTTGGAAATTAAAAAATCGAGTTTTTGTTTTTTTTACAGAATAAGTTACGTTTATCATACATGTACATGTTTACGTGATATCGACTGTCTTTCTCCCATGGTGTTCAGAAACACTTGTCAAACAAGTCTTTTAAAAAGTCGCTTGCATCTTTTCTTTAGTTTAATGCATTTAACTGTTTGACGAAAATAAAGATTACTAGCTGCTTATACATGTTATCGCTTTTTCTACACAAAAGTTTAGCAATATTTCAGTACTTATTTGTCGCAATCAACGTACGTCCAATGTTATTTGTGCAATTCATTTTTTTTTGTTAGCAATGTTCATGTATCCCATATTTTACTGCAATTGAGTAATACCGTGCTACATAGAAATAATGCTTTAAAAATGTAGACTTTACTGATAAGTTCTATTGGCAAAATACTGAAAGAACTCGAGATTCTGTTCAATGTACAGATTCAACTGACGTCGCAAACGTTAAACTATGACGTCATTGATGATGCTAAATGTAAGCATGAATGCACGGTATAAAATTACTAGATTAAATATGCTAGTATATGTTAAGTTTTATAGGCATTTTTATTCAAATATCTTTAAAAAAAAAATTATTTTGTCAATAATCACAAATAATTCTTTAACATTATTAATTAATTTCTGCTATTTCAATAAAAATGGAGCAAATGAATACCCTAAAAAAGAGCGGTCTGTTTTATTTTCTGTAGCTTTATAAAACACATATTGGCCACACTTGAGTACCTCTAAGAAGTTTTGCAGGCAGATGGACTTATGTAATATCTCTCAGTTTTAAAAGTTTCAAAAAGGTACTTTAGTGTGGCCACATCTAAATTTAAGAATTCTAAATCTACAATTTTTAGCTATTTTTAACGACCATGATATGTTTGATGATGCGCATGTGCTAAACGGTGGGGCCGAGGTCGAAAAATTCATATGCACTGAAGTAGAATATTGTGCCGTGCATTATAAGTAATTACAATGTGTATTGTTTCTACCTTCAGTTTTGTGAATATTATAAGGCACATGTTGATGCTTAGTGGCTCTAGCTCAAATCTAACATCCCCCCTTCTCAAATAAGGTATAGAATTGCAAAACTCAACAATATTCAACATGTTTTTTACAAACTGCATATTAAATTCCACTAGCTTTCAGTTCCCTAAAAATTCACAATTACGTAATAAATTGGTGTGGCAATAATTATTTCAAACAGATATTGTAACGATCAATCACTGGATGAAATATCTGGTTTCAGCGCTGCGGAAACCCTTTGGAAACTCTGCGGAAACTTAAGGTTACTTTTAAGTTTCCGACAGGTTTCAGCACGGAAACTTCAAGTTTCATTAAGTTTCCGCAGTGCTGAAACTTAGGCTGTCCATGAATCCAAATGGTTTCCGCAACGGAAACTTACTGAAACTTGAAGTTTCTGCATAGTTTCAATCTCCATTAACGTTTGGGATACATATTGTTTACATATGGTTTCCGCCACGGAAACTTACTGAAACTTGAAGTTTCTGCATAGTTTCAACCTCTATATACAATTGGGATACATATTGTTTACAAAGGGTTTCCGCGACTGAAACTTGTTATATTTTTGCTTTCACAAAATCTGAGCAAGGTTTCTACTTTATGTAAAAACAAAACAATTTCAAACAGTTCCAAATTTATTTTGTTCAAAAATCTGAAATTGTTTCCAATAATAAATAAAATACAACCAAGATACAATAATGGATTAACATCCATTTGGCAATTCCCTTATTAGGGACTTTTATTTAAAAAATGATAAAATTGCACAAGAAAAAAAAAACTCCCATAGAAATCTTTACATTTGTATTTTTTTTTCATCTCGATTAAATGCCTATCAAATCTCCCTTTAAAAATGCAACAAATATCTTACTTTTTTAAAAATGTGAATGCAATTTACAAAATAACTGCATGTACATGAATAAACAAAGAAAACGTCGCTGTTACATGAACATGATACACTTGTCTCAATTTGTTTTGAACTACAATGAATATGTACACCATAAAATATTTTTGAAAAGTCTAAAGTATCCATCTTTAGTATAAAAAAAAATACACTACAAGATAGTAGTTGACTATAGATGTATGACCCAGATTTGATTTGAATATGTATGTCAATAAATTCCAAAATGAGGTCAAAGTGACCCACTTACAAGTTGGGATAAACCTTTTCTTTGTTAGTAATATAATCTAACGTTTTACAATAGAACAGGATTTGATATCATTTATTTGATAATCCATTAAGTCCAAAGTGAACTTCTCATTTCCACCCATGATGTACCAACTGATCAGATTTTAATATCATAAGCCTGTCAGTATTTAATAGATGACCCAGAGGGAGATATGAAAAGCTTGTTGGCCAATAAAAAGCTAACATTGGAGCAGTCTGTCAAATCATGTGCAAAAATATGATGTACACATTTACGGTAATTAATTATGCTGATTGCAACACACTTCATTCCTGATGAATATTCTTCTTTACACATGGTTTACCTTCCTACATTTCACTACTTTACCTACATTAATATTTTTAAATCCAAGACATGAAGTAAAATATACATTGTTAATATATGTCAAGTATTACTACATGTACATGTACTTGCTTTTTGTAGCATGAATGTATAAAATACAAAGTATCACACAGATCAGTCATCTTACAATTCTCATCAATTCCAATATTAGTTACATAACACAGATTAAAATAAAACCCACATGGAAACAACTTTCCATGCAAGTAATTTTGTTATATAAAAATTGTAATACCTGGGATATATGTTGTTGTTATACATTTTCATATACGACATAATTGAATATTGTTTGTTGTATTTTATCATTTCTATGACCCATGCATTCATCTCCTAATGCAGTGTTTTTACATTTAAGATTGGTTTCTTAATTTTTCATATATTGCTGCAAATAAAAACTAAGTTGTCAATAAATGTTTCAACAAAGAAAATGGAAAAAAAAGTAGTTAACACTTATCAACTTGGAGGTGTGGGGATATATGTTACATGGAGTCTAATATTGTATGCAATATTTGCAAATGTAACAAATTATTTAAGAATATGAAAGTTAATATCTGCAAGGTCTAATCAATCATTTAATAAGTCAAAACCATGTGATTTTCTAAGATTCTAGCTTACAGACAGACATTGTAATATACTGGTATTTGATCATATAAAAAAGTACTTTTATAGTTTATAGGTTTTTTGAAATGAGAATACTTAACAGTTAAAAAGTCTTGTTCTGCAGAGGTTTAGTCGGGTCGTAGAGATGTGTCCATTTGAATCAATAAGGAGTGTCCTTGGCTGTTGTTGATGTAACCTGAGTCGTAGTTTATGGAAATAGACCTTTTTGGGAGATTTTCGAGCATTGTCCAGACTGGTGAAGCACTCATATGATCACATCATGGTTACAGCAGACTGAGTAGTTCTGGACAGTGGTAGTATTAAAATTCTTCTTCTTGCGATGAACTTGTTCCTTTCACTGGGCTGTACTTTATGTCTGTTCTATTTATCTTATACAAGAATAATAAAGTTTCATTTAGATTTTTAAACAATAAACATTCAGCCTAACATGTAATAAAAGCATTCTGAATAAAATTCTGAATACAGAAGTTACTATGCAGTTGCCAGTTGCTGTTTAAACTATGTCATATAATGACTACAGTAGCATCTGGTCTAAAATGTTTCATTTTATATTTGAAGTAATGTTATTTTCATTTTGATTCAATTATTGTTTGTTGAACAATGAAAAAAACTTATCAACAATAAGTGTGTTTCACCCCCCCCCAAAAAAAAATTACTACAGTAAATTATAAACATCAAACACATGTATAAGTTAATGGTGAAAATAATCAATTTCAAAGCAATACCTTGCGTTCACATCGTCCAGCTGGTCAAAATATTCACCCGAATCACCGAACAAAGGATGCAAGTAATCACCAGAAACATTGACTTTGTATGCTGTCAATGCTGAAAAAGAAAAACATGAAAGATTTTATTTTCCGGATTAAAATAATAATCATTTTTTTAATATTTACGTTACATTTAGAGTTTGTAAATTGTATAATGTGCGAAAGATTCATTGTTCGTCTTGTTTACCAACCAAGCATTCATATATTTGGAACTTTTATATAATTATATATGTGTAAACCCTGGATAATCTTGATTATCATGCATATAAATTAAGTTGGTTAATGGTTAACTTGGTCAAAACGTATATTTTAAAGAGATACGGTAATAAAAATTAAAATGCCGAACCAAATTTAAAAAAATGACGCCATCTTAATTTGATGGCGCGAGATCTCGTTTACAAATGAGAGATAAATTCGAACCTTGAAAATGTTATTGGGAGTACCTATATTGTGAATTAAGTTACCTTGACATGAGTTCTTCGTTCCTGCATTATCTCCTTGTTGTAGAGGCTATTAATGCTTCTCAATTCTCCATTTTACAACAGCACCTTCTTGTCCATTTTAACCTTCGCTCGGAATCATAAAGTGCGCCAATACTGACCGATCAGAACCCGCTAAATCTTGGAAAATTGCATCTTTGGATAGTTTAAAATAAATAATGTTTAATCAAAATTATCATTTTTTACCGAATAGTATACTTCTTTCATGTATATTTATTTTAAATAAGAACTGTCGGAGTCATTATTTCCTGATTAAATACGACAAAGTATTGGCATGTGTTTGTTACAATTGTATTTGTAACACGTGATTAACAAAAAAATGGCCGACCGTTTGTTTACAAATGTCTAATGAAATTAAACAAATTCTAAGGAGACATATGTATCAGATTTTGTCTTTAACTATATTTTATTTACATGTACTGATGATTTTGCCAAACTTAATATGATAGAGCCATATATAAAGTTTACTGACAAGTTAGTCTTGATATGTCCAATTTTCACCGCGATTCTAAGCACGGTCATATTCTTATTCAAAATAAAGAGGTGTGAAAATATTATGTTTATCACAGAGCAGGTTCTGCATGAACACACAGAAATCACAAATATAATTAGATGCCGATCAATTAGCGGGGTCCGGTTAACAGCGTTCACCCGTACGGTCAATTTACAACTACGATGCATTGATGGCAGTTACACATGTGCACTGATTGGTCATGCGATGAACAGTAATTTAAGAATACTTATGAAATTAAAATACAAACGGGTTAAACAAGCCGGGAAGTAAGACGTTCACGTCGGACTGATATATAAACAAAATATAATTTTAATTATTTGGTATACTTTCTACATCAAATGTATACGAATGTATAATCAAATTTTAAAAATAGGATTAAAATCACGTGCACCACATGGCTAGTGTTAAACTGATTTTGTAATATCACGTATCACTTCAGTAAAATTATAAATAATGCTTATTATATCTTATAACAGAAACATGTGCATGTTTTAAAAACATGTATCAATATCTGTGTTTACAGTACAGAAAGTAAATACAAAGTATAGAAATGCACGAATCACATGAGCATCGGAACCGGGGGGGGGGGGGGGGGGGCTATGTGCCTAAAAGTCCCCCCACTTTTTCTCGCCAGAAATGTAATTGTTCCTAAATTTACCTTGAAAGATTGAGAAGTTGGAGTAATAGGCATACTAGCCCCCCCCCCCCCCCCCCGGCACGGATATTAGGCATTTCATGATTTTGGGGAAAAAAATTCGGGTAGAGAAATTTATTTATGGAAGTATAAAGTATAGGTATAACCCCCCCCCCCCCCCCCCCCCACGGATTAGGATTTTCATGATTTTGGGAATTAGGGTTTTTCCTCAATATTTCTGAGGATTAGTCTAGCCCCCCCCCCCCACCCCCCACTTTGCTTCCGACGCCAGTGAATCATGATACAGTCATGTAGTAAAGTCTGAAATGCATGTAAATAAACAATTATTATATTAGACTCAAACTCCAAGTGGGTTTTACTTGTTATTGTCAACTGTAGAATTAAAAAAAATGTCCCGTGTACATGTGTTGGCGTGGTATTAAAAAAGAAATGAATTAGCTCTAAACTTCAGGTTGTACGAATATTTGGTATGATTTGTAAAAATTTACAACGACTTTACCTTAATTTGTTTGCTTAATTAGTTACTGTACTTCAAGGTTCATTCAAATGATAACTAAAGGATTTAAGAAGGAGTCTTACAAAATAGGTATATTAATTTATTGAGTGTATTAAGTAAAATACTTCTTCATTCTTTGTTTGCGATTGTGTTTACTAAATAATTATAATTTACGTATCAGTTTTACTAACTCAGGTACACACAAAATGAAAAAAAATTCCTGCCGGGCTCCAGTTATAAACTCACGCTTCGTACTGTGTATATGTTATGTAACAGTCTTTTGTTCACTCCTGACAGAAAAAACCTGCAATCCACACAGAATATACAGGAAAATCACAGAAGAGGTCACCTGGACAAAGAATGTATACACATGTATACACGTGCCCGAGTACCTTAGATTAATGATTTCATCATATGCATTAAACAATATCAGACATCAGTTTTTCTTTTCAAATTCAATTAATTACTTAGTAATGTTCTTAATCGCCTTATTTATCCACATTTGAAGATAGTTACATGTATACATATAGTTTCAGTCACGCTGAAACCTTACTATACATTTTCGTATGTACGGATTCATTATCATTAGGCTAGAATAAAACTTAAACCTGTTGAAAATAAATGATATCACTGTTAAACTCAAATCAATTTTAGTAATAGTTTCAGCAATGCGTAAACCATTTGGAATCTTAACTTAAAGTTTCAGCATACTGAAACTTAGCGGAAATGTTCTGAAACTGATTGATATTTCCATAATAATTTACACAACTTTTCACACGATTCAAATTTAGTTTCCGCATTGCGGAAACCATCAGGAATCTTAGACTAAAGTTTCTGCTGACTGAAACCTAACGGATACTTGCTGAATCGATATAATGGTTTCCGCATTGCGGAAACTATACATGAAACATCAACTTCAAGTTTCAGCAAGGTTTCCATATAGTTTCAGTTTTGCTAAAACTTGATTTTTCATCCAGTGAATAACTTTGCTTCTATAATGCATTTAATTTGCTTTGTTGCTTTTAGGTTATCTGTAAAAGACTTTACTTAGTCCCTAATGAAAGGGACCATTCCCTTTTCTGGATTTCTTATGAAAGGTCTCTATAATACTTACATACTTACACCTTTCTAAAATTGTTCATTTTTAAGATACAAAGTCTTGAATATCTTAGGGACCAGCCCCGTCGATCCTTAATTGGGACAGATATTGGTGTTTCGAATAGTGGAATCGATTTGAATCATCAATGCAGACATTTTTTTCTCCTACAATGCTAAAGAAAATATATTGTCCTTCTCTAGATAAATTGCGTCAAAGTTTAAGAATTTTGACCTCAAAAATCCCTAATTACGTCATAAATGGGTGTGGCAGTAATTTCTTTAAACAAATAATTTTACAATCAACAACTATGCTTCTAAAATGCATTATTTTTTATCGTTTTTAAGTTATATTTAATAATCTTTACGAGTTTCTGACCCCTAATTAAAGAGGCCAGCCCCTTTTTCTTGATTTCAATGGACATTCGATAAATGCTCAATGCAAGAACAAGTTTTTTTTATTGTTTTTGTTTGCTTGATTTTTTTTTTGGGGGGGGGGGGGATTATGTTTAGGTAAAATAATCATGATTTTTAAAATTGAAATGCAGGAATCCATAGGCATTTCACATCTTGAACAAGAAATATTCAATTAAGATTACATGTTTGTTCAGAGGCGATGTTCTCTATTGAAATACTTACCGATGCTTGCACCATCTTCTTGTGATCTCATCATTGAACTATTAGTAGACTCTTTTTCCATTGGAATCATTTTATCATTGCTTTCAAACACTGCCTCTTTTCCTAAAGTAAAGATTTATTAAGATAATAAAAAATATTTACTAGATACGATCTCGTTACCAATAACGAGTAGGTCTTCCGTTCGATTTTTTCAAACGATACGAAGACATATCATTAAAAGAGCTAGAGCCACGAAGCATCAAAAATTGACCTATCATAAAAAAATCGCAAAATTTTGGTGAAATATAGTGTAGAATCTAAGCTTTTCACAAATCTTTTTCTTTTTTCTATATTTATCATACTTTTTTTATAAGCGGAGTTTACAATATGGCACTGTTTAAATGAAAAAATGTTAAACAGACGTCATTTTTGTTAAGTCACGTCATGTAATGATAAAACTACGCATGACATAAATTAAAATAAAACAAAAACAAAAACAAAATAAAATTATCTTGTAGATATTATAATAAATTTATGAAAATAAATCAATTGATGATATACCATGAAAAGCTTATTTACAATCAAGTCTTAAAAAAAAAAAACAGGGATAGTTGCTGAAGGTCAATATAACGGCGGTACATTTAAATATGTCGGTGTCTTTAACGTTCTTTTTTTCTACCATTTGAATCTTCATGAAGTTATGCTGATCCGGTGTATAACTGAGGATTAATCATTGAATTCTATCAATATAATAACAAATTGTTAAAATAGATATGTAAATATGACAGAAATTCTGTAATTGAATTTAACAGAGATACATTTTATCTCGAAATTTGATGCATTACTGTAACAGTCTGTGTACATTATTCTGCAGGATTATTTTACTTGTTTTAAGGCTTCGATATTTTTACCCAAACCTGGCGCTTTACAACAGTTAGATGCCGGGGTTCAGTCCCTTGAAAGACTCTATTTTTCCATTTCTCCATGCGTTCAGTGTGTGCTCACCGTTTCGCTCCGTTTGCACTCATTGCTCTCAAACCCCCACCGTGTGATCACCAAGCGTTTGCCTTGCGCTCACCGTTCGTTCAGTGTTCACTTATTGTTCAGTCAGATAATATTGTATTCACGCTGACAACAATACATACATGTTTTTTATTATTATTTACTGCTTACTAACGAAACTCAATGTAACAATAACTCGAAATAAATCCAAATAGATCTAGAGTTCATTTATCGTTCACCGAGCGTTCACCTTCACTTGTAAATACTGGTAACGGTCTGATATTAAGAAGCTCACTTCTAAAGTACTGTGACAGAACAAACAAAAATGACACCACAGGAGTGATTTGATGTTCATAACTGTAATGAAATAAAAGAATGTTGATTTCTTTCAAAAAATTTTTTTGGAATCATTTATTCCTTATGAATGCCCTAACATAACGTCTTTTCATTAACATTTTATTTTTCTAGTGAAATGCATATGTCTTTTGAGAATTGTTATAAGTGATAAATTAAATAAATGCTTTGAGAATTAATATCATATTTCGGAAATGTCGTTTGTCAGTCAAAAAGCAAAGACATGTTGCAATGAACATTTTTATAAAACATTTCAATTTTCAAAGCAAAGCAGTAGCACATGGATAATGTCGTAAAATTGTCTTGAAAAGCCGAATTCATAAAAAGCATTTGAAATTTGCTTTATAATATGTAGATTTGTAATGAACTCGGTCGTAAGTTGATTTTTAAGGGGGGGGGGGGGGGGTTAGGGGTTGAATAGAAACAAAATACAATTTAAGATCTCTCTGTACTCTCGTTTTTTTTTTTAAGAAATGGGCCCAGATTTCTGGATCCTTTTTATATGCCATACATGGCAAACTTTAATTAAATTAAATACGTGTAAAATAATCAAAGAAAATTGCATTCAAGAACTCTTTAAGCAAAAGTCACTAATGTACACACATTTAGGGTTACCGTAGTTTTTTCTATTTAATTCGACGAATTAATAATTAGGACATCACAGTTAGGATTAAACTGCTATTTAGTTCACATCACATGCTGATAATGTATTCTAAGCTGTGTATACCAAAAGTCGTCTTCATCGGAACAGACACAATCGATCTTTGGGAAAGGAATATAACTTGTCTGTAACGCTTCACCGGAATTACAATGACCACGCAACAGACCAACAGGTGGCTGATGACGTAAAGATGATTCCATTGGCAGGATTTTTTATTCAAGGGACGATAGCCTTATATTCAATTACAGCTGTACTTGGAAATTAAATAATCGAGTTGTTTTTTTACAGAATAAGTTACGTTTATCATACATGTACATGTTTACGTGATATCGACTGTCTTTCTCCCATGGTGTTCAGAAACACTTGTCAAACAAGTTTTTTAAAAAATCGCTTGCATCTCTTCTTTAGTTTAATGCATTTAACTGTTTGACGAAAATAAAGATTACTAGCTGCTTATACATGTTATCGCTTTTTCTACACAAAAGTTTAGTAATATTTCAGTACTTATTTGTCGCAATCAACGTACGTACAATGTTATTTGTGCAATTCATTTTTTTTTTCTGTTTGTTAGCAATGTTCATGTATCCCATATTTTACTGCAATTGAATAATACCGTGCTACATAGAAATAATGCTTTAAAAATGCGGACTTTACTGATAAGTTCTATTGGCAAAATACTGAAAGAACTCGAGATTCTGTTCAATGTACAGATTCAACTGACGTCGCAAACGTTAAACTATGACGTCATTGATGATGCTAAATGTAAGCATGAATGCACGGTTTAAAATTACTAGATTAAATATGCTAGTATATGTTCAGTTTTATAGGCATTTTTATTCAAATATCTTTAAAAAAAATTAATTTTGTCAATAATCACAAATAATTCTTTATCATTATTAATTAATTTCTGCTATTTCAATAAAAATGGAGCAAATAAATACCCTAAAATAGAGTGGTCTGTTTTATTTTCTGTAGCTTTATAAAACACATATTGGCCACACTTCAGTACCTCTAAGAAATTTTGTAATATCTCTCAGTTTTAAAAGTTTCAAAAAAGTACTTTAGTGTGGCCACATCTAAATTTAAGAATTCTAAATCTACAATTTTTAGCTTTTTTTAACGACCATGATATGTTTAATGATGCGCATGTGCTAAACGGTGGGGCCGAGGTCGAAAAATTCATATGCACTGAAGTAGAATATTGTGCCGTGCATTATAAGTAATTACAATGTGTATTGTTTCTACCTTCAGTTTTGTGAATATTATAAGGCACATGTTGATGCTTAGTGGCTCTAGCTCAAATCTAACATCCCCCCTTCTCAAATAAAGTATAGAATTGCAAAACTCAACAATATTCAACATGTTTTTTACAAACTGCATATTAAATTCCACTAGCTTTCGGTTCCCTAAAAATCCACAATTACGTAATAAATTGGTGTGGCAATAATTATTTCAAACAGATATTGTAACGATCAATAACTTTGCTTCTAGAATGCATTTTATTTTCTTTGTTGCTTTTAGGTTAAAATTAATTATACTTCACTAGCTTTCAGTTCCCTAAAAATCCACAATTGTTTTTGTTTCCTTGTTTTTTTAGGGGGGTAAGTTTAGGTAAAGTAATCATGACTTTTAAAATTGAAATGCAGGAATCCATAGGCAGTTCACATCTTGAACAAGAAATATTCAATTAAGATTACATGTTTGTTCAGAGGCGATGTTCTCTATTAAAATAATTACCGATGCTTGCACCATCTTTTTGTGATCTCATCATTGAACTATTAGTAGACTCTTTTTCCATTTGAATCATTTTATCATTGCTTTCAAACACTGCCTCTTTTCCTAAAGTAAAGATTTATTGAGATAATAAAAATATTTACTAGATACGATCTCGTTACGAATAGCGATTAGGTCTTCCGTTCGATTTTTTCAAACGATACGAAGACATATCATTAAAAGAGCTAGGGCCACGAAGCATCAAAAATTGACCTATCATAAAAAATCGCCATATTTTGGTGAAATAAAGTGTAGAATCTAAGGTTTTCACAAATCTTTTTCTTTTTTCTATATTATCATACTTTTTATAAGCGGAGTTTACAATATGGCACTGTTTAAATTAGAAAATGTTAAACAGACGTCATTTTTGTTAAGTCACGTCATGTAATGATAAAACTACGCATGACATAGATTAAAAAAAAATAATAAAAAAATAAAATTATCTTGTAGACATTATGATAAAAAGCTATGGGTTATAACCGCTAAATTTGGCCCCAAAATAAAAATTGAAAAAATGTTCATGGATTAATCGAACAGGTCTATTAGAATACACAAACACTCTTTTCACCCCAATTTTTTGAATGTTTAGATTTTTGAGCACGTTTTATACTTCACTGAAAAATGACTTCTGGAAAATGAAACCCTGTTGATATTAACGTTAATGTCGGATACATTAAAAATCGGTATGTATGTTAAATAACTTAAATTATACGAACCTGTTGAAAAATTAATATTAGATTAAATTAGTAAGAGTGGTCAATACCTCAACCTACCCCTTAGTCCTACTTCTTGACCTTAATGCACTAAGTTGAACTGATATCCACGAAACCGAAAATAAAGGTAAACTTTGCAGCTTATAAAAAATAAAAGTTAAAAAATGATTCAGATGTGTCCTTTAAGTGTAATTATTTTATTCATTGTCATGCAAGTAGCCTGAATTTAAAAAAATCCTGAAAAATGTTATTCTTCAATACATCCGTCATCACTAGAGTCACTGTCATCGATTTCCTCTGGTTGTGGCAAATCTTTTGCGTCTTGCATTTGTTGGGTCCAGTCAGTAATATGGGCAAATGGTTGAGAGAGATTTCGCGCATATGCCAGGTACCAAGGTACAGATGCAATATGCGCACACATGCCGACAACTCTTGATCCAGTCCTACATCTACAATACCAGGAGATGACTTGGATTGCGTCAAATACTATCCAGAGCAGGTACATGTAGGATTTGGACGAAATATGACGACTTTGAAGTTTGGCGCATATCAAATGGGGATCGAGTTGGTTTACCATGACTTCAAATTCCGAGTTTTCATTAAAATGTTCTTGCACATAGGACTTTGCTAGACCTATTTGATACACCCCGATTGCCAATCCTCTGATCTCCTGTTCTGTCATTGCTGGAAAGATTATATCAGCTGCATCAATTTTCTGCCAGTGTCCTCTTATTTTGTCAAGATTATCTCTTTCAACTCGAATCTGCAGGTCATTATTTAGTCTTGAAAGATGTAACATTTTACAACCAAAAGCTTCATCGTTGTCATTTTAAGTGCTTAGAGCTGGCAGGTATTTGTTACATAGAGCCGCTGCTATCGAAATCTCTTCGCCAACAAAAGGTATGAGAGTGTTTGGAAGAACTCTTTCAAAATACTTTCAGGATTTAAGTCAAGCGTTGGCCGATTCAACCACCCATCTGACTTCAGTGACAATTTGCGAAGTATTACTTTGTTCTGTATCCAGCTGTTTTTTTTTAAAAGGCAGGCATTTCCGTCTTTATTCCGATGTCGCTAAGAATCTCTAAACGCTCTGTCAACAACAAAAACATCCCCGTCCTTCACCCAGTTTACTATTTCTTCTTTGTCAAAATAGCCAGAAGTAGACACTACCACCATCATCTTGATCAGAGGCCGGTGTTTGTGCAAATTGTGAGAAAGTCGCAGGAACTGAAACTGAGAACTTTTTTGAATATATATGTAGGATATAAACGAGAATAGCCAGATTCAAACCTTGACCAAATGAGTCTGAGCCAAGGGACGTGTGTGGTTTCTAATGAGATATTCTCTTGTTATATGTTCGAAACCGATATGATGTGGCGTAAATGTTTGTATAGTAATTTTTTTCTGACTGATTTTATGGTCCGCCTGATAGAGTCTCTGGAAACCTGGAATAATGTGGCTAATGTTTTATTCGATAAATCGGTTTTCAATTTTGTGAGGTAAATACCCGAACAGGTCCTCGCACTTCGAACCTGTGTGTCACGAATTGACGACAGATATGTCAACAAGTTTTCAAATGCTGCTCTGTTGAGGCCAGTCAAATTTTTTATGTCCGTATCATTGAAAGTAGAATCAAAGTTTATCCCCTTTTCATCTTTCTTCAGCAGTGCTTCACGTACTTTACCGAGAAGATTCATAATTTCTGATCGATTGAAGTTCGTATTTTGCCTGAAGTTGTTCATCACATTGACTGCCTCCTCGGTGATTATGTCATCGGAAATATGTACTGGACAGCACCTTGATCCGTAGGGAATGATGACAGCTGTTGTCATGAATGTAGCGTATCTATCAACATCCTTTTTTTAGAATTTGGTACATCGCATAAAAACGGACGTAGAGAATAATGCAGCCTTGGATTGTGTTTATTAAACCAACTTGATATGATAATTTAACCGTGTACATAAACCGTATATATAATTATATGAGACGTGTTATATAGATATCTAAGATCCAGTTTATTTACACACTCAGTATACACGTACAGTGTATCATGATTGACGTTGCATATTCCGTTGCATATTAAAACTGCACCTTGTATATTTAGGTGTGTTGGTGGAAATAAAACACTGATACTCTGCAAGTGTTGGCAGATTCTCTCTACTGCGCAGTTCTTTTTCTTAAAAATTTACACCCTCCACATGTCTCCACCAAAAAGATAATTTTTCCTAGTATTTGTATTAATGTAACAAAGCATTTATTATTATATGATTATGGTGGGTACATATGGAAGCATAGAAAAGTCGAGAAATATGTTGAAAAATGCGATAGTTCTTCTTATTAATGAGTTCTACGTCATTTTCTACGTCACACTGACGTCATAGAAGAGCCAAAATGATAAATCATCATATTGCTGTATTGGGCAACATCTTTAGAAATAATTTAATGGAAAAGACAATAATTTAATGTGATTTCAAATATTATGATTTTTGGGGCCGATTTTGACACTTACAGCCCATGGCTCTTTATGAAATTAAATCAATTGATAATATACCATGAAAAGCTTATTTACAGTTAAATAAAAAAAAAACAGGGACTTGTGCTGAAGGTCAATATAACGGCGGTACATTTAAATATGTCGGTGTCTTTAAAGTTTTTTTGACCACAATTGGAAACTGCATGAAGTTATGCTGATGATGTCCGGTGTATAACTGAGGATTAGTCATTGAATTCTACCAATATAATAACAAATTGTTAAAATAGATTTATAAATAAGACTGAAAAACTTGAATTGAATTTAACAGATATACATGTAATCTCGAATTTTGATGCATAACTGTAATAGTCTGTGTACATTATTCTGCATGATTATTCTACCTGTTTAAAGACTTCGATATTTTCACTCAAACCTGGCGCTTTACAGCAGTTAGATGCCGGGGTTCAGTCCCTTGAAAGATTCTATTTTCCATTTCTCCATGCGTTCACCGTGCGCTTACCGTTTCGCTCCGTTCGCGCTCATTGTTCACAAAGCGCCCACCGTGTGTTAACAAAGCGTTTGCCTTGCGCTCACCGTTCGTTCAGTGTTCACTTATTGTTTAGTCAGATGATATTGTATTCACGCCAATAACAATACATACATTTAGTTTATCGTTATCATTAACTGATTACCAACGAAACACAATGTAACAATAACTCCCTGGGCATTCTGCATTAGTCCACATAGATCAAGAGTTCATTTATCGTTCACCGAGCGTTTACCTTTCACTTTGCGCTTGCGTTTGCGATTTGCGTTCGCTCACCATTCACCGTTCATAAGTGTTCTCCAAATTCCGCTCAGCGTTCACTAGCCGTTCGCTCAGAGTGCGCTTGTGCGCTCATTGAAGTAGGAAAATAGAACCGCTCAGCGATTGTGTATATGTAATGGATAAATGCCAAAAACAGTTCTGTAATAAAACAGTTTCATGGCCTGTATTAGGGCCGAGAACTATATGGTATTTTTTTTATACAAAAGTGTTTGAGACATATACCGTTCAAAAAACACTGTCGTTGCATATCATTAATAATTTACCTGAGACAGCCCGATTTTAAAGGATACCAGTATTGTTAATAGTGGTAACGGTCTGATATTAAGAAGCTCACTAATATCGTACTGTCTTAAGGAAGGAGTCTTTTTATTATCAAACATACTTCTTATAATAAGAAATGCATGACATTTTGACACAGTCAAACGGATCATATTACTTAATGATTCTATCAGTTAAATTAAATTTGACCTTTTTGTTTTTGGATAAAGGTCAGGTCAAGGTCACTACCTTTTTCCTCAACGTAAAGAGTGATAAAAATAAGTGTAGCTCTTTAAAGTTCTGTAGACATTTGTTTAAGATTTGAAGATTCAAATCTTCAATGAAATCATAGACCATGAGAGTGTCTATCAGCTTATACTACTAAATTGGAATAAATATTTATACTAAAATTGATATTGCTTAGCCCGCATTTCCTCTAATTTTCTTAAATTTTGAAGAAATTTTGATTATTTTTTTATGCTTCCAATAATAAAATATTTCTAATTTCTATGTATTATGAAGACTTTATATAAAGATATTAATTGACAGAAAAGCTAATATATTGACCGTTTCATAAGAGAGAAAAACTGATTTTAGTGATTTTTTCACAAAAATTAATGTATAGAATGGGCGCTTTAAAAAGCTTATAAAAATGTTATTTGATAGGCAAATCAAATTTTAAAAACATATTCTGAAACCCAAGTATCATATTATTAGTTCACATTAGTAAAAAAAAAATCCAACATTATTGTTATTGTTTTTAAAATGCTATAACAGACTCATTATATATATATAATCTGCAGCAATTCTGAATTGCGCAACATGTGATATTTTCCTACGCCAAAAATATAGTCCTTGTTCCACTCTAAACATTGATTACATTTTTCTATGACAAGTTGTATGATAGTAAAAAAGAAAGAAAAATATACTGTTTTAATTTCCTTTCATCTTGATTTAATGAACAATTAATCAAATTTACGTTTGACAAGTCGAAAACCAGAAAAGACTCCTTCCTTAAGAACAAAAAATGACATCACAGCAGTGTTTAAATGTTTATTAATAAAATGGAAAAGGAGTATTGATTTCTCAAGAAACATTTTTGAAAATTAATTATTCCTTCACGAAAGTCGTAATATAACCTCTATTCATTTACATTTCATTTTTCTAGTGATATGCAGATGTCTTTTGAGACTTGTTATAAGTGATAAACTACATAAATGTCTTAAAAATTAATATCATATTTCAAAGAGAGAGAGAGAGAGAGAGAGAGAGAGAGAGAGAGAGACAATGTCGGTTTACTATTGGGAAGCGAGGATAGGTTACAATGAACATTTTTTATAAAACATTTGATTTTTCACAATCAAGCAGTAGCACATGAAAAATGTCGATAAATTGTCTTATAAGGCCGAATTCATAGCAAGCAGATGGAATTTGCTTTAGAATATACTCGCCAAGGTTTCCCGATTAATCCATGCTATTCTTGGTACGCATGCGCTAAGCCATCGTGCTTACTATGAATGTTTATAAATATTTTAATGTGTAAATGTGACATATATGTTTACCAGTGCTGGCTACGCCTAATCATTATATAATCCACGTAAATAGTAATATCCGCCATAATGTGTACTAATGCACTTCCAGACTCATGACACTTACCAGCCGTCTGTGTACCCTGGAACACAGTAACATTCTTATTTCATTATGCGACAATCCTTGCTCATGCATGGATCTAAAGAGGGGTCCGCCCCTCCGGAAAATTCAATATTAATAAGTTCACGTAGTATAAGGGGAGAGGGAGTCCGGGACCCATCCCCCTGGATAATCAAATTTTATTAATTTTACGAAATAAAATTTCCAAAATATGCCCTCGGAACCTTTTAAACGATCGATAGCTTCGCATTTATAAAAAGACGAAGGCGAAAGCACGAAGATGCGAGGGCGAAAGTGCGAAGTGACGAAAGCGAAGGAGCGATAGTAGAAGCGCTTCTTTGCCGTCGCACCTTTGCACTTTCATCATCGCAACTTCGCACTTTTTCATCTTCGCCTTATAGGCGAAAGTGCGAAGGTCGAATTGGCCCCATTGGAACACCATATGTATCTCATTATTACGAGTGACAACACATTAAAATTATTTCGAGATACAAGACACTATAAAACAAAATTATGTTTATTGGTAATGAAAGAGGAGACTCGATATTATTTATGAGTTATACTTGCATTGACGATTTTTCCATACAACAAACTGTTGGTTACGCAAGTGCATCACCCAGAATTAATGATGAAACCAAAATTATGAGAAGTTAGCAGCAACTAACAGCAGCCATTACGCCAGTAGATGTTAACGGCCAATAAAGACAATCGTCAAGGAACTGAATGTACTTGAACAGAAAATATATTTTACTTTATCATCGACATACTTTAATTGATATCAAGATGGTTAGTGCATCAATAGTCTGTATGAGCATTGACAACTTTGGCTGCAGTAAAGATCGTGTGATCAAATTCAAGGGGAATATAAACCCCTTATATGAGCCCGAACCCTGATCAACACTTTTAGAAACAATCCCTTCTTCTTATAATCGATCAGTGTTTATTATATATTTAAGATTTACTATAGTCAGGCACTCTTCACACATTTGCTCTAAAAGAATGAATTCTCTTCATGATCACAAATACAGTATAAGAACAAAATATTGAAAAACTTGAAACATTAATAAATTTAATCACGAATGTCCCAAGTACATCTTTCTGTTTTGCTTTTTTATCTTTCTTGTTTCTCTTAAAATAGGAACATCTAGATAAAAATTATCAAAAAATAATACTTAACCTGAAAATTAAAATGCATTTTTTCACATTTCAAATAATTTTCCGATAGTAAACTTTTTTTCTCATCCCGCGATTTTATAAATTTCTTATGACTCAAACAATTTGTATCTAATGACATGATAAATATCACGAGATTTCTACTTTGAACACCTCCCGTGAAATATTTACCAATGCTCATCTTCCTAGGATCTTATTATTCAACTTCCCATGGAATCTGTTTCTGTGCTATCATTTTATCATTGCTTTCAAATACTGCCTCTTATCCTAAAGTTTATATTTAATGAGATAAAAATTTGAACTTGAAAACGTGAACCATAGTTGACTATGTTGGGAAAGAAACTACTCATATAATCATATATCATTTTATTGTTTATTTCGATAAACAAAATGTCACAAAATGGAGGTGTCCCTAACCACCTTAAAATAAGTCAGAAAATGTGCCTTAAAATTCAATTAATTGTCCTTGAGCTTTACAACTCATCGGATTGCAAAATAAACATCCCAGGTTTAAGACAATTAAACACCATATTATAAGTTAAATTATGTAACTTCACATTTACATATTTTCTCTCGATATCTTTTTATAATAAACTTAAATAGTGCATTAAATCTTATATTTTCAATTGTCATTATATAATTTATGATATTGATACATTTAAATCAGGCCCCACCTTCACCAACTTTCCTCAAGTCAACACTCAGCATTTTTACTTGTAATTTATGGGGTAATTACTTAATAGGATTTGAGTTGAGGAATGATTTCAGTGATTTGATGATTTGTACATAATGAATTGATTAGCACAATAAAATTGTCATTTTTTACAGATTTAAGGTGGCTCTATACACCCACCGTTTATTCCAATTTTCAATAGAAGACCACAAAACATATACTTATCAAATATTAAAATGACGATAGGGATACTATAGGTATTTTTAAAGAATTATTTAATGTTTTTTCGTGTTTTTGTAACAAAATTTTAAAAAGACAGCTATCAACAAATTGAGAGGAATTATTTTGACATATGACGGATATTTCCTTCGGACACATAAAAAAAATATAACACTTCTTAACATTCAAAAATGTTATTATTGCAATTTTTTTTAGTATTTCCCCAAAACATAATTGTTCATATTTTCTTACTCTGTTGACAAATCATCTAAAAAAAATTGCTTGATGTTATAAGAAAATGTATTTTAATAAATGTGACATAAAAAATTGAATGAAAACCATTGCAAATAAACACAATTTTTTTTTAATTTTATTTGGTATTAAAGTTCCTCATGTAAGGGTTATCGTTCCTAAGTCCCAAGGCCCAAACACCTTGGGGACTTTTCATTTCTGAGTTGAAGAAAATTTCCAAAATATAATGTTGGAATGATAAATACATACATATTTCATCATAGACTTTGCCCTGTATAAGTGAATAAATTCGCTTTAATGCAAAACTAAGTTAAATAAATAAAGGGGAACATTGACTTGGCCAATAGGATTTATGTATCCCAACCTGAGAGAAATTCCAATCAACCCTCTCATCCCCGTTAGGTGTCGATATTAATGTGCATTAAAGTATATTGTAATTGAAATATTTTCACCTGTTTAGAATTTTTCTTTCACGGTATTCAACCAAAAAATACGTTTTAGAAATTTTTGGAAAGTTAGAAAATTTATTGTTCTCAACGGGAATCGAACTCATGACCTACTGGTTTGTAGTGAACCCACTAACCCACTGCGCTACGGTGTAACATATCGATGATGCTAAAGAAACTTTTTAAAAATTTATACTTGCTGATATTGTTTATTTCGATAAATAATACCACACAACGTGAAGGTGTCACATACCACATTACTTGTAAGTAATGAATTTTCCAATTATCAAATTAAATCTATCCATTTAACAATTTTTTCAAAATAGCGGTTCCCATACAATTCACCTCAGTTTAAATCAGCCAGTACCGGAAATGTATGTTTCCAAATTTACTTTTTTGCGTACTGCGTCATCAAAAAGTGGTGTATAGAGCCACCTTAATATTGAAAGTGATAAACAGAATATTTGCAGGAATACTACACTTCTTATACGTATAGTTGGTCAACAGTTGTGGATCTACATTTATGTAAGTGACCTAAGAGTATGGAACTAAGTAACTGTTATATTTTTTAAAATCTGCGCACATATTTTTAAGGATGTGTTTTATTGCTGAAAAAGTTTTATGCAAGTTGCTTACTACTGGTATTCAAATACCGTTAGTTGAGAGCATTAATCGCGTCAATCCTCTGAAACATGTTTTGCAAAGTTCTTTCTGTTGCCTTCAGATGTTTGTTGTTGATACTTTTGAATTCCCAAGATCAAAACTCATGAAAACTAGATGTTATCTGTTGTATATATTTTGGGAAATATTTAGACTAATTAACATGGATCCCTCTTTGTAGGGCACACTATTTGATGTGTAGGCGTTCAGTGTTTCACACTGTAAGACGTGAATTGACACCATGGCACTGTATCTGGAAGTCAGGAGCAGTGCATAGATGAACCATCTAGTATACACATGTCAGCTAATATTATCTCACTGAAAAATCAAACAGTCATTAATATCCAACTGGGATGACCCTTGCTTTCTACATGTTGTTTATTATCTATATTGGTATGTAATAGGAAACTAATGCAGCAATATATTCTTAAACTATTGTATTAGTTTTAAATCATTCAACTTTATTAGATATCATGTACTGAATGATTATGATGCATCATTATAATGAAAGTTTTTACTGTGTTGAAATCAAGTACAATGAATAAATACACCCTGTGTACAAAGAACTGGAATTATCCATTTTTTTCCTTTGTTCACATGCTCTACAAGACTAATACCATCTACAGCAAAACTCGTTTATAACGAATTTCAAGGGACCGTAGAAAAAACTTCGTTATAGCCGTAATTCGCTATACGTTTATAACGAATTCGTCTAAAATATTATAGCGAATTCGTTATAAAATAATCGGCTTACAGTTTTCCACACTATCGTAAGTTATAAAAATGGTATCACCGCAATTTTCAAAAAAATGTCAATATAACCATTTCATTTAAATGAAAAAAAAAATCCGTATACTATTTGAATTTGAGTATCTTATATATGCATCTTAACATTGCATGTATCTTCAATGAAATTTGAAATGGAAAAAAATTCGTTATAAAAATGATAAAATACGTTAAGATTTTGCCAGCGGGGGTCTTAAAATTACTTCGTTATAGCCGTAAATTCGTTATAGCCGTGTTCGTTATATACATTAATTTTCTAAAGGTTTATATAAGAAATTTGCCGGGACATGAATAATAATTCGTTATAGCCGTAAATTCGCTATATCCGTGTTCGTTATATTCGAGTTTTGCTGTAATGGGAAATAGGCTAAACTAGCAAGATTTTGTGATTAAAAAAATTAAGATTTTCAACAGAAAGTGTTTATTGAAAACAAAATCATCATTGACGGACTCATGATTTCTGAGTGTTTACTGAGTTAACTTTTAGAAAGTGTCCTCTATACATCTCTCTCTCTCTCTCTCTCTCTCTCTCTCTCTCTCTCTCTCTCTCTCTCTCTCTCTCTCTCTCTCTCTCTCTGGCATTTCTGATATTTCCTTACCAGAATTTAACTGTCAACAACTATTTTTCTAATGTCTCTTTTTTTAAATAGATACCTATAAATAGAACCATTTTTACAAGACCTTGGACTTTTATTAGTATGTAACGATCTATTTCTTGCGTCAAAACAATTAACAATGACGCTGGTTTGAAGCAAAAAAATACACCAGTTGCGTAGTCTTCGCTCAAAAGCCAGACAAATCGCTGAGTGACTTACAATGAAATAGACAGACCTACGTCACATTGTCGTTTGACTCAACTACCCAAAGTCCAAGCTCTTGTTAGTATGGTTTTGAATAAAACTGGTGTTTTCCAAACAATTTTATCTTCCTGGTTTTTTGATACAATTTTTAATTAGTTATAAAGTATCTTGGATTTTGAAAAAAAATTAAAATTGTTAGATTTGAAATCAAACAGTTCCTAACATCTTCATTTATAGAATAGATCTACCCCTTTTTAGAAGATACCGATAAATAAAGTCTAAAAATGACCAGAACCATCCAGCTCTCAAAGTATGAGAAAAGTATGCATGTCACAGAGATACAGGAAAACTGTATCTTATCTTCTATTACCTTGTCACAATTTTTTTGTGAAAATTGATTTCACCGAAAGGAAGTTTATTTCTTAATCAAGGGGGATGTTTAAATTTTGGTAAATGACAAGCCGATGAGAAAAAGATTTTTAAACCACTCCAAAAAGATCGCTACTCAAAACCTTCTGTAGCGATCTATTAGGAGTGGATCAAAGATCTAATTCTAATTGGAATGGCAAAAATGTATGTTCTCTGCTAAAGCATCACAGACATCAGCTTTCCTTGTACATGTATCAAAGATATAGACCTGTCACCATATACAAGTTAACAACTAGTACAAGTTGTACTAACCATGTGAAACACTCTTACTATGAGGGTTAATTCTGTGTACAATATGAAAATGACTTCTTTTTGTTAAAATTGTGATTAAACAGTATCACATATTTTTCTTCGATGAAGAGAGCATTCCGTATTTGTAACTATTTGTCTAAGGGCCGAAGAGAAAAAGATGTAAAATTTTTATTTGATTAAAACTTGTGAATGCCACTTATTTCATATTGATTATGGAGTCTCTGTAAATTTTATCAATGTTTTATTATATTTTGATGCATTTAATAGTTATCTTGTCAGGAAATAAATATGTTAGTCTGAAAATACTATTATTATCAGACTTAATGGATAAATATATTTATTATGTAAATGATACATGCATTTTCTGACTCTCCATATAGTAGAGGAGTCTCTATTCTTTTTCGTAAAGAACTTAATATAGATATCCTCAACGTGCATAAATCTGAAGATGCAAGAAAACTCTTAGTAAATGTAAAAATAGACGATACTTTAATTTCATTTATTAATGTGTATGCACCGAACACGGAACATGCGAGAATAGGATTTTTTAATAGACTTAGGTCTTTTACTTCTACGCATACAATTCTGGGGAGTAAAGTGTTTTTGTGTGGTGATTTTAATTGTAGTTTTGAAAAGAAAAATGATAAATCACAGAAACGCTTATCTGAAATCTTACATAAATTAGATCTTGTTGATATTTGGAAACATAAATATCCTGATAAAAATGGTTTTACGTGGTGCGATGCAGATAGCTGCCCTAAGAGCAGAATAGATTACATATTTGTTAGTAAAGAAATTTTAGATTTGACGAAAAATATGATTATCAGACGCATTCCAGGTACACATAACAAAAACACGAGAATGAGTGATCTTAGATATCTAAAAGCTTGTGTTGATCTTAACAAATTAGAACGGGGTTCCGGGTATTGGAAATTAAACATTTCTCACCTTGAACACAGTGAATACATAAAAGGAATCATAAATATATTTAAGGATTTAGATAAATCATTAGATTCAATATCAAGATGGGAACTTTTTAAAGTAAAAATCTGAGACTTTTCAATAAATTACGCTAAACAATCAAAAAATAATATAAAACTAAGGATTAAGCTTACTGAAGATAAAGTTGAAGAAATCGAACATCTTCCAAGTGCTCTAATTAACATGAATGAAAAAAGAACTCTTGAAAAGGAATACGATGATATGTACAATCAAATAACAAAAGGTGCACAAATTAAGTCTAAAGCTCAGTGGATAGGACAGGGTGAAAGATATACAAATTTTTCCTCAGTATGGAAAAGAAAAATCAGATAAACAATACAATATATGAAATAAATAATGATAATGGAACGTTTTCTTCCAACTCTGATATCTTGAACGAAATGTGTAATTTTTATGAAAAACTTTATAAAAGTACGTCAATCGACGACAATTACATATCAAACTATTTAAATGATATACATTGCCCAACACTAGATGAAAATGAAAAACAAAATATTGATACATTACCATCAATAGACGAATGTAAAGAAGCAGTTTTTAACATGAAAAATAACAAGTCTCCAGGTTTAGATGGAATACCGTGCGAGTTCTATAAATGTTTTTGGAGTCATATTGGCCCCTTATTTTATGAAGTATTATTATCCGTATTTGATAATCAGGAAATGTCCTTTTCACAACGCCTATCCCTTATTACCCTTTTATTCAAGAAAGGAGATAAAACCGATTTTAAAAACTATAGGCCTAGACCGTTAAGTTTGACAAATACAGATTATATAATTTTTGCCTTCATATTTGCAAGACGATTACAAAAAGTTATTGATAAATTAATTAGTAAAGAGCAATCAGCATACATCAAAGGGCGATTTATTGGAATAAATGCTAGAGTTGTCATAGATATTTATGAATATTGCATGGTACATGCAAATGATGGTATTCTTTTATTTATAGATTTTGAAAAAGCGTTCGATTCGGTGGAATGGAATTTCTTATTTCACGTTCTTAAAAAAATTTATTTTGGGGATAATTTTATACCTGGGTAACATTTGTAACAAAGGCAATCGAAACTGTTGAAAATGTTTGCAATCATGCTGGATCAAAAATTAACCAATAAAAACACAGTGCATACTTTTAAGAAATCTCAAGACAGGTACACAGAAGGTTGTGACATTAGTGTTACCAACAATGCTGTTCGTTGTTTAGGTATCTTTATTGGTCATAACAAAGAAGAATGTTATAATTTTAATTGGTTAAAAATCTATGAAGATATGAAGAAATTATTTGAATCATGGAAGAAAAGAAAGTTACGATTTTTGGAAAAGCATGTGTATTTAACTCCTTAGCCGTATCAAAATTAATATATGTTGGTTCAATCTTACCTATTCCAGAAAACGATTTAATGAAAAAAATGAAAAATAGTATTTTTAACTTTATATGGAATAAACGTGATGAATTAAGAGAGAAACAGTAATAGGAAAACAAGGAAATGGTGGTTTAGGTTTAGTAGATATAGAGCTAAAACTAAAGGCTATTAAGGCATCATGGGTTAAACGATTGATTGATGAATCCAATGTCATTAATTACATTGTAAACAGCTACTTAAATGTAATGAAAATAGATTTGAATTAACTGCTCACACTGTCTGAAACAAAAACCGAAAATTTTACACTAATATCTAAATTGCCCATTTTTTATAAAGAAATATTTAGTAACTTTAATTAATGTAAAAAGATAATATATGTATCTAATTTATCAGACACCAAGTTTGCACGGCAGCCATTGTGAAACAACAATTTGTTTCAATACAAGGGCAAAACATTATGTTTTCAGAATTGGATAGCGAGTAATATTTTGTATGTAAAAGATGTATTTAATGAAAATGGTGTGTTTAAATCATTACAGGAATTTTCAGATATCCTGTCAAATAGGTCCAATTGGTTGTGTGAATATAATATAATTCGAAATGTAATTAAGAAAAAGAGTATTTTGTTTGATATGAAATGCTGTGTTTTTACTAGAACAGACTTTGTAAATACATTCAATTTTCATAACGGTGTTCATTGTATCTTAAAGAAAAAACGGTCATTTTTACTACGAAAATATGTTGTCAAGAAAGTTTAAACCGTCTTGTCATCAATCTTATTTACGCAGAAATTATTGTGTAAATAAAGAGTACTGGCCAAGTATCTATGCAAATAAGATAAAGAACATGTATGACAAGCGTTTAAGTGAATTCAATTACAACCTGCTTAACAATATCTTATGTACCAATTCTTTTTTGCAAAAATGTAAAATAAATTAACAAATTAAATGCAAAATGTGACTATTGTGACATCTCAAATGAAGATATTAAACATCTTATTTTTGATTGTGATAATGTCAAACAGATATGGCATAGTTTGAACAATGCTTTAAATTTTACTGTTAAATGGAAACATGTTGTAATTGGTTTTTATGTTGAAACTAACCCAAAAGTATTGTTTTATAATACAATTATATCTTATATACCTTTTAAGATATACAAATTCAAAATGGGATGTAGAATAAAAAACGAGTGTCAAGATAGTTTAAAATTAAAACAATTTGTTAAAAATTCTTTACTTACGGATATGGATATCATGCTAGATTTTTAAAACATGAATTTGTTTAAAAATATGGTAAAGCGTTTGACAAACCTGTTGTAAATTACTTTTGTTCTGTTATTAGGGTCTTCCGTCTTCAGCGGAAAACCCTTCTATTATTGTAATGTTTCTTTTTCACTTTTTTTTTTATTCTTTTTTTTTCCTTTCCAATTTTTTGTGCAGAAGATTTCTCGGAGTTGGGTGGTCCGATTTTTGTCAAATTTTCAGCATCGATCTATTATTATCTAATGCTGATATGCTTTTTTTTATTTTGTAAAAATCACTTCCGGTTCAGACTTATCCGCCATTTTGTCACTTTTAAAAAAGTTCTTGTCCACACATTTTCTCACAAAAAGAGCAAAGATAGGAAGCTGAAATTTTCAGAAATGATAGATGACCTAAACATCTAGCCTAACGAGGAAAATCATTGTCCGGAAATTCCGAGTACGGAAGCAAGCTGGGGTCAAAATATAGGACACGTTTTTGACGAATACTTCTTGTCCACACATTTCCTCAAAAATGAGCAAAGATAGGAAGCTGAAATTTTCAGAAATGATAGATGATATGAATATCTAGCCTCACGAGGAAAATCATTGTCTGGAAATTCCGAGTACGGAAGCAAGCTGGGGTCAAAATATAGGACACGTTTTTGACGAATAGTCCTTGTCCACACATTTCCTTAAAAACGAGCAAAGATAGGAAGCGGAAATTTTCAGAAGTGATAGATGACATAAACATCTAGCCTCACAAGGAAAATCATTGTCCGGAAATTCCGAGTATGGAAACTAGCTGGGGTCAAAATATAGGACACGTTTTTGTCCGGAAATTCCGAGTAGGGAAGCTAAATTTTAAAACTCATATTAAATGTGTTATAATGACCTCAGACTAATTTTAAAACATAATATCTAAGTTGCACTTTAATTCTGCGTCTAATATAATCTTTTTCAAATTGATGGGATGAAATTCAAATTTTTTGAAAATTTTAAATTTAATTAAATGGTAATAAAATGACCTCAGACTACTTTTAAAACATAATATCTAAGTTGCGCTTAGAATTTTGTGTCCAATGAAATCTTTCTCGAATAAATTGGATGAAATTTAATTTTTTTAAAAATTTAAAATTTAATTAAATTGTGTTAAAATGATCTCAGACTAATTTTAAAACATGATATCCAAGTTGCACTTACAATTCTGCGTCTGATGACATCTTTCTCGAATTGATTGGATAAATTTTAATTTAAAAAAAAATTAAATTTAATTAAATCTTATTAAATTGACCTCAGACTAATTTTTAAATGTAATATTTAGGTTGTGCTTACAATTCTGCCTCTAATGACATCTTTCTCGAATTGATGGGATAATTTTTAAATTTTTTGAAAATTTTGAATTTAATTAAATCGTGTTTAAATGACCTCAGACTAATTTCAAAACTTATTATTTATGTTACGCTTACAATTCTGCGTGTGATGACATCCCTCCCGAATTGATCGAATGAATTTTAAATTTTTAAAAAAATTTAAACTCATTTAAATCGCATTAAAATGACCTCGGATTCATTTTAATTCTCATTATTATTATAATGATGCCAACTTTCCTAATACCCGGGATATCTGGCTTTTGTAAATGGGTATTGTTGTTGAAGTGAAATAAAGCATAATTTTAAAAAAAATGAAAGTATAATTGGATGAAGCACTGACTTTATTTTGATACTGGTTGTATTATATATTCAGTATAATACTTGGGTTATAATGTCCTATACTCTATGTGGGTTTTTTTTTTAAGATTATATTGATTCTGAATGCATAATTTTATTTTAGCCATGAAACATCATCAAGAAATATTAGATATGGCACCATTTGTCAGCAGGACTTTAATAACAGATATTTCAGGAGACCCACTTGTGAAAAGAAGGCCGTAAATATAACTCAACCGACTCAGTCTAAATGTGATGAACCTATTTTGTTGCCAGCATCTGAACCAGAAATGGAGAGTTTTAAACATCAGATGTAAGAATCGGATATGGAGGATGAATTCCTTAAGGGGCATATATCATCAAGTTCATCTGACAGTTCCAGTGAAGTAGAAGTTCTAGATGCTGAGTTGTTTAACGGGTTTTATTTAGATAACATTAAACACAGAGAAAATGAAAGTGAAAAGCAATCTGTAGATATACAGGGGGTATCAAAACTATGCCATTGCAGTGTTGAAAACCTTGCTTGTGGGGCAAGTTGTGCATTTTGTTTCTGATGCAGCATTTTCAGTTTTGTTGTTTTTATTAAGATCTTTGTTTCACCTTTTTTTCATTTTTATCTGATTTAGTTAATTCTTACTACCAAAGTTTCCCAGTTACAATGTACCGATTACACAAATATATTACATCTGAACAAGACAATTTTTAAAAATATGTAGTGGGTCCAAAATGAAATTGTTTGTATGATTTTCAAGGTTGTTGTCATTTAGTTGAGGGCATACAAACTTCAAAACAGTGCTAAAATGTATTAATGACAAATCATGTAATGAGTCATTAATGGAGACCATGTGGTGAATTATTATTGAAGTCAATAAATGTTGAAGGAAAAAAGAAATTGATTGCTAGAGAAACATATTGTTATAAAAGTTTGAAATTGTCTTTGCAAAGATTAGTTATTAGAAAAGATTTTAAAGAAACTTGTGAACTTTGGTGTTTTAGAGAAGTGCCCAAAGATGTTTTCAATGATGTTTAAGATGAGGATATATGGCAGAAATTTAATGGCTTAGAGTATATTGTTTTTTATTTCTGAAAGAAATTAGGTTGTAATGATGAATGTTGATTGGTTCCAACCATTTAAGTACTCAAAATCATTCAGTTGGTGCAATTTATCTAACCATTTTGAGTTTGCCAAGAGAGGAGAGGTTTAAAAAGAAAAAAACATGATACCTGTAGGATTGATTCCAGATATGATATCAAAAACAGCAACAAATTATTTTAAAAAACCTCTTGCTGAAATATTTCTAGAAGCGGGGCATGGGCTAGTTTATAAAGTTATAAGTAAAAAACACCTGTTATTTTAGAATTTGACTTATTATGTTTAAGATGCGAGTGCAAGTAGAAAACGTTGTAATCTGAATGATTATTAGTACGAATTAACAAAAACATTTACGATTTCAAGAACGACTAAAAAAAAATCCGATCGTGTCAAAGTGACTTAAAGAGTTAACAAAAATCGATTTATTTTTGGTACGAGTTAAATTCACATTGAACTTTACACTTTTTATAACCTAGAACGCGGAATCAAAATTTTGTCACCAATATCTCTGCAATGCATCGTCCCATTTTAAAACAGATTTCAGATTTGAATTCACCATGGCAAATTCAATACCACTGTGGTATTGTTTTATTTTGTGAAAAAAATATGAACATTTCCAAAAATTGGAACTACTTCCAGTTTTGAGCAAAAATCTTGATTTAAATGTTAGTCCCAGTACACCATCGAATTGAAACATCTATCATCAGTAAAAAAATTCAAAGCGATACCTTTAAAGTTTATGGAGATTTCCTCCGGACAAAAATTTGTTAAAATTGGAAATTAAAAATTGGCCGTCAAATTTGAACGGAAGTAACGTAAATGCTGAGACTTTAACATCATTGAGGCACGGTTACGTTACAAAAGCTCTGAAAATGTCAATAATATCGGATGATAACTTTTGAGATATAAAACCGAGAACGAGTCAGAAAAAAAATAATAATAAACAAAACCGAAGAAAAACAAGAAGGTCCTCCGTTGCAAACGGAAGACCCTAATGATAACAAACTGTACGAAAACCACCGTTTGAAATGGACGACCTTAATTAGAAAATGTCATGAAAAAATTTACATCAGAAATTACGTTTAAAAAACCTTTTTGTGCAGCAATTAAGTGATCTTTTTATTAAATGTCATATGAAACGATTTTTAACACTATGATTTTCTTTCATAAATATAAAGCTCGGTATAAACAAATGTTAAAATACGTGAATTAAGCTTTTTTTGCCTTTGCATTACTGATAAGTAACTTTGAAAACTCAGCACCTAAACAAATTCTTCCCCGCTTGTCGTTCTTGAGTTTGTGGATTTAGGACGTCACACAGACCCACCAATGTAAACAATGCATCAAAACTAGTGTAATTTTACAGTAGTTTATCGATTTGATTTTAGTAATTTTTGCATATATAAACGTCTCTTTTTTTTCAAATGAATTCATTTGATTTCGTAGTACAGATGAATTAGTTTCGTTAATGAATAAATCTAATATCAGCTTCTCACAAGAGTAAAAGCATGATGAAGATCCCGTACTGCATTGAAAATTTAACGAAAGAAATGCTCCAAACAATAACAGCTGATTAATGAACTATCTTGATCCTTTTGAAATAGAAACATCATTTTCTTCTTTGATACGTATAATGATTGAACTACATTTAAAGGTAATTAAAGCATTTTAATTCATTTGATTTATTTTGCCACATAAAAAAGTATAAGGCAGGCCAATGAAAATGTTTGAGGCATTGTGTACATAGTTTGTATTTAAAAGCTGCTGTAAAATACTGCAAAACAAATCTTAAATTTTATTGTAAAATAATATAAATTTCTGACTTATTGATATATAAATGTAGCAATATCTATAGAAAATACTTTGTGTACACGTGTATTAACGTTTTATCAAATTAGATCGCGGAAATATGGCCTTAAAGGATTTCGAAATGTATCGGTAAAATAAATCGGTTGTTTAATAAAAATAGTTGTGAACGATTGTAAAGATAATCAACAGATTTTATTAAGAACAAGCATCAATAATAATGAAAGAACGAAAGAAAAAAAAAGCAGAAGATGGATCTATGAGTAAACACTGCACACGTTGTAAAATCAAAACACCGCGGCGACTATAAGTACACGTTTCAAAATCAAAAAATTTGAAGAAATTTCTCTAAGACTAAAAATAATTAAATGGTAACATATTTGAGAATTTGAAATCGAAACAAACAGTATAATCGTGAAGCGAATGAGCACAACGAGGCCTATAAGTTGTTTAGAAAAGAAATCTTAATAAATCGCATGAATGTGCAAATGGGAAAAACGATCAGTTATTTTTGAATTTGACAATTTCATTAAAAAGATTGAAATAAAACATATATACATGCATATATTAAAATTATATTGTACTTGCATGAAGATCTATGAAGAAAATCATTTATTTTCCGCGACGTCTCTAAACTGAATATGTATACACGCTATTAAATATAAACGCACACGATTTCATTTCTTGAGAGAAAAAATAATGCCGTGATTGCTTATTGTATTATTATACAAGTTTTTGTTTAAAGTAGTATTTTTTTAATGCTGCAAATGGACATGGATATTTGTATTCACAACATCGCTTTATAAGGCCATTGAGTCTTAATGACGTCATAAGCAAGTGATGTAAGCCGCGTAAGTTAATGTTCCTTTTCCCGATTAAGTGATTTTGATCGAATGTGGCGCTCACATTTTGCATAAAATATTCAATAAACAATGTCAGTCTTATTAAATAGGCACTAATGAACTCATTCCCGTATATAACTCTATATGGTCAGGATATTGTTTCATATGACCTTTAATTATTATTTTAGACTATAGCTAGCGATGTACATGTCCTGCTTTAGATTATTAAAAAGCGAGCATTGATGACAAGTTTGAGAATGAAAATTAAAATAACAAGTATTTAAAGTTGATTAGATTTCAAGTTATTTCACAATTTAATTACTTATGAAAAGGTATCCACCTCTGTGGAAAAAAATCCCTAAATGACAAAGCGTATGTAGATGCAAATAGTGTGTTGAAGATCTATACGTAAATAGCAATAAGAATATTACCCGCTCAGTTTGTTTAATAACAGATGCATTTCGGCATATAACACTATTTTAGAGAGCACTCATAAACATGAAAGGAGTTCTTTTTTAATTTATTAGTTTTCACACAACTTAGTGGTCTGCTTAATTAAAAACATTTAAGCCACCTATAAGGGCTGAACTATTCTTGTGTCGACAAAAAAGCCCACATAACAACTCATTGCATTATCTAAAGTGTGTATTAATTAATGTGGCGACACACACATCTATCCCATGTAACAAATGAGCCTACTCATTGTATTGCCATTTCTGAAAATTTGAATTAGTACATTCTAATCAAATTTTAGAACGAAACTGTAGTTCTGATTCATCATAAGAATATCTAACTTGCGACTGATTCTTTCTTGAACGAAACACATTATAATTTATTGTGTCTGGAACTTTATAATCTATTAATTGAACAATCTAGCCTGGACAAAAATAGTGGACCCCGGGCTGCTTGAAAAGCATTAGGAAAATGCTTCGAGAGAACAAGGTCACAAGCTATAGCACTTGTTTTGAAATTTCAGTAAAAGAAATGTCGAGCGGCGGGGGTATATTGACTACGGTTCACGATATCTTTGCACATTTTCATTTCCATATCACACCAACAAAAATGGGAACACTTATTTGATTCAACGCTTTCATTTTTCAGACATGCAGTAAACTGTTGTCAGTTAACCATGATTCTTTATTCTTGTAATTTAACGCAATTAAAACAAGAACAAGGCGTAATGAGTGCTCACGTAAAACATGAAATTACCAATATCAACAACGTTATTAATTGAATCGCACATAAAAAGGTAAACAAAACTAGAGCCGAGCTTGTTGCAAACCAATGAGGAGGTCTTCTATTGAAACTTATTGTCAAAAATTGATGATTTATATGATAATAGTCATGATGTGATATACGTGTACCAGTGCTTACATGTATAAATGAGTAATTAAATGGATGACATGCGCCATCCCCTTATTGAAAGGACATTTATTCTAATTGAGCAATAATTCAGTCAAGAAAGAAAAACGCATGGTTTTTCTTGATATATATATGACAGTGTATTAATGTTTAAGAATTGAAATATATACAAAAAGAATTTATCAGCAACTGCTTAAGAACTAATGCTATATTTATAATAACAAATTTTCTCGGCAAAGAGATTGACCGATGAAAAGGTTTCAGAATCTTATTTCGATGTATATTTTGTTCTTCGTATTTCAAAAACAGTTACTTTACATGCACATCAATGGGACCCTGCACCTCTCAAATAGCCTTGCTTTATTAATGGATGAGAAAATGAAAATCACGTTGCGTAACTGTTCACTGAAATAAATAGTTCAAGGTCACAGCCCATCCCTTACTTTTCTGGTGAAACTAGAGCTAGATTTGACGAAAGAAGGAGACAGCATAAAATAGATTTCTGTTTTACTTTTGTCTGTAATGATTTTGACCTTTGAATTATAAACTAAGTTTATGATTAGTGCACTCTCATTAACCACAAGTACTGCTTGCGTAAAGCATTGATCTTTATTCTTGCCACTACAGAGAAAAACAATTGTATGCGATGACACTTACTCTCTACATAGAAACTTTAGGTGCTTGATGCCCTTAAAGCAAAAACCAGTCTGAAATATACTACATTGCACCTGACATCATTTAAATAGTGTCCCTCTCAAAAGAATGGGTCGCTAAATTAATGGACATAAGAATAAAAAGCTTTGCATGCAACTTTGTTTAAGTTTTAAATTTAGACTACAGGTCACTGTACATCCTTTACCTACCATGTTTGAGATGGGACTAGCATGCTTTTACTAATTCTTAATTTACATTCTATCGTTTAAATCAATTTAATGATGAATAAAATGATATATATATATAATCGACATTCAATTTCTTTTGGCTTAATCATAAAACCATAAATGTAAAACGCAAGTCTTTTATATATTAGCTCACCGCTGACCGAACGGTAGTCCAGTCGCCACTGAGAATGTCTGGTTTTTTTCATTTTAAAATTTAAATGTTTTTCTAGTGACTTTGTTTTCTTCCTGGTTGCCCTTGAAGAAAACAATTATTTTGTAGACTACATAATCCGGTCAATTTATAGGGTCCTTTCATACACTTAATTTTTCTAAATTTTATCAAAAATAATGGCTTTTAAGATTTTATATGTATATGGTTTTTTGTTTTTGTTTTTGTTTTTTGTTTTTGTTTTTGTTTTGTTTTTTTTGGTTGAAGATTTATGTATAAAGTATTATATTATTAATAAAAGATAAACAAAATAAAACTGACACGGTGCATGAAATGGTCGCATTAAGAGAACATTTCCTTAGCATTAAGATATCGGCAATTAATTAACATCAGGTCTTCTTCCAAATGCTTCCAATAAATGAAGTGAAGTATTCAATCGAAAACGTGTGTTTGGATTAGCAGGGTAAAAATTAAAAAAAATATATATTTCATATTGATTTGAAATGACTTAGAAAATTAAGACGGTCCTTACATCAGTAACATTTTGACAATGTATTAAACGTGATCAAACATCAACAATGTAATAAAAATGGTTCCTACATCGTGTTGTATACGAGCATATTGAGAAAACCAGTCGCGAAATGCTCGATACATGTACGAAAAAACCCCCAGATTTTTAAGTTTAAGTAAAATAATAGATATTCTTTAAAATGAGATTCAAAAATCCATGGACAATTCACTTCCATAACAAGAATAGTACATATAAAATGACAATAACAAACTGTAAACCATATCAAAAATCCTTAAAACGAAATACATATTCAAAGCAGAGCAACACAGACCTCCAAAAAGATAGAGATTGGATCAGGTGCCTAGGAGGAGTGAACATCCTCTGCTAACCGGTCACACCGGCTGTGTGTTCTTTGTCGTATTTGAGAAAAACGGAATTAGGTAATTTATTATGGTCTTACAACTAGTATGAAAAACGTCAGTCAGCATGCGAAAGATTGTATTTGCTAAAAAGGTCGTTGTATCGACCATAGAACTTACGAAAAGATAACTTAAAACGAAATTGTTGACAGTAATTAATTAATTATTTATCCATTCAATCGAGATTGTTAATGGTTAATTTTTATTTAATTGTTTATTGTTAATCCATTACAATTAGAGAGACGATTATCATTATTGAAATACTTACCGATGATTGTGCTATCTTCTTTTGATCCCATCATTGAACATTGAGTGGAATCTTTTTCTGTTGGAATCATCTTGTCATTGCTTTCACACACTGCCTCTTTTCCTAAAGTTAAATATGATTAAAATAATAATATATGTATAATATCTTTGTTAAGTATCTAGTAGTTATATAAACACTAGTGTACTATTGAACTTGTCACAAGACACATATTAGGATCATCTATATATATGAATTAGCTACCAATTAACCAATTAACTAAATGTATATCGGGGGAAAATCATTGTCCTGTCTGTACCTGCAATATAGAAAATTATAATGTAATTTTTATATTTAGAAATAAGTAAAACTTGCTATAACGCGATTTAAATAGAGACCCATTCAAACAATGATCATCCAATGTAAAAAAGAAAAGAAAAAAAAAAGAAATTGTACTAAGAACGCCTCCTTTATCTTTTAAATTTACGGTACGTAGCTTAAAACAACAAGAAAGCCATGGGCCACGTATCGCTCACCTGAACAAAAGTTCTTGTATCATTTAATTTCGAAAGGGTTTATTATGAAGTGAACTCTGAAAAACTATTGTAAGACTCTCATTTATTTCAAGATTTTGTCACATGTTAAGCCATACATAAAAAGGAGCAGAACAATCCCCGACGCCACGTGTTTATATTTTGAGATACATGCTAGCAATATAGTAAATTCAACAAAACTGATGGTTAGGTCCTAAAAGTTGGTGAACGAATAATCTAATTATAAATGGAAGTTTCATCACCTGATTCTTTGTAATATTCTTGATTATAAATGTCTTGTTTTTAATCTTAATTTGATGTATAATTACTTACGTGATTTCATAATTTTGATTTCCTGGATAATTTTCCAACGATGACCAACTGTTAAATTCAACTCTTTAAGAATCTCTTTCAAGTCTTTCTCGTCCGATTCTAGCAGCAAATATAATTCAATGTTCTGTTCCTTAAATTTCTCTACGCAATCTTCCATTTTTATTCGATTTAAGAAAGATTCAATTGTTTCGTTTTCCATGGTGAGTGTTTGTTGAAAGAAAAGAGTTACAGATCTGCAATTGAAATATGTTATGTTTATTCAGCACACTTAAAAGTATTGTTTTATGATTTTTAAATATCTATTTTGTGAGTTGCATTCTCAGATTAGTAGAAACATATTTTAAACAAGAGATATTTTTATCGTATTATGTGCTTATTTTTTTTTTCCACAGTAATCCCAATTTAAACACATGCAGTACATAGCAAAGACTGACAGCACTTAAGGACATGCGATTTTGCGAGAAAATAAACTTTTAAACGAATTCTTCTTTCAACTGCAGAAATGGTCAACATCTAAACTGCAACTTTACGTAATTGCTTAAAATTAAAGTATGTTGTTACCAACTACGAATTTGTTTTCATAGGCGGAGGTCAACACGATTTTTAAATATCCCTACGATAATGAGAACGCCAACTTTTTTACTGAATGCATACATAGTCAGCGCATGTTTGTCTTTTGTTCTCCGTTTCATAGTAGTTGTATATTTGCATTACCAAAGTTTTGTCAAAGGGAGATAAATAGACAAAAATGCACTCGTGGTTTAAATGAAAAAAAACCGTTTCTTCTTACTTTTGCTTTCCCTGTTGTAACCAAGAGTTGATGCATGTTGATTAATATAATTCACCACGTGATTTCTTACCTCAGATATATTTGTGAATACAAAATCTATCACGTGACGTGTAAGGTAGCATGTTATGTGCTAGCTAGGACAATGTTTTCGAACACGTGAGGCAGTCAAGTATTGATTCAAAGTCTTCTGTTCTTACATGGGCGTGTTCTAATTGTTGAAACCATAGTAAATAGTATACTTGTACCATATAGAATAGATAGGGTTATGGTGAAAGAGTGATCACATGAACTTTTATACATGACATTGTTATTCATGCTAGTCTTATTTTAGTACCATTCTGATAATGTCAGCTCCACCTCTCATGCATATGAATATCAATCTTTTTTTTTATCAGGGGAAGATAAGCAAAAATTCTCCTTTTTTCAAAAATTGTAAGAAGAAAAACATAGAATGAGCTTATTGTATCACAGTCTAAAATCTTAATTCATGTTGGAAGTTGACTAGACTCTTTACGAAATTTTAACAAAAGTGATATTAGGTTAAGAAATAAACGCAACAGAAGCGACTAAAAAGGGCCCTAAACCCGGCGCTAAAGTAATCCTTTATTACTTTATGTTAATAGCACTCGTGTTGACATATTGCACAACTTTCATTTTTTTTCTTCCTTTTTTTTAAACTGAGCACACCTTGGAATGAGCAGGATTTTGATGTCTATAAAGATTCTAGAATATACATAATTTACATGAAAGAATTCATCTTTAGTAAGCATTTTTATTATCAAAAGTAATTCCAAAATATTATTCTTATTTATTCTCATTTTGAAATAAAAATTGTTAAAATTAAAATCATTTTTTAGCAATTTAAAATGATTTCAATGACCAATAAAATTTAAAAAAAAACCGCATAGTAATAATTGAAATTATATGCAGCATTGATAAAACCATTGCTGTATTTGCAATGCATATAAATCCAAATAATTATCTGTTTGTGGACAATTACTTGCCAATGGTAAAAATTACGTGATCTCAATATAAAGGTAAATGTATATTTTAAACACCGCTTTTTTGCAATAAATCTTCTGAATGCTATTAATTCGAATTTCAAATTAACCCCAAGGGTCAATTTAGAACTAGAAAAAGGTATTTGACAACTTTTTATTTTAATTGTGGAGGACCTCTTACCAATGTCACATTGCCCATGCAAACAATTTCTTATCCATGCTTTATCAGGCAGCTGCCAAACATATATAATTATTTTGGTCGCCTAGAAATATTAATTTGCTGACTTTCAGACGATAATACGGTGACTGTAAATGTGATTATTTTAGTACGTGGTTAAGTACAGATTTTCTATGGCCAACATACAATACGCATGGGTATTATAAAGGTTGATGCTAGATATATCACACTAAAGATTTGAGTTGTTTACCATACGCGCGGTGGTATTTTACGCGGATTCAAGCTTACCACGTAACTGCTGTAATTTCCCAACGCGTAGATAACAACTTTTTAAGTAATTTATCCGTGCAGAATAAATCATATGCCTCCACCAGAAATGTGTCTAGCTACCACCAAATAATTAATTGACGGCTGCAGCATAATTTATGGAATATCTTTCAGATAAAGTACATTACTGGCACTAATTGGCTTCGGTACACATCAGTTTCTATACGAAGAATTCAACATGGTTTGTAGTCTTTTCATTTCATACAATAAAAATCTTTAAGATATTTACAAAAGTTTGTAGAACAAATAATGTAACGTTCTGCGATTATTTTACATCTTATATCATGAAAAAGGACTGTTTCTAAAATAAAAATTCAGATGAATAAATAATGCAAAAACAAGTTTGAAATAAATTTGAAACAAAGATTATTTTTTTTAAAAACTCGTTAAAAATTATTTACCAACAAGCTTCTCCAGCAATTCTCATATTAATGCCTATGTTTCTCTGTTATGAGATTATCAATAAGCATTTGCTTTATTACAAAAAAAGATAAATAAAACTAAATCTTGATATAGGTAAGTTTCTTTATTTCCCAATAATTATTTATTGGATAAAATTCATTTAAAGCTTACAGACATTCTATCACAAGTGTTGAAAATACTCTTACTTCGGTGCAGGCGTTTCGAAGTTTATGACAAAATGTATTAATTCTTAAGTAAATATGATTGATTTTGCTTGGATTTCAGAAACGTGTTCATGTAATAGAAGCCAACAGGTTTTTTGTTGGATTTTTGGTTGTTGTTTTTTTCTTTTACCCCCACTTTGCTGAATATAATATGGTCTGAGAGAAAGTCTGAAGGAACCGGCCTTTTTTCTTTTATTTTTCAGTGATATATTGAACTGTTACTTTGGCTGTCCTTTCAAGGAATTTGTTATTTATTTTGAACTTTAAATACAGCTTTCAAAAATGCGCAATAATTTTAAAGTGTGTTATACAAATACTTGCATTTAAATAAAGTCATTTTAAATAAAGTATTACGTAAAATTGCAGCATGAATCCATTTAATGCATTTATGTTCAAATGTAGTTCAACTGCAGTGACCTGTTTGTGTTTCAGGAATTCAAAAATATTCATATCAAGAGCAACGATTTAATGGGCATCAAAGAATAAAACATGTGCCTATCAAAATTTTAAAAAGTCGGTATTGAATTTCAAAAAGAAATCAATATGTTTATAAAAGTATGCATTAAAATGTCATGAAAGCAGTTTATATCTAAAAATATGGAAAACGGTTAATAGTCTTAATGTCATAGTCAACGAGAACTAATCATACTAAAAGCATCGTTCCATTAATATGCAATATGGCATATTTAGCATATTAGTCTCACGTCATTGTTAATGGTGAATACATAAAATATATCGGGGGTGGGAGCAATCCAGTGCCAAGATGGCAGGAAGTAATTATAAATTTCTATTTTAAATTAGTAAGCTAGTAAATATAAATGGAACGACCAGTGCGATGAAATACGATGGGATGCATACAAAATGAATCAAACTTAAGATAACTTCTTAAAAACGATAAAATCTACTTTAAAAAAAAAATATGCAAATACCTTAGAAATAGGTTGCAAATTGTAAACGGTACAAATTTAACAATGTATTTTTAAAAAGCTGAGAAGCATTAAATTAAATAATCAGATTAAAAATTGAGTTAAAAGTTATTTATCGTACAAGTTGAACCCAATAAGACTTCAAAACTTTTGCAATTAGTTGTCAATTGAGAAAGGCAAACATATGGCAATTAATGTAAACATGTAAGGCGTAGTTGAAAGGGAAAATATCAGTTTAAATCTACAAATAAATGAAAAATGTATCTAAACATAAATTCTGAACAATCTAAAAGCTTTACTCCTTACCTTAAGCTTGCTGTCTGAAACTATGTAATGTTGCCTGAATTCCGCAATCTAAACACATTTCATTGCATGAATGAGTCTGTTCAGTTTGAACACGAACTAAGGGCTTTTTAAAAGATAAGCAACAAACTAGTGTCATATCCTTATCGGACATTTTGAAATTAACTTTGACGTTGCAACCTAAGCCGATACTGGATTTTTAGAATGGGTTTTTAGCTAACCTGAACCAAAGATTCAAGTGAACTTTTCTGTTCACTTATTGTCCTTCGTCTGTCCGTCTGTCCGTTCGTCTGTCAGTATACTTTTCACATATTTTGACTTCTTCTCAAGAACCAAAGGGCCAAATTTAACGAAACTTGCTACGAAGCATCCTAATGAGGAGGGGATTCTAGATGGTAAAATTAAAGGTCAAATCCCTTCTTAAAAGGGAACTAATCGGAAAAAGTAAAAATAGGATTCATGTCTTACAAATCTTCTTACGAACCACTGTACCAGAAATACCAATATATAGTGAAGACTATAAATTCTTAAAATTGAGACCGCCAGACCAATACTGGGGCCCCAAGAGGGGTTCAAAGTTTAATACATAGAAATATATAGGGAAAATGATCTTCTTGTCAAGATGTATAGCTCCAAGTTGTGATATTACTATGCAAGCATCCTAAAATAATGTAAACTATAAACAGTTTTAATTGTAGTTTTAGGTCCAATTCTGAGGCCTCAAGTGGGGTTCAAAGTTAAACATAGAAATATATATGGAGAATATGTTTAAAATCGTCTTCTTAAGACTACAATGCTACAATTTATGAGATAACTATGCCATCAACCTTAAGATAATGTAGATTCTAAATGTTAATATCGTGACAGTCGACAACTTCTGTTTGGCATATATAAATCCTTGTTTATTTATGCAATTTGGTCCCTACAGCAGTTCTTATACCACGTTTTTTTTACTTATTAACAAATATATTTTAATAGATGTTATAGTTTATTGACAATCAGTTACATATGTAAGATATCACTTTTTCGAGAAAAGTAACAAAAAGTATCTGTAGTTTCTACATTTAGAAACTGATACAAATTAGTATGGTTACCCGTACTATTAACTAGATTCAAATGTCGCTTTTACATAACAGAGTTATATTCAAATGGAGTCAATGCCAAAGTCCTTTTTAGTGTCATTGATTTCAAATTCATGCAAAATCATTTGTACAGTATTCTGCTTTTTGTATTCAGTTCTAAATTCGAAGTTGTGAGATTGGTAATGTTTATATGGTTTTAAAATCAAACATTTAATTTTAAGAAAAAATACATTCTTTTTAAGCCTGTTGTAACATAATAATAAAGATTTGTTTGTGAAAAATATCCAAATGGGATGACGTATGCAATCGATCGTGGATCTAAGGGATGGGGAATTCAAACTTATTAAGGTCACTGATTAAATTAACCTATAATAGGCCTCGGCCCCCCTTCCCACAAATACCCCCCCCCCCCTCCCCAGAATAAAATTTTCTGAATTCACGCATTTGATGAGAAGATCATGTGCCTATTTCTGATCAATGTTAGTAATTTATTTCTCATTGTAAAAGAGACCATGATGAATAATTTTCTCTTCCCCTGTAAATTCACTGGTATCAGTTCCTGTTTAGAATTTGTGCGATTTTCAGAGTGAAATAATGGTGAAGAAATGACAAGTGATCCGAAAAGTGAACTCATACTGGTTATTTGTACAAGGTTATACGATAAAAAAAATCTAAATACCAAGCAGGCAATGCAATCCCTCCTCCCTGCACCATCACCGCCATCTCTATATCCAACCTAAGAAAAAGGAATGGACCCAAAACTAGTAAACATACGGGGTCATTTTTTTACAACCAACACGGAGAAATATGACCCTAAGACCAAAACTTCTTTGCAGTTTCGTCGTTACACAGGCATGAACTCGTAGATTAAAAACCTTAAACATCTAATTTCTGAGTGTCCGTAGACTTACAGTTAATGATAGAAGAAATCAAGTTAAATATGTTCATTTTGCTATTTTTAGCGACACACTTTTCGTCAAGCTTTACTAATGTTCGAGTTTAAAAACTGATATGGTACAAATGTATATTCAAGCAATAGAAATCGTATTTACATTGAATTTTGACGTCAAGGCGGCTCAGCGAAAATACATCAAATTGGTAGAAATCCCAGATGAATACCTTTTTAGGCCAAGCAATTGTCGAAACAAAAACTATACGCTGACAAGGGATAAAGAGTTTTAGTTCATCATCTTGTTTTCACTGATTGTTTAACTAGAATTTAGAGAAAGGGACTAAACTGAAAGTACTTTTTACACAAGAACCAATGTCGATTGTATTAAAATATAAACAAAATGAACAAAAGGACTGCAGGAGACATTCAAAGAAATTTGACTTTCGGGTAAAACTAATTCAATTTTTTCACAAAAAGTAAAGATTGAGAGAAAATGTCAATGATGCCATCTTGAAATAAAAACAAAAAAATGAGAAATATAGAAACTCTCTTAATTGTCTTCGTTTGTAAGGTGATAAAAACACAGGGACAATGAAAAGCGTTAAAATGACCTTGAGAAAAGTTTGCGGTTGCGCCGGGCTACTGGACGAAGGCATGTTGATACGCTTACCAGAATCGATCTAATCATGCAATGGACACACCGCTCAGGAAAGACTTGAACAACTCGACTAAAAATATAAAAAGCTTTTGGACGCCCGGCAGATGACAAGAGACGAATACTTTGACTGGGGCTTTTGAAGTGTAGGAAAGAGCATCTTTACGAAACTTTTAAGAATGAAGCATAAGTTTAGAGGTCAAAATTGTTTTTATTTCTCATTAATATCGCCAGCCATTATATATATATTTATATTTCAAAACAGCCAGGGATCACTATTGCATACCATATGCTGGAACTATGGTAACTGGTTACAACTTATGTAAATCGGATTAAAGATAATCATAAACAATTTCATACATAATATCATATAAAAATATCATGCATCACTAATAGCATTTATCTAGACAATATAGATTTATTTTTCTTAGTATCTCGTACGTTTGACTTGTACAAATTTATTTTCACTTGCAACAACACGCTTCCGTAGAATTAGAATTGTGCACATTCAGATTTCTGAACATTGGCCTCAATGATTTTCTAAATTCTTAAAAATACATTGGTACCATAATCGACATGTACTTATGTTTAATGTAAGAGATTTAACAGTTTGCAATTTAGCGAATATAAGCATAAACACGAAATATGTTTATTTCCGGTAGAAATTTATAACTAATTGTATTTGATCAATCGGTAAATGCATGTACTGTGAACGGCACTTTTAAAATCACTTTAAATATACAGCATATAGTTAAATGTATCATTACATTTGAGTTTGTTTCAATAAATATGTTTCTATAATACTATGATGTACAGTCTTTAATGTACACAGTGCTATTACCATTAACAGATTTTGTATTCAACGAATATGGTGTTTTATCGTTAAAAAAGCACATTATCATAGTGGATAACAAATATGAATGTTTTAGATTCTTTTAAATACTTCATTTTCTACACTGTAACGTAGTTTTGCGTACTTAGTATGAAAACTCTTTCTAACATCATTTATTTTTAGATTATAAAAGAAATAACATTTATTAGATTACAAATGCATTGGCAACATGATAACAAGTTATAAATGCTCGATTTTGATTTTTTAGACATAATAGAGAGGTTTAGCAAACCAACGTGTACGCGTACGTGTACGTGTAGAACGGAAAATATGTGCATTACGTCACCAGTTTGTGTAATGACGAATTTCTACACGTATGTACCCGAATGAACATACGTGTAAATTGCAAAGTACCCGTAAGGTCGAACTTGTAGCCTCTGTTTCCCTGTTGTCTATTAATTTTAATAAAAATGTTAACTTTTCTTAAGCCTGAATATTCAGTGCGAATACTGATATCTACCAACATAAATTTTCATTAGTGTTTAATATGTTATTGGAGTTTTATTTCACGCATCTCTTCCTCCAAAACATGCAGTGGCTCCGTTATCTTATTAATTTGCGATAAATAAAAATGTGCATATATAATAAATGGTGTTTAATAAAATTAACACATGCAGAAATCCTACTTTTCGTTTATAACCCACATTCTCAGCTTAGTAGGAGAGGATATCCATAATTACATTAAAACATTTACACGTACAAGTACACGTTACAACTGCTAAACAAGAAAAGCAATTGAGCTGGTACGCGTAGTTCTAACTTGTAACCTACACGTACAAGTACACGTACACGTTGGTCTGCTAAACCTCTCTAATGTTTTTACAATGCATTGCAAATGTATTTTTAAGATTGTTATATGACAAATATTCCCCACAGTTCCCGTATTACATTCGGATGCCTCAACTCGACTAAAGAATTACTTAACGAGCCGGGTCTAATTTGTTCTGCCCTACATTTTTTAATGAAATTTTTTACATGAATTTCTACTGAATAATTATTATTTTAAGATGAAAAAATAAGGCATTTACCACACCGTTTGTTTAAGGGGTCATCTCAAAGTTTGTTGATTTTTAACATGGGGCCCCATGGGATTTTGCTTGAAATGTATCAATTTTGCACATTTTTTACATATTTTTTAAACTTCTGCCCTAAGGATTTCTTTTTCTGTTCTACATATTAAACTTATTGCTAAAAGGCATCAAATGGTCAAACTAAAAAAACCTTTTACCTCCTGGTTTGTTCCAGGGGTCTTATCAAAGTTGTTTTTTGTATGCCCAATTTCCCAGATTTGTCGGATTATGGCAATTTTTATTTGACTAAGGCGGAAATGTTGATCTTTATAGTATTATTGAAACATGCAGATATATTTACGTAATAAATAAATATATAACATTACATATTAATGGTCATTAATATAAAATACACAGTAACTGTCCTGAAATATATGAATTAATCTATATTTAGGCGGGTTAAGAAAACGTGACAGAAGGCTAGGCTTGCTAAACCCTCTTCACGTTTGACCCGAGCCGAAATATAGCTTATACTTCGAGACATTTATATTTATTCCACAATATAATATCAATTTTACGCATCAAACGAGCTATTTTCAACATATTTCGCTAAATATCTGCAGTTGAAACTATCACGCCATGGCGTCAACAAAGCAAAAAGATGCGTACTCGTTCTGTTCTCGGCCTCGTTAAAGGATTAGCCTATTGGCATTCTTTGCCAACTACTTGTTTTATATAAACATCTTAAACAAGGCATAATCTATAAATTCATATTTTAAGACGTTATCAACATGTGGCTCTCTTAGTTGTCAGTATTTTATTCTCCATTTGGAAGTACTAAATGAATAAAAGAAAAAATGAATAGCTCGTTAGGCAAGAAAATGGGACATCTGTATGTAATTGTAAAAAATTGTGATGCACCAAAATGTTAATCAAAACAGCAAGCGAGTCAAATCAAACAATTAAAAATGGTGAAGTTTCGAAAATAAGTTTTAAATCATTCAGAAGCTTAAACACATTAACCTTAAAAAAAAGTAGGAACAATAGCTGACAAGAATAATTGGGTGCCGCATTTTGATATATGCTTACGATTTGCACACGAGCTACATCTATGAGTGACATAAAGGAGAAATTGAAATCATAGAAAGAGATTAATGCAGGTTGATTTTTATTTGATTTTAGAGTGTTTTTGAAAAATTAAATGTCAAACATTTTTTTCGAAAGTTTTTCCAAGTAACAAAAATAACACATGAAGAAGGGAAAATAAATATCATTTCTTTAAGTTCCCCCGGCGCAATTTAGTGCCTCTTAACCTAGATGTAGATACTCATCAGGTTAAGGTTTTTTTAATAATTGTTCAACATGTCTTTCTCAACTTGAATGGCTGTGCAAATCAATAGCTAAAAACACATTGATTACATCTTTGCATTCTCATCCCTCTTTTATTTTGATTTAGTTTGCATACCCCAAAGCTCCATAACCATAATTTTAAACAAAGAACATGAGCTCAAATACGTAATTAAGCAAAAACAGAGAAGAATACAATGACAAACATTAAATACCCTTGTCAAGATAGCTGATATAAAAATAAAAGATGCTTTAAACTGATATGCTAAACGTGTTTCAATGGAGGCACTGGCCATTGTGATTTTTAATTTAACGCTACTGTAAGGATTCCTCGCAACAACAACAAAATCACGACATAATGTTAGGACCTATTGATAGGTATATTGTGCAATTCGTAAAAAACTTCAAAGAGTTACCATACAACAATAATAAATATTAAATCCATTGCATCAATTCTTTGTAAGAATCAAAAATTTACTTTAGGTTCTGGGTACGCATAATCACTACTTTTTTATATTTCATACATGGTCACACCCACTCACTCATGTCATTTAAAGTAAACAACCCCCCCCCCACAGAATAGAACATGTAAATCTATATGCACTTAAGGTAAAATATCACCTGAGGGTGTGTGTTGCAACCACTTTTGAAATAAAACCACTATTGAAATAAATTATTTCAATAGTGGTTGGGAATGCATTTCATTAGAATAATCACTTTGCAACCACTATTGAAATAAAACCACTATTGAAATAATTTATTTCAATACTAGTTGGGAATGTATTTCATCTGAAGAATCACTTTACAACCACTATTGAAATACAACCACTACTGAAATAAAATATTTAAATAGTATTCCGGGATGTATTCCATTTTGAAAATCAATTTACAGACAGTGTTGAAGTACAAGTACAATTAAAATAATTTTTTCGATCGTAGCTTAGAATGAATTTCTTCATTAATTTTTCTTTGAAAATTTACATTTTTTTCTTTACATTTCTCTTTCTACAAACATATCATGTCCTATGGTATTGTATATTATTTGAACAATTGTACATCTTGTAAATTGCCAGAACTTCTATTCAAACCCCCTGTATATTGAATTATTATTTATTGATAAATATTATTATAAATATCACTATTAATATAAATTATTTCAATAGGTGTTGGGGTTACTTCCTAACGACCACTATTGAAATATATTATTTCAATAGTGGTTTAGGATGCGATTCCTTTCAACCACTATTGAAATAATTTATTTCAATAATGGTTGGGGATACCTTTCATTTCAACCACTATTGAAATAAAGTATTTCAATAGTGGTTGAGGATGCATTTCAGTTTTATGTTTATTATTATGTCTGTTTGTAACACTTTCCTTTCTGCTAGGGGAGTTTCTTAAGAAAAGAAGTATGCCTTATGAGATGATGAATTCCTTTTTGATTATGATGTTCTTTGATTTACCTCTATATGGTCATGTTTCCCAAACCACCTGTCATCTGAAACCGAAAGTGTTATGCACAGTCGGAATAATAGGCATTAGAATAACTTCCTACCACGATTAATTTTTTTTATTTCAATAATGGTTGTAATGAACTGCATCCTTAACCACAATTGAAATAAAATAATTCAATAGTGGTTGTAATAAAATGCCTACCTAACCACGATTAAAATAATTTATTTAAAAAGTGGTTATAATGAAACGCATACCCAACCACTATTGAAATAATTTATCTTAATAGTGATATTCATTATTACATAAATCTATAATGATATATAAGCTATAAATTATTTTTTAATATGCAGGGATTTTGAATAGAAGTTCTGGCAATTTACAACGTTGTCTTCTAGTACAAATAATTTACAATTTCCATAAAACATGATACATCTATAGAAAGAGAAAGGTAAAGAAAAATATGAAAACAATTCTATATGTTAATCTGCGAGGATTGGTTATTTCTGCACAACAGTGAAAATCCTAAAATAAGTACATTTACACATAGTCTTGATTACTATTACCATAAAATATGCAAGTCTTTAGTACCTTAATTGTGTATTTGAATTGTTTGTTAAATAAAAACAAATGTATATGCATGTTTATCTGCGAGAACTGGTTATTTACTTCTACACAGCAGTGAAAATTGTACTATAATTGTGTATTTGATATTATTCGTTAGATTTCTCGCATTTCAAAATAGTTTGCAAATATGATATACAACTTCTTTCTTTCCAAATGTGTTACAGTGATTACATAGTTATGATTATAAGTAATTCATTCCCATCTACAATTAAAAAAAAAATTTAATTGTAGTTGAACTTTAATGGTGCCTGTAAAGTAGTTCTTATCATGAAATACATCCCCAACCTCTATTGAAAGAATTTATTTCAATAGTGGTTTTATTTCAATAGTGGTTGCAAGGTGATTTTTCTAATGAAATACATTCACAACCACTATTGAAATAATTTATTTCAATAGTGGTTTTATTTCAATAGTGGTTGCAACAGGTGTGTCAAGATTTTGAGCCATGCCCATTCGGCAGGTTCAAGGTCATTTAAGAGAAAAGTGCAAAAGAAGGTGTTGCAAAATAGCCGGACTATTCCCTAGCGTGGAAAGAACCTTTAAATATCAGTATCCTTTTAGAGCCATATCTAAACATTGACACATACGTAGACGACTAAAGCGGGTATGTTCCCTAAGTAGGAAAAATAAACATTTTACCCGCACATGTACGGCAACCACTTAAAAAAGTAAGAACGATAACCATATATACTGTATTTGAATGTTAACATATATCAATTTGATTTCTACCGTCCAACATGTTTAAAATATAATTCTTGATATACATGAATAAATTTGATTCTTGCTCTTTAAAACCGTCAGAGTTATAATTATAATCATTCCATGTTCTTATAGTATCTAAATCAACGCTAAGTCTCTATCAAAAGGTACAACAAATTTATCCGTAAATATTTTCATTAACCTTTTGCTTCATCAAGGATTTAAACTTTTTTTAAAGATTTTTGTTTTTGCTTTTAACAACCTGTACATGTATCTTTGAAATCAACATACCAAGTTATTTCGATCATAAAAAGGGTGACAAATCAACTTTCTACATTGATGCATACTGAGTACATTGTTCTAAAATCTCGTGTTTAGGAGAAAGTGTTTATCAAGGTTATTACGGGTAATGTTAAAATATTCGCACGCATGCAAAATATTGCATGTGTTAAAAACAATTATTTTGACATTCTTAAATTACCTATATACATCACCTTTTAATGCAATTACAAGAAATATCTATAGAGAATTTCAACTATTTCTGGATCGATTTGAACCCAGACAAAAAGAGTAAAACATGGTCTTAAATTATTCGAACTGTGTTACCACTTGATTTAACTAAACATGAATGAAATAGTTGCAATTTAACACATCGTTTTACATTTCAAAGGTAATTATAATGATCTTTTCAAAAAGTCAGATGTATTAATTATAAAAGATATGCCATTTTGGAACAAAAATTGAAAGTGGCAGTTTTCAAGAAACTGTCCTACTTTAAACGTTAAAATAATTTTGCATGATGAGGATTCCCTTTTTATGAAGCATGAAATCTCTCACGTTTGTCTTTGTAACCATTTATAAAATAATTTCATGGTCTTTAATTAAATAATAATTAAAAACTTTCCAAATTAAATTCTACACTAATTTATAATTTACAGACAACGATGCATGCAAAAAGGATTTACATCGTATTCTGTAATTCTTTTACTCCTTTAGGAAAAATTAACCAAGGAACTGCTACACCTCATTTGTGTCTGTTCACTATCTTACTTACAGAGAAAAACTGGAAGTTCTTACTTCACACAAAAGTTGCGTATGTCCTGAGGGTCTGTCATTATTTTAACCCAAGGTCATTTGGACAAGTTTAAGGTCCAGAAAGGAAAGGTGAAAGATTCCTGCCCAGTCTATACAATGTATTAAAATATAAACATAGATAAACATTAGAAGTTTACACTTTACAAAACGTTTGCTAGTCATCTAGGGGTGTGTCATGGTTTTGACCCAAGGTCATGTTGGAAATGTATAATTAGCGGGTTTATCAATTGTGAGCTTGCCCACAGAACCTCTAATTATCATTTTACCTGATTTTTAATCTAATATGCAAATGAATAGTAAACGAAAATAATTCTTAATCAATGCTATTCAAATCAGTCCTATCAGTCCTTAATAGCCGATAAGAAAGTAGGACAGAAACAGCTGTTTAAATGATCAGCTGATTTCCCAAGATTTAAAACGGTTTGAACAAAAAATGAGTGATAGTCTCATACTTAATTAGACAGTAAACTATTACAATGAGTAAGTGGGTTTTTTCTTTATCTCTGTCTCTGTCTGTCTGTCTCTCTCTCTCTCTCTCTCTCTCTCTCTCTCTCTCTCTCTCTCTCTCTCTCTCTCTCTCTCTCTCTCTCTCTCTCTGGGTAGAACCGTTTCATATTTGCCAGCGCAGTTAATTCAATAATTTTAAAAAAAGTTTAAACTGTTTTTACAAATCATACAATATAATGATTCTTTGTTGACATGCAATGAAAAATAAAACAAGTTTGTTCTAGACGTGGGCATTTGTAGGTGTATACAATACATCTTTTATGTTAATGTCCATTTCTATGCAAAACTAAAATCTTTAGACTGTAACTAGACATATTTTCATCCGCCTAGTAAAATTCCCTCTATATCTTACGAAAATTGTAATTCATAGCTCTGTAGATACAGGCAGTATTGAAATATACACGCCACGTTTATTATATGTTTATCTATTGGTCGAAAATTTTAGCAACCTACGAAAAGTCACGGACTGCTCGAAATAAGCATTGTCAGACTCAAATTCAATAACTTACTTAATATTACCTATCTTATGTACAAGCGATCTACAAATTTACTAAAAGTAACATGTAAATATAAACAACAAAATGCTTTCTTTAATGAGTCGTCCGGGTTAAAAAGGTTGCAATCATTGCAGCAAAAAATCATATACTGTTTGATTTATTATTTATGATTTATATATATTTATGTATTTTTTCCTGCTATTTCGCAAGCGGCCAGTTTTACCCACGAGATCATAGAAAGTCAAGTAATCAATGCACAAAACTTATATAGATAATAGACATTAGACAGAAAATGCGTTAATCGCTTTCATTTTGTCAATCGTCACTTCCTTTCTCACCGGAAGGGTTCAAACAAATCAAGCTGTTTGAAAGTTTAACAGTTTTTCTTTGATAATTTTAGTAAAATTGATAAACAATAAAGTACAAGTGTTTAATGCTCAAGAAATACTAACTTTTTATTTTCACTGAGCATTTCCGTTTGTCCGTTTCCTGTCAAGAGACAAAATAAAAACCAATTACTCCACGAGATCTCAAAAACGAGGATAACTTGGACAACCAAACTTTGTGGGATTAAAGCCCTAAGAATATTTCCGTGTTTACATTATTTTGTTTGAATCGTCGTTACTTCAAGTCGTCACCGGAAGTACTTAAAAAAAATTCCATATTTGTTTTACATGGAATGAATACCGTTACAGTACCGATCAGACCCAACCTAACAAAAAGTTTTCCCAAACTAAACCCTGGGTATACTTTCTGGGTTTACTCTGGGTTTACTTTGGGTTCACTAGAGTGGACCCAAAGTAAGCCCAAAGAAAACCCCAAGTAAACCCAGAGTGGACACACAAAGTAAACCCAAATCAGAAGTATACTCCTGAAACAGACGCTACATCTGTATTCGCAATATACAAAGGGTAGAAATTAAACGCAGTAAGATGGTAAGACAAAAAACGGTCTGTTTCACGCTTCAGTGCAAACAGTTGACTGCAAAAGCAATTCCTGAGTAAACCCAAAGTTAACCCAGAGTAAACCCCGAGTGGACCTATATTTTCTAAAAGTAAACCCCAAGTAAACCCCAGAAGTAAAGCCAGGGTTTAGTTGGGGTTTACTCTGGTGTAAGGTTGGGTCTGATCGGTACTGTATATCATTACACGATCTTAAAAATGTTAAATAAGCAAACATATTCTACTTCCGGTGAGTTATATCAAATATCTTAGGTACCTAGCCTTTTTACAAATTTGATACCCGCGAGATCATAGTCATTGTAAGTGATTGAGACATTAACTTTTATTAATAATAGACGATTGATGAAGATTTGTTTAACGGGGTTTTTTTTTGTTTACCGTCACTTCCGGTACTCACCAGAAGAGTTCAAACAATTCATCTTTTTAACAAGTTTAACCGATTGTCTTTGGTGTTTCATCTAACATGATAAACGGTGATGTACACTAGGCAAATGTATAAAAAAACTAGAGACGAGCTCGTTGCAAGCAACGATTAGGTTTTCCGTCGTAGCTGCGTCATACTTGTGACGTATTACAAAAAATTGATAGCTGACCATAGTACAATATTAGATGTGTAAACACTGAGAAACAAAGTATTATATACTGTGACCGCGTAGATTTTACGGTGAGAATTCGTCTGGATCTGCATCGGTCGTGTGCAGTACGAACCGGGTGAGGGAATGTTGGCGTAAAGTGTAAAAGGTATAAGGTTGTGGCGCGCTGTGGGCCATAAGCTAAAACGAAGGGTAGGTTTGCCGTATTCCCGAAGGTCCACCAGTATACAGTTCCAGAGAAATAAACAGGCAATTGATGCAAGATTCCACATTATTGGACGAGACTCAACGATGGCAACATTATAACAATTTAACAGACAGACATGTTTCAAACAATTCGGATATGGCCAGTAGTGGCCTCCGGACTCAAGACTCTGGGAGAGTCGGACGTGGCCGGGGCTGGGCGCCGTATTCCAGACTGCACATTGACAATTGTACATAACTATTTATAAGAATCTTAACAATGAGTATAAATTGACAGGTAATAATATAAGTAAGCTGAGTGAAAGGTTCACAGATATAAAATAATGAAATAAATTCAGTGAGTCTTTGATGTCCAAGAAATGAAAATCTGATAATTGCACAATGTTGTTTTGAGAGATTAACAGTCCTTGAGACATGACACTCTGTCTCTTTGAAATCCCATATAAAGTCTGAAAAGTGTCAATCACTAAATAAAAAAGTAACCTTGTAAGATATAAACTGTGAGAAAAAATTACAAATTTTAGAAGTAAAGTAAAAAAAAAATAATTATAATTGAACAGTGCATTTTGCACGACGATACTACATGTTTATAAGCAAATACAGATCTTAACACGTTGTCTCTAGTTTGATTCGCCGCATTTTATTCACAGAGTGGGACTGTGGTTATGCCCGGTACGATGGTAAAAAGACCATTGGCATACGTTTTACACGCATTTTTATTGAACGCAAGCGCCAATGAATCTCTTAGTATATATGCGGAGATCCTGGAAATTTTACAAGGGGTTTTGAAAAATAATTTTGTATTTCGAGGAGAGGGAACATGCGCGGATCAGAAAATTTTTCCGGGATGGGGGTTGAAAGTCAGACGGTTATTTGAGTTTGCCAAGGGATGTCCGAGGCATATTTGGTAAGTTTATAATGTACACGTAATTGAAAGATATTTCGCTGGGGGGGGGGGGGTCTGGAACCCTTCCCCTTCTAGATCCGCGCACGGAGAAGACCGATGCCGGTAATTTTACTATAATTTTAACCATTTTTATTAAATATTCATGTTCATAATTATCAGAAAACCAATATAACCTTTCAAAGCAGTTAAAACTTAAGATACGAATCATTTAGTCTCGGTGAGTATTGCGTCCGCGTACGGAAAATAATGGCAATTTTCAAGAAATTCGGACGGACGATCTAGATCTGTGTCCTAGGTCGTCCATCCGATTCTTTTTCTGACTAAAAGCTACAGACCTGCAGTTAGAGATTGTCAAACTCTTATTGATTATGTCAATTTGTTTGTCTCAAAGAATCATTTTTTAAATCAATAAAGTTTTACCTTAAAAAAAAAGAAAGAAATCGGGCACAATTTTCAATGTTAGCATTTTAGAATTTTATGGTCTAATAAAATTTCAAGAAACAACTCTTCATTGCTTTATCCGAAATATTGCATGAAAAAAAATTTACATCGCATTTTTTAAATTACAAAAGGATATTCAAAATGAACTTGGATTAACCGGTAACAAACAGGCATAAAGAGAGACTGAGAACCAATTTCTTCTCTTTTTTTACATCAAAAGAAATTCAAAAATAAATCAAAAAATATTTTTTCTTTGTATGCGTTAATGAAAATGTAGATCAGCAAGGGGTTCTTTGTCGTGCAAGCACCTACTTACATATATAATGTAACAGATTGTTACACGGGTCTACAACGATGACAAATATCGAAAAGGCAATATTGTGGGTGAAGGATGAATGTGTAGTTTGTTTTTGTAGTTTATTTTTGATACATGTAATTATATTTATCAGGATCGGTTATGTTTGTTAGTTTGTTTTGTTTATTAAAGAGGGGAATAATGAAATGAGTAATTTCCAAGCACGTAGCATCGTTTTTGAAAGGGGGGGAAACTCATCCAACAAATCTTGACAAGCAAAAAAAAGAAAAAAATTTTAAAGAATTTTCCAAAATTTTCAAAATTTCACTCATGATATCATGATTTTCATACCATTTTTTTTTACATGCTACAAAAAAGGGGGGGGGGGGGCAACTCCATGATAATTCAATTTTTTATGTAAATTTTTAAAAAATAGTTGCTGCGAGAAAAAGTGGGGAGAGGACATCTTTATGTCATATAACATGTGAAACTGATTTCATTCCACCCACAAGCTTGAAATAATGAAATAATTTTAAGGAAAACAATATAAATAGACGTCATAAATCCCATATCAAACGACATATTACCACTTGATTCTGCGCGTCTTTTTAATGAATTTATAAACAGCGGCAAATTCTAAAATGTATTTTTAAAGGTAATGTTAGCTGCAAGTCTGTAGACCTTGTTTGAAAAATTTCGGATGGTAGTCAATTTTTCCGGGATACAGACCGAGCGGTACATATGCAGTTAAGGTAACTAAGAATGATTCCAATAAAATACTTTGTTGAGTAATGCAAGCTTATAAGAAAGCAATACTTATATTTGTTTAAAATATAACACCCAAATACTTCGTCTTACATTCGCTATTTGTAGAACAAGCAGAACCAGTATTAGTCTGCCGGCCTCACCATATACATTGTTGGAATTTAATTGTCCTAGCATTGCATTGCTCTGCATGTACACAATTTCTTATAAAAATTAAACACTTAAAGTGTTCATCTATATGGCTACACATAACGTACACACGTGATTCAAAATAACCAACACGGAAAACGGTAAAGAATTCAGTCATTGATTCTACATTTTATAGAACTTGTAAAAAAACACATTGCGGGTCTGAATGTTTGTTGATATGTCAATCTATCAATATACAGTTTGTTAATTATTTTCGATTGCTAAGACTACAGCGTATTTGATGAACATTGAACAACATTTTTTCCATGCCACTTTTTTCCATGGAAGATAGCGAATGTATACAAGTATAAAGCATTTATAAAATTTATTTAATTACCTCTTTAGAATTGTGTTTGGAATAAATAATTTATAAGTTGCTGCTGAAGGTTGTTTGGTATTTTCGTTCGTAGATGTTTTGCAAGTAAAAAACCTGAAACGCGGGCAAAGTCATAATTAATATCCCCAATAACCGTAACTTAGAACTAGCGGCTTTGGATTCAAATATTATCGTATACGAATATTAAGTTCACTTTTTAAAATCATCTCCACGATGATAATTATATTATATCCATCGCAAATCAGTATTTTTTTTTTTTGCTTTAAAAGAATTGTTCTATCGGGAGCAATCCCGCGTTCGTTTAAATTGCCAGCGTACATTTGTCATGTCAGTAACACACATTGTGCTTTATAAGACGGCCGTGTATACGTATTGTAGAAAAGTTGAGTTTAAGTACCATGCATTGGAACCATTTTATTAACACATCTCCCAGTACTGAAACAATTCAAAATGTCTCTGTTACAGTAACACAGTGGGGCGACGCGTTAAACGTGTACGTCCAGCTGCACTATCGTCTAGGCGACGGCCTGAATACAGCTAGCGACTCTCCTATCGATCGGTTACCTGAGTCTCGTAATGCATCTAAATATAGACAGGGGCACAGTTAGGAAACAAACAACAAAAATAAGGTAAAAAAGGTTCATCTATATGAAATGAAAATGTACATATGAATAAAAACATTTGGGAATTTTATGTAGGATTATTTTTTGCGCACTACATGTATCAGTTAGTGCATTACAAGAAGCCCTTTCATAACCTCATAAACGTGCGCACCCCCACAAAAATGGACCGAACTGACAACAATTGTTTCTGCAAATACTGACTATAAATTACGAAAACATTAAATTGAATACTATAGAAGTATTCAAAATCAATTTCTTTACAACTTTGCTTCAATAATGCATTAGAAATGTTTATTCCTTTTTAAGTTATTGACAAGAAACTTTGGACGCCTCTAACTCCGTAATTATAAGGGCTAGCCCCTTTTTTCGGCATACCGAATGAAAGGTCTGAGTAAGACCAAGAACTTTTAAAATACATGTTATAACAAATTTTTATCAGGTAGAAAACTAATACGGAAAATACGCGAATTTTTTTGATTTTTTTTCTTACCTTTGTTTCAACATCTATACCACCCCTTTTATTTGCATTTAAATAATAAATAAAATATATCTCGCACAAATTCAATGTATTAGCTTCCAAACCAGCCCATCTTTGAGACTCTGCCAGTCATCGTTAAAGCTAAACCCCCTGGACAAAAGAAGTCGTTAAATTTTACTAAAAGGGGAATAACTCAAAACCGGATAGGGATTTTCCTCAACTAAAATAAGTAACGACAACATCACGCGGCATGTTATCAGTCCTGAAAATTTCAAAACAATCGGTGAACAAACGAGCGAGATATTAAGGATCAAAGTTGGCGTCTAGAAGAAAAAAAAAATAATAAGAAATTTGAAATTTTTTTCAGAATAATAGTAAGGTTTTCCGCTCCCAGCGGAAAACCTTAAAAACAGCTTTTATTTTCATTAATCACCTTTGTTCGTCCGTTTCCGGTCTCGAACAAAAAAAAAACCCTAGTTTCACCAGGATCTCAGATTTGGCAGAGAGTATCGATATTTCATCGTATCATATGAAACAATCAGACGGCCTACTCGTTACTCGTAACGAGATCTAGTTACAAATACTATTTTAGGGGGGGGGGGGGGTGTTATACCTCGAGTAACTTTGTGTATAGATTGCCGATATGTACCAGTCTTCCTATCTTCTTTTTTTTATTTTATCAGTCATCCACATGATATTATCACACAGTTCTTTAAATCTCTTCCGCTACTACTGCATTTCGTTACAAATATCTCCATTTTCTAACAATGTTGTTCAGATATATGTAACTCAAGTAGCTGTCTATAAAGATTGACAATATCTATAAGGGTTTTCTAATTCAACATGTTATGAGGTCATCCACATGATATTATGACACAAATACTCAGTAATATCTCTTTATGTCGTCAGCTACTAGTTCATTTCGATACAAATATCTAAATTTGAACATTTCATATTCCTCAAGTAGCTGTATATATAGATTGGAGATACCTACAGTTGTTGTGTATTCTAGTAGGTAAACCACTTGATATAAGGACACTTTTACTCGGATATTTTTTAATATTATCAGATACTAGTGCAATTCGCTAAAATATCTTTATTTTTGGCTGTTTTGTCAATATAGCCCAAGTAACTGTCTGTATAGATAGAAGATATATACAAAAAATATATATATACAAAGGATGCTAATTTTAACATTCTCGTAGGTCATCCACATGATATTACGAGACAATTACAAAGATATCTGTCTAAATGTCGCCAGCTACTAAAGTCTTTTTTTAACAAATATCTCCATTTTTAACATTTTCGTTAATATACCTTAAGTGCCTGTAGATATAGATTGAAGATAACTACAAGTGTTGTTTAGTTTTAACATTGTACCAGGTCATCATTATGATATTACGATTTATTTATTCAGATACATCTCTTTATGTCGTCAGCTACATGTACTAGTGCATTTTATTTTACAAATACCTTTATTTTTTAGGGTATGATATGAACCCGTCTTGCTGTTATCAACGCTCTATCCTGTCATCAACACAGTACAACGACAAAATTACTCAGATACCTCTTTCAATATCGTCAGCTTCTAGTGCATTTTGGTTCAATTATCTCCATTTTTAGATGATTTTGTCAATATAACTTAAGTAGCTGTACCTATAGATTGAACATATCTATAAGTAAAGCATCAAACAGAAAGGTAGCTTTTGGCATTACAGAATTGCAGAGATTGCAATGAAGTACGGGACATTAACAAACATTGGGAGTATATGTAGTCAATTAAATGAACTTTTTGCACTTCAAACTTTTTAAAAGAGTTGTCTGTCATTTGGAAAATTTTAAGAATTTGAAAAAAAATTATTTTCAGAAAATATGTGTAAATTATAAACTATCTTAGCATGTTCGAAAAAAGGGAAAGCTTTTGCATTTTTACCGAGACAAATGTTAAAAATTTGCTTGTTCTAAAAATGTATATATTCAAAAATGCATTTTTTCCATTGATTTCAATGTTGACTTCAACATATGATAAATTTGTTAATATTCAATTTTCTCAAATTTTAAAGATGAATCTTAATGAATAGTTATGGATGGATTAAAACGAATCCACAAACCTCACAAAACCGTTAATCCCGAGTTAAATAGAGAGGTTTAGCAAACCAACGTGTACGCGTACTTGTACGTGTAGAACGGAAAATATGTGCATTACGTCATCAGTTTGTGTAATGACGAATTTCTACAAGTATGTACCCGAATGAACATACGTGTAAATTGCAAAGTACCCGTAAGGTCGAACTTGTAGCCTCTGTTTCCCTGTTGTCTATTAATTTTAAAAAATATGTTAACTTTTCTTAAGCCTGAATATTCAATGCAAATACTGATATCTACCAACATAAATTTTCATTAGCGTTTAATATGTTATTGGAGTTTTATTTCACGCATCTCTTCCTCCAAAACATGCAATGGCTCCGTTATCTTATTAATTTGCGATAAATAAAAATGTGCATATATAATAAATGATGTTTAATAAAATGAACACATGCAGAATTCCTACTTTTCGTTTATAACCAACATTCTCAGCTTAGTAGGAGAGGATATCCATAATTACATTAAAACATTTAAACGTACAAGTACACGTTACAACTGCTAAACAAGAAAAGTAATTGAGCTGGTACGGGTAGTTCTAACTTGTAACCTACACGTACAAGTACACGTACACGTTGGTCTGCTTAACCTCTCTAATGTCGGACATTTTAGGCATAGCACAAAGGGGACTAAATAGCATGCTGGGATGCTGTCAAAATTAGTTTTTTATAAATGTGTAGGTTTAGATCGTTCTTTTTTCCGCGGCCCGGCTCTTAAAGCTCGCTTTGCTCTTTGGCGCACAGCGCCAGTCGGCTGCGCTATTATGCCTACATGTAAGAAGTTCAACAACTGGCAATTTTCGAAAGCTTACTAAAAAATCAAAATGCAAGTTATTTATATGTACATTTCTGATAGGCCTATATGTTCAAATTAATCCGCAAAAAAAACCTTCCAATTCCTACTTGAAATCTGATGGGGAAGTTATTCAGCCACCCGCCCGACATTTTCACAATTGAAATGATTCTTCCCACAGGTGATTGAAGACAGGATACCTCCCCCCACCCGCCTCGATAGGGATAACTGGCTTTTTATATAAAAAAAAATTGAACTTGGATTACATTGACAAAATTATCTAAACATGGATTGGTAACTGTGCAAACAAGATTACCAGATTAAGAAACACTTTTGAGTTATCGTGTTGCAATATCATGCGGATGATATAATAGAATGTTGAAATTACCAAAACTTTTCGATTTAATCAATCTATATGTACAGCTACTTGAAAAGTACACAAATATGAAATATATTGAAAAAATGGAGATATTTGTAACGAAATGCATTAATAGCTGACGAGATTTAAAGAGATATCTAGGAAAATGTGTGATGATATCATGCGGATGACCTATTTAATAGAATGTTGAAATTAGCTAACATGGTACATTTTTCAATCTATATAGAAAGATATTTGTATAAAAGAAAATAGAGAAATATCTAAGTAAATGTGTTGTAATATCATGTGGATAACCTAAAAGAATGTTTAAATCAGAAACACTGGTACACGTCTTCAATCTATACAAACAGCTACTTGAGATATCGTATACTGCAAAAACTTCAAAAACGGAGATACTTGTAACGAAATGAACTAGTAGCTGACGGCATTCAGATAGATATCTTTATCATTGTCCATCAAATTATCACAATTCAGCATATCTGTCAAAAGACCTGGTCTAGATGCATTTTCTTTATTAATTCCATGACCCGTAGAGCCCTTTGAAAGGTTTTGGACTGCTTTTTTGGCGCTGTTTACCTTACAAACAATGAGTACTCCTTACGAAAGTCACACTAATATGTTGTGTAACTCTATGTCGCAGAGCTCGCAAATACAAGACGAGCATGAATGCCTCGATACGGTAGATACAATTGATATTGAGACTCTCGTAGTGATATGTGCTCGAATGACGAAAACCTGGTTTGCTGGTACAGAAATGCATTATGCTCACGCACAAAAAACCAACCAGATTGTCCGTCAGGAAAACTTCTTACAAGAAAAACTACATCAGGTGGCTCAAGTATCTCTAAATATGCCAAAGATTTTTTTTCATTTTGTACATATTTCAACAGGGTGAACAATCATGCATCAATGACATTTTCGGTAAACATAAACATATTCCCATCGTTTCTGAAATAAACAAAGTCAATGCAGTCGAATTAAAGACTACCATCCAATCGCTTGTCGAAAGAATGGTGAACTTAGAAAACATATTTAATTCTAAGGATAAAATCATTAGTTCTTTAATTTCCGATCTACAGTCGCTTCAATCACAATTGAATCTAATGCTACGGATTTTGTACTTTTTTTATTTCAAATTTTCTGAAAGTTCTCTGGAATTTTTAGGTATTCACATCTGCTTTACACCACTACTTGAATATACTCTTGTACAGTACGTTTGAAATTTTTCCTTTACTATTTATGAAGGCGTAAAAATAATTGTAGCCTACTAGAACATTTACATATGTACTTGAACCCGTTCTGTATCTTTGATTGTAAGGGTTTTTATGAAGTTTAGGAATTCAATATTAGTAAGGTAATTCAAATTGATTTTAGTTATTGGTGTAGTGTTTGTAATTTACATTACGTATTCTAAGAGTTATAACTCTATGTTATAAGCCCTACTGTGTTATGTTGGGTTATTGCCCCTGAATTATGCGTGACGTTGTTTCCGGTTTTAATAAAGGTCTTCAATGACGAACCTGTTTGATTCATGGCCTAAATCTGGTTAAATTCGTGTGTGAAGCATGCAAGGACGCTACAATTGGGAATATCAAATATAATTAAAACTGACAAATTTTCAAGAATTTCCTCCTTAGAAAGCGAGCTATGAGTATAAGTTGGATTTCCACTTCCAGAATTCCAAGCTTTTTTTCGAAAATACATTTTACATAAATAGCCATACAAAAAAAACAATGTTGTTTACTGCCTTGCCAGCAGGAACCAGTACAAACTGATCGTGCATTTTATCTTGTTCTTTTTTTTTACCTCTAGTTCATCGGATAAAACACTGGTTATGTATTTTTTCTGCAATGTCGCTACCTTTATATCCCGAATGAATCAACAAAAAGAGCATTTTCATAGTAAACTCAGGTGACCTATTGCTATCCGTTTTCGTGCGTCGTCCGTTAACAATTTTACATTTTTAACTTCTTTTTAAAAACTACAAGGCTGAATGTTACCATTTTTAGAGTGAGGCATCTCTATGGTAAGAGAAATCTAGATTGTGAAATTCATGGCTCTACCATCCCCGGGGCGCCACATGTGGGGCCAATTATGCAAAAAAAGCCAACTTTTCAAAAATCTTCTTCTCTACTCCTACACAGGAAGGAAAAAGAGGAAAAATCTGTTGCATAGTTATGATGTCTATGAAGCCCTGTACCAAAATTCATAGTGCCTGGTCAGTAATTCTAGCTCTAGGGTGGGGCAAATATGGCAATATAGTTAAAATGTATTAAATCTTTAAAAATCTTCTTCTCTACTCCCATATATATTTGTTAAAAACTAAATGCCTGGATATGATGCCAATGAGGTCCGCTACAAAAATTGTGAAATTCATGACCCCTGGGTCAGGGGTTCAGGCTCTAAGGTAGGTCCAATATGGTCTTATAGTAAAAATGTATTAATTCTTAGAAAATCTTCTTCTCTATTCCCATATATCTATACAACTATATTGAAATAATAGACTCGAATTTTTGGGCTTTAATACCGAGAAATCGGAAAAGTAATGTATTTTGTTTTATATATTTTAAACATCATTGGTAATTGATTTGTTTTTATTTTTTCTCAATTAAGCTTCGCTTATAATCAGTGAAAATTCCTCAAAAATCTCGGAAATCGTGCGCAATACATTCACGCTAACGGGATCTTTAGTTTATGTTTCCACAATATCATATTCGCATTAATAAACTCAGAAACGATAATACACATACGTGTATATTTTCATTGGAAATTTAATTGCTATATACAGTGGAGCCTCAGTTATCCGGACGCTTTGGTTCCCAAGTCCAAATGTCCGGATAGGTGAAGCGTCCGGATATCTGAAATGTGTCTATTGTTGTCATGAATGATAATGTATTTGTATACAATGGCTCCCAGTATTGATACTAGGTTTTATTTGCCTTTCATTCCATATAGGAACACATGCTAGAGTTGTCTGACGATATGAACGTTTTTAGATATAAAGGACTCTACTTTATCTTATTATTTTGTCATGAAATATTAACCGGACAATAATGATAACCGAATCTAGCTAAATTCTTTGTGTCCAATTGTGATATGTGTGTGATACACTGTTGTTTGCAATTTTCCATGAAAGTGATTTGGGAAGTCAGTGTGTTTATACAAGCTACTCATGAGGATCTAGCACGTAGAAAAGGTGTGAAACTTAATTGACAGGGGTAATCTTTTGTACTGAGTAGGATATAATCATATTTTACCGTCCGGTTAAATGAAGCAGAATTAGTAGTAAATCAGTATTTTGTGGTGAAAACAGACCGTCCGGATCCGGAACGCGGAATTCCGGATAAATGAGACAAAATAACGTATAAAAAATCTGTTCCCAAAAAAAATCGTCCGTAAACTGAGGCGTCCGGTTATCTGGCGTCCGGATATCTGAGGCCCCACTGTATTCTGTTCATATTTATTTATGATTTCTTATGAGAGAAATTATAAAATAACAAATATACATATCTACTTAGTACTTACTTTTGTCTTCGTGATGGCAAAAAATATTTGATTTCATGCAAAAAAATCAAAATATATCTAATATATAGAATGTTTTATCCTTAAAATGATAAAAAATATGTATGTCCTACGGACCCGGTTTTACGATGGAATGCGTTCCGTGTATTGTCTCTCTAGTAAAAAAGAAAATACGTGTACGTTGTTGAAAAAGTGTTGAATTTTTACATTATATGCATTAAATTTTTAGATGAAAGGTATTAACAGACAGTCTCAAAATGGTTTGTTATTATTAATTTCAATGTAACTTCATTATTTTTCTCCAAAATCGTTTGCGGCGATTCTGCAATTTTTTAGCTGTTACATTACGGGTATATTGGAGACATTCTAACTGTCCATGGTGAAGGCCTTTTCTAAGACACAGATAGATTAGATCTATTCTAACTAAGGAAAGTGTAGTGAAATTAAAAGCATTGCTTTGTTATGTGAATATCAACAATATGGTGTGTCAATATACATTGTATCTATTTCGTAAATGTCCTATATGCAATTTCAACCCGTGCACGCACGGGTCAAAGTCTAGCATTTGTTAAAAATCAAATGCATGATTATGATGTCCAAGAAGCCATCTGCCTAAATTATGAAATTCATGACCCTTGGGTCAGGAGTTCAGGCTCTAGGGTGGGGCCATTATGGTAATAAAGTTGAAATGTATTAAATCTTAGAAAATCTTAGAAAATCTTCATCTCTACTCCCATACATATTTGTTAAAAACTAAATGCCTGGTTATAATGTCCATGAGGCCCTCTACCAAAATTGTGAAATTCATGATCCCTTTGTTAGGGGTTCAGGCTCTGGGGTGGGGCCAATATGGCCATATAGTAAAAATATTTTAAAATCTTTAAAAAATCATCTCTACTTTCACACATGTGGGCAAAAAAATGAATACATGGTTATGATGTCCACTAACTCCTCTACCTAAATTTTGAAATTCATGGCCTGCGGGTCAGGGGTTCAGGACATGGGGGGGGGGGGCAATATGGCAATATAGTGTTATTGCATATAATGTTTAACAATTTTCTTCTCTACTCTCACACATCAGTGTAAAAAGCTGACTTTTAATTATGATTACCAGGAAGTCCTCTACTAAAATTTTAATTTTCATGTCCCCTGGAGTATGGGTTTCTACTCTAGGGCAAGCCCAAAATGGATATATAAGTGTTAATGCATATAATGTTTAAAAATTATCTTCTTTACTCCCACACACCTGAAAGGAAAACTGATTTTGTAGACCAGATCTTTAAGTTTTTCGCCAAAATTATAGGTTTCACAGTTCTTTTTGAAAGAGTTCAGGCAGGGAGGTGGTTGTCATTACAAATTTATTATTTTTCTACTCCAGAATGAAATCTTATTAATTAAATGCATATATGAGACTCCTCGACAAGTTTGTGTATGGGTTACTATATGCTGCTCAGGTGACCGTTAAGGCCAATTGGCCTCTTGTTGTTTAAATAATACTAGCTGAAAGTTTAGGTTTCCCTAAATTTTGGACCTTTAGAATAAGAGATTTTAGGTCATCATTATTTACTTTATTTACGTCACCAGTAATGACGTGCAAAGCAGGACTATAGTTGAAGGGTAAAGAAGAACAAGAACACCTTGGAGGACTACGTTTTAGATGCTCGATGTCGAGGCATTGAAGACTTTCCTTGCAATTAAAACTTTGGAAGCAATATCCATGGATAATTGTAAGAATCACAAGAAGTAGACTTCAACTAAGAATATGGTAAAGTACAAGACAGGACGTTCTCTGATTGAGAATATTACTAATTTATAATGCGTCAATTATTCTGATGGCATTTTAATTTTTAATTAAAGAATAAACGTGGATTTTAGCAGTTTCCTCAAAACATGGCGGTTTAAGTAGCCTGTGGTTAACAATATCTATAATACAGAACCGAGTCTGTATTGGGTGTTGAAGAATCAAAAATTGGCATTTCCTTTACTTGTTAAAGCATATTACTTGAAAGTTTCAAAGGGACAAAGTAATCTTTGGTGTAAAGGTGATGGAGACTTGACTGTTTATTTACATAAGGTATAAGTGAATCAAAGGAGACATCGTGAATAATGGGTTATTTGTAAGACCGATATCCATGGCTACGCTTAAGTCTCTATATTTTGTTATTTTTCAACACATTTACATTGTTACACTGTGGACTTATCTGATCAAGACCTATTCTCGTTGTGTACGGAAAGGTGTACTTTGTAAGAGACTATTGTGACGGAGTATGATGGTAAATTTTCTGTAGAATTCTTTTATTGACAAAACAAAGAAATGATCCGCTGAATTGCAGTGTCTGTACAGAAACTGATTGCCAACATTATTTATTTGTAATTGATGTCCCGATATACGTTTAAAAGAATTGTAGAATGAAGAATCCTAACTGTTAGAAAATGAAATGTATATATAATACTCAAGCAGACGACTTAAAATTGTCTTTTTTTAACTTTTTAACAAATATTCTGTTTTTTCAACGTATTCCACATAATGACAAAATATTGCCTGAAAAGTTTCACTATATAATTTCTTTAGGAATTTTTAAATCTTCAATGTATGAAACATTTTTAATAAGGGCAATACACTTTTAAAAGTTTTTCATTCTGAGATGTACATCAAAACCAAAATATAATATAAATTCTATACGACATTTTGTGTATATTCCTCTTAATTTATTTGGCATGGCATGAAATATGCAGTAATTAAAGTCTTTCTCGTCCTCTTACTTTTTCAGAATTACTTTTGAAAGTGTGTTCGGTTTTGTTAATTATATTGATTCAACAAATTACTTTCAACAAGTAAAGCGATTTATACATATACCCCCAAAAATCTTTGTTTTTTGAACAAGGCAATAGTTTGTATACTCTCGTATAGAATGTGCAATGTCAATTATTTGCTAATAATGAAGTCAATAGCTGTAGTTTGTCTAGTTTTCTTACATGTCAAAACCAAATGCAAATTTACTCAACATGTATTTGATTTGGTTTTGCAAATATATCTACGTTTTGAATATGAACTAAATGTCACAGGATATGTGTGATCTTGAGGTAACAATTCTGATCAGTTCATGTACATTAAAGATTAGACATTGAATTCATTGTCTATCTGATAAGGTGGCAATGCAAAACAAACTTCCTATCTGAGAAATGAGGACCATTTGTTTTATTTCCGCCCTTCTTCCATTCATTCAAAGTAAGTTTGTATGTACGTTTAATGAGAATCACGAGAAATATCCGTAGAATTGAAATTAAATAATTTCGTTTATTAAGTTATGACTTTCAATCTAATTTGTAATGTCTTCAATTGAGAAATTCGTTTCAGTTTTCGACGGTCGTATGTAATATGAGCTCAAATGTATAACCAAGCTTATACAAGTCTTCGCATTTCTATAATTCAGAGCGATAAAGATTCTAAGATCATAATACTATTCTATCTTTAGTATGTCAGACTAGGACGTTTTTATCTAGTGCAATATATCTACAAGGAAATGTCAATGCCCGAGAGAGAAGCATAATGAACATGGTCTTGCAAAAATGTATCTTTATATGGTAGACAAAAATATCGACATATTCAACTTTTTTAACTATAGTCTGTCCCAAGTTAATAGTTCCATCACTTTTTGATGGTTTTTAATAAAAATGCATATAACTGCGAAGAAATACGTTGAAATTGATAAAAAGGAAAATATCCAAGATATCTTCATTGACACATTATCATATTTCACTCATAAAACTTCACAGGTTCTTACGGAAATTTAAAATGGGAAATGATTATATCTTTTCGCGATTCGGAATTCGCACGGAATACCTCGCACAATTTTTTACAACGTTTTCACCCGGGCTATTTCATGGCTGATGCAATGCAAAATCCCCGTAGACTTTCTATTTCTGGTTGTGTATTGAAACCTGAAACGGTAGAGGGGTCGTTTCAAAACAGATAACCTGGACATTTTTCATATTAGTGGATGAAATTAGTTTGAGCACAGAGGTATTTTTGATTATCGAAATATCAAGCAAGCAAAAAGTGGTGGAAGCAAAAACTCGGGACAGAGTATAAATGTAAAAAAGGAGTAAAGATATCAGTCTTAATATAAAAGGAGGTCAAAGATCCCAAAAGGTAAAAGAGTTCTCCACTTTTTTTAATGTGATTTGAAGGAAACATTGGGTCTTTCATGACAGTAGTTAACAAAAACTAATTCGCAAAAGACGGTTTCAATGATTGATGGCCTAGGAATAATGGATATAATAAACAATATAGTCTAAAGGATCACTCTTATATCAATTTAAAAAAAGGTATACTTTCATTCACACGTTACACATGTATTAGGTTTTTTTTTCTTTTTGGATGCTTTGTTTAGCATAGTCTGTTTTCACTTCAAGCTTTTTCAAAAAGTGACGTAAGGCCATACTGATTCTAGACGTTTTCATTAAACTTGATTAATCACTGCTATCATTGTTAATTTCATTGAAAGGTGTTTGGTCCGTGGGATGTCCAAACCACTGGAAAAGGCACGGGAATTCCTGTTACCTCTTTATACAGGATGTTCCAGAGGACTTCATCGAAGCCGGGGTATGACAATTTATATAGTGATCTCCTGTTCTCGGAAATTTAAGATATAAAGTTGGCATAAATTAGCTCTTGGATATGCATTATGGCTACCAATGAATTTGTGCTTTAAAAAAGGGAGCAATTAATGCAGCCCATCCAGAATGCGCAAGATTATTTGTTTTATATATGGAAGGTTTTTCATTACTTTTTTTATTATCTTCCTTTTTTATCTCTGGGTAAGTAATATGTTATTTTCACGTCTGCAAAAACATATGTAATTATAATTTGTAGTCATTTTGTGAAAGAAGAAATTCAAAGCTCGTAGAAATCGAAACTGCTGATGAAAATAACTTTTTGCGAGTACAGATTCTTGGTACACATCCACAAGGTAAGTTTATTGAAAGAGACAGCGAGAGGAAGATTTATGAAAGATAATTATATTGACATAATCAATGTAGGGAAATGTCGCCATAAAAGTAAATAAAAGTTTGTACTTCTTGTACATCACCAAATATATGTTATTTTTTATCGGATAAGCTAAAACAGTCAAAGAAAACACAGTTAAATTGATTCGAATTTGATTTAACCCTCCCAGTCACAACCGGAAGTGACGGTTGACAAAATAAAACCCGTGAAACAGATCTTGAATCAAATTGTTATCATCGGAAAAGTTTTTATCTTGATCTTTTACAGTTTCTGACATCTCGCGAGTCCAAAATGTGTTTTTAAAAAAGCTATTTGAGATATCCAACCGGAATTAGAATGTTTTTGTTTATTTGGAATGGCATACATGAAATATTCTATTATAATTCATTCTATGTAAAATAAATTTAATACGTAACAAATAATTTTTGAATTACTTTTGATGACGACTGGAAGTTACGACGAACATAACAAAAGTTTAATGAAGCATTGAATCATAACAAATGTTTAATTAAGCATTGAATCATGATTTTTTTAAAGATACAGTCTCATAACAGCAGCGGTGTGTGCATACAAATTAAGTAATGAAAATCTGTATGCACATATCGCTGCAGTTATGAGACTGTATCTTTCAAAACATCATGATTCAGTGTTTATATTTACATTTTCTTATCGTCTTGCCTTGTCTGCAAATACGATTTTTACCTTTAAAATCTTATCTTATCTTATCCTATGCGTAAGTTCATATTAAAAGAGCCACTGTAACAGCCACAAGCGTGAAGTTTGATTTTCGCTTGCGACGCTGCAGTTTACAGCGTTCAACGTTTGTGACGCCATCATTAAACTCGTCATTTTAACCTTTGAGTACCCTGTGTGTGTTCCAGTGTTATAACTGCCGTAGCTTTTAACACACTTTACAAACAAAAAACATGTGGAATGTAAATATACGCATTTACAACTATAGGTGTTTCAAGTTTGAATGTTCAAGTTTCTACCATTTGTGAGATCTCTAGGTGACAGTATATTTGCCGCAGAACATAAAACTGACGACTGGAAATGAATTTTGAAAGAAAAAAAAAACACCTCGATATAAAATTGTTTTTTTTTTTTCATTCTTGAAAATTTTCAAGAAAATCTATCGAGTCATCTCTGAAATATTCTGCCGACGAAAAAAAGGGAGAATAAATAACGAGAAAAAAAAAGACATTATACAATCACTATAAGGTCTTTTGTTAGAAAACGGAAGACCTTAATAATATTTGTTAAGAAAAACTTTTATAAAGATTGATGATAAAAAAAATGTTTAGCTGTTTGATCAACCAACTTTAATATTGAACATTAGCATCGGGTAGGGTTATTTGGTGCCAATTTGATAATAATAACTTGATAAACACAGCATTACCTTTCGTAGAGGGTTACTGGATTTGACTGTCAGACATCGTGTTTGAGGGGGACTGGGTGTGGACCTCGTCACAGAATTCTGCTTCCTTTACTGACTGGTCCCCCACTAGTCCGGATAATGCTGGAAATCATCAAGATTGTGCCATGTTTTGGGTACCCGATCATTTCCATTGGAATGACCATTACTGTACAGTAAAGGCAGGGTACATCTGTGAGATGGAGTAAGTGAATTTTTTTCCATATTTAAAAGAAGACATTTTCATTTCAATAGCGTGTGAATTGTTTGTAATCTATGTTAAAAGTTATTGTTTCAGTTTTAATGTAGGGTTTCAGGTTTTAAGTACGCTTTAATATTAACAACAGAGCTGTGATTGGTCTCTTAGTTACATTCTTTTGTAAATTAAATTTGAATGTTTTTATCATTACAGTGCAGAAAGCGAACCAGTAGACGTAATAGGATAAACACAGCTAAACGTCATCCCGTTTCTTCAGAAAGTACTCAGAATAACAATTGGGGTGTCTATGTTGTGGTTCTTTGTAACATTACGCCACCAGGCGGCTGGATGAAAATAAAAAATATGAAAATGATAAATCGTCTTTTATTCCCGTAAGGTAACTTTATGAAAATTTCAAATATAATAAAAACGAGGAATTAGTGTATATCATTCCTAGTCCATGTCTTTGTGATTCTAACAAAAATTCGGTACCAATGAAACTTGCTTTAAAAAAGATAAAGTAATTTCTTTTAAAAATGAACATGATTTACACTTACCTATAGTAGTACGACAATATCTTATTAATTAGTCCTAAGTATAATCTAGTACAAATCTACGCCTGTCTTTAACACTATCGCTTCATATATTTAATTTTATTGAGACGGTGAATGTTATGAACATGCGAGGATAAGATTCCTTGAGTTTCTGTCTGTGAACCAAATGAATTAAAATTCATTTGCTTTCTTTATCTTTTGTCAACTTTTTATGGTAGCCCTAAATTGTAATCTTGTGATTGTATTGTAGCTAGTGCAAATATCGAAACTATTCTAATCTTTGTTAATTTTTCAAGGACGGAGCGTTTTTGTTCAAATCTCATAGCATACCATAGCATGGCATACAATATCATTAAGCCCTTCATTTCAATTTCTCATAGCATAGCATACAAATCTCATAGCATAGCATACAAATCTCATACCATATCATAAAAATCGCATAGCATAGCATAAAATTGTAAAAGATATGCATGAAATAACTGTATTTGTCGAAAATTTATTTTATTAACAAACCTTTTATATATAATACACTAGTTTTATGAATATATTCAAGTACATGTATTTACATGTCTTATATCACTTTGTTGGAATGTCCGTTGAATGTCTCTAATTCTTTAATTGCAAACAAAAGTAATTTTGCTCTTTATAAATACACGTTCTAAGCATATTTCTGTTAAATAAAAATTGGAACAATTGGTTGGGTTTTATACATTTTAGTGATTTTTAAAATTTCTTATTTTTGTTCTCACCTTTAACTAATGTAGCATTTTGAAATAGATAGCTGGCGTTGGAAAATATTAAGCAGGAGTTGTTTCCCATTTGATTTAATTCAACAACGCCTTAAGAATTATTCAACAACATTCAACTTGTCCCACTGGAAATTTTGAGGTGTATCGATCTGGTTTTAATGATACATACACAATTGTAAGAACCTAATTCAATTTGATATTGATTATCTCTTGTATGTTTATGACATATTCTTTGGAACTAATTGCTAAAAGGGAAAAATGCAATGTCATATGAAAATTGTCTTTGCAAGGAAACTTCAGAATAATGATGTCGACGTATGAAAACATCCTCAGAATGAATTCCATTAGATTTATTATCAATTTATTCATGTCTCTTATTTTACGAATCATCCTTATTATCGAAATTTATCTATCTCTCTTGCATTAAAAATCTGTTATGTCCATTGTGTACTAGTATTCGTGACATATCCTAAGACACTAGATTTCTCCGAGATATGGGAAAAGAAACATCCTATTTTTATACTGTTGCCTTTTGTTATAACAAAAGCTATTTTAGATATAATTAGGTTTTCATTTCAAAAAATGATACACCCTTTATAATTTATTTTCATGAAGTGGGTAACCTTAATACCTATGGTAATTACGTTGTTCTGAAAACGAAATCTTCCTTAAAAATCATCACATTATATTGGAATTTATGTTATATCTAACGATTCGACGTTATTCTGTCTTTTTCTGATTATGATAGTTTGTATGGATAACTAGGATTAAACTTTTTATTGAAGGATATCACTTCAAACTGAAAGTAATATCAAGCAATGTTTATAGATATATTTTCATCAATAAGTCGTTCCTGCAAGTCACTCTAAAGATGTGTTATTGGCCTACGGTATGAATATACGGTATATATCTATATACATTCTTTTTACATAGATGATATATATGTTATTGATGTTCTGTAAGTATGATATTCATCAATGAATATTACTTGGTGGTGGTACTAATAATTTACCACATCTTAAAATGTACTAAACTTTAAATACAATTTGAGTTATAATACGATTATGTGTCATTATGGTTAAAATGTTGGTTTCCTAACTTTAGTCCATTTAATAAAAACAAGATTTTTTAAACTTTAATATAAGTTTAATTAATATAAATGTTGAAAACTTATTTCGTTTCAGAAATTAACACCCTATTGATATATTTATTTCGGTAGGAGTCCAATCTCGTACAAAAATTAAAATGTGTATCAATTTCAATATACAGATGATATTTACAAGTATTTTTTACCTGCATTTTAGGTAATTAATTACTTATGTATAAGTAACTCCATTTAGATGCAAAGGTGAAGGTCGGACATGCGCAATGTAAGAGGGCTGAAGAAGGTCGTGACCTAGAGGATTTTCTAGTCGAAATACATTATATCCTAATATTCAAATATGCATCAATTGACCATATTTCTTTCTTATCCTAGGCCTAAACGTGTCAAAAATAACAGCATTCGAAAAGAACTATAAGTATTTATAAACACTGACAAAAAGTCACTATGATTTTTATATGTAGATATGAAGGAATGGGGATGCTGGCAAAGTGATATCACCAAACGTAACATATAGTAATTCTTCGGGAAAGGTTTTAATTTTTTACCTACATATTTCTACGTTCAAATGTACATGGCTTTAAAGAGCCAAGTAATAATCCGTGGGACGTGGTTTAAATGATTTAAAGTATACACTATATATGGATGCTTGAAAAGCAATCTCGCAAATTGTAGAATTGAAGTTCATGAAAAGGAAAAGTCTAAACGGGTTTTTACGAAAGCCGAGAAGGATCATTCGAGATTCGAAATTCGAAATACGAGATTCGAAATACGAGATTCGATATTCGAAATTCGAGATTCAATATCTAAATTAACCAATCAAATCAAGGATCTGAAAATATGTATCCTAGCGACATCAAACTGTTCTAAATAAAAATCATACGTACATGCTCTTATATACAAATAAATGCTATGTTCACTTCTCCCTAACTAACTAAATAATTATTTGTATTTACTTTTACACAGAATATCTAAGTAGACTAGTAATAATGCAGTGTGCTTCGCGGATCTAAGTATTTTGTTTGCCCTGGTGCATTTCCACCTGATGCGTTTGAACCCTAAGGTATTTCACCACCAGTAATAGTTTAAAACCCGGGTTTATTCACCCCTTTTGTGTAAAAATGCGGTTATGGTAGAGAACTTCATAAGCGTAGCTAATTTTTTCTGTAGGGGGTCCTAGGCCAATCTTAAAAAATTTTACTATGTAAATTTAATAAGCTCCAATTTTCCCGAGGAGGGGGTCCAGATCCCCTGACCCCCTCCTTTCTAGATCCCTGGCTGGCGTAGTATGCAACTTTAATTTCAATCCTAATTTCCTTACTTTTCATATCAATTTTTTACATTCTCCAAAAAAGTGGGGGGGGGGGGGGCAACTCCATGTTAAGACTATTTTTTATATGTAAATTTTAAAAAATTACTTGCTGCGAGAAAAAGTGGGGGGACCAGGCCCCCCCTGCCCCCCCCCCCCCCCCCCCCTGATGCTACGTGCCTGTAACATACAAGAAGGCGGACGTATCAGGCGGGGATCCAGAACATTTAATTTCAAAAATGATCGGTTGAATTACATTAAATGCTTTGAAAATTGTTTTAAACTACCGCACGGGTCAAAATGCGTGATAGAAGCTATGTACAGTGTAATTGGAAACTTTCATTTTATATCAATATGTAGTATTACCTATTATAACAAATGAGAGTATAGCACAACTGCCACAAGCAATACATGTCCTTTACCGGTGTAACGAAGAATATTGACCCGGGTTGAAAATTGACCCGGGGGTCATTTTTCAACATTGAATATTGACCCGGGGGTCAATTTTCAACGTTGAAAATTGAGACCAAAATCATGAAATTTATACCCGGGGTAATTTTTCAACGGTATGAGAAAGATTTTTCTAAACTCTGATGACCTCGACCCGTTGAAAATTGATCCTGTTGAGAATTGACCCAAACCTCAGAGTTTTGATCTGAACTGGAGCTTACTCTACACGGTTTAAATGTACAGTAATGCACATATTTGAGAGTTTCAGTTTTAAAATGTACAAACTGTCCGATACATATGCGGACGTGGCTAATTTCGTTTAGGCTGATATGTCCAATTAAACATTTAGTTTTTAGATTGAAAATATGATATCCATTTATTATTACAATACTATGTATAAAAGCTAAGAAGATGGTCGTTTGCTTCGGAATGGAGCAGGCAAGTAGGACTAGAATACTTTTTGTCATAGATGACATGGTTTTCATTCCCTCATGTGACAAAAATTTAAAGTTTAAACTTGTCACAATCTCTGATAAATATATCTAACAAACATATTGCCCGTTATCGTCACTTTTAAGGCAATTCAACAGAGCTCTATTCGACAGGCACCTGTATATTTTTCTAATAATTGAAAATATATAACCTCTATACTGCTTTATTGGGTAAAGGGTATATATATTTATATCAAGACAAAGGGATATAATGTCAGATACCTATGCTTAATTTGAAGAAGTCAGAATATTTCACTGACAAAAAAATAAATGATTGGTTGTCATATTTTTATCCTTTTTCATATATACTAGGTTTTTTTGTACGTATATATATAGCATATACATATTTACACATGTTTTTAATTTTTTACGACTTAAAAATAATTTTTCATAAACTTGTCTGATTAACTTTATTGAAGCACCATCCAATTTTCTGCATATACAGTCATAGTTCTTCTTAAAAATGCAATTTGTTTCTATTATTTTGAGTTTTCAATTCTATTATTTACCTGTAAATTAGAAACACAGGCAACTGACGTAATATATTTTCTCAAAATTAAAAACATTTATCCTCTACAGCAAAAATGTTATCAATTTAATAAAAAAGTAGGTTTGCATCTAAATATACAGTCGGAGGATTGTTGATCTAATTATATTAATGGTATATACATGAAAAGGTATGCGAAAAGTATACAACTGATAGATATGTTGTTTGGAGCAACTGTATCAAGGAAAAATCCGAATTGCTTAAACATGTACAAATTGAAGTAACCAGGACAGTTACAGAGATCAGAGTTAATTCTTCTAAAATAATTTTATATAGTGAGCTTAATTTGGAAACCTTGCAATCTCGAAGGGATAACCATAAACTAATTATATTCTACAAGAATATAAATGGTTTAGCACCACAAGATATGTTAGATTGAATTCAATCATATTTTCTTACTGAACATGCATATAATCATAGATCGAATTAGCTTTTTTACTATCTACCACTGTTTACTTATTACAATAGCTTTGCTCCGTCTACATGTAAATTATGGAATAATCTTCATGCACAAAAGAAAATTTCATCAACTTTATCTTTCTTTTAAGTCAAAACTTAAAAAACAAAATATACCTAGAGCTTACAAACCTTTCAGTTAAGACAATAAGAAATATTTTTTTACGTCAATTTCGGAATAAAGCTAGTAAAGCTTACTTATTTAAGGATTTTTTTTATCTGATGTGAGTCGATGTTTATACTGTGGGTCTGAATCTGAAGAAAATGTGATTTCCCCCCTGGATATCCAAGATACACTCAACAAAGAGACGAACTTTTTAAACAACTTTTTGACATTAGTGTACCATTTTATATGAACTATATACTTTATGGTAGTTCTGATTTTTCATATAGATAAAATTGTAAAATTCTTTCCCATGTTTATACTTATATAGATCTCCAAAGCGTTTTTGATTCTCCTAAGGTACACTGTTTAAACCTATTTAAGTATTATACCTGTATATTTACTTAACATACAGTTCATTTTTATTTACTGTTCTTTTCAAATGGGCTGGATCATGAAAATCTCATTCTTATGTTTGTATCTCTGCAGGTATAAATGAAGGTGATATGTTTGTTAATATAGGTGTGAGTGAACATGTCTACCAACAATATGTCATACAATCATATATGATAAATATTCAGATAATTATTTAATATTCAAGTACCTCATGTCTTATATACACATAATATTCACATTTAACACGTTTAAATTAAATTAATAATGTAGGTGGCTGTGATAGGAAGGTCAATCATCTACTCCAACGCTGCTGTTTGATCTTCTACTACTTATTTCTATTCAAAAAATGCAATTTACCAATTTATTGACGAAAACAATTACTGTTAGTAAATTTATGATAAATTTTTGTGATCAAAGCAATTTAGAAACTTTAAAGCAGAATTCTATTGTCATCCTGTACAAAAATTAGGTTGCTAACTTGCTACAGATTCCATGAAGCAGAATTGTTAATGCCTAGAAAAATTAACGATTTGATGATATTTAGTTACATCAAAAGTTATTCTAACGGAACAAATAAAACACCAAAAATCAGCTTTCAAGATATAGTTACTGCAGCATTGTTCATGAAAGAATACAATCATGTTAGCATATCATCATTTTGTAAACTGTTATTGGCTGGATGGGTGTGAATGCAAAATTCAGATAGTCACAGTTTTAACAAACTGAGTGGGTGCAAACACAAAAATCTCAATATGACATGCTGTAATTTTTTTTATTTACACCCACTCAGACAATTTACAATGAACAATATCAAAGTTTCAATTTACTGGGTGAACGTAAAACCAAAATTAAATAATATGTCATTGACGTATTGTAATTTTTTAAAATTATTTAAATTTGTACACTTCTCCAGCAAATTTAAAAAAAGTGTTTTACTGAATTGAATATTTTAACGTGTAACCATGTATACTAATATTATTAAAAAACATATATTTCTTTAAAAATATATAGATATCACACACACCAATTATACGCAAGAAGTTTATTATGAATAAAAAAGTTATTACATGTACATATTTAAAGGGATACTATGTAAATTCAAAAAATAATTATTTAAGTCTCATTTTATTCCCCCCCCCCCCCCCCCCCCGTTGAAAAATGTAAACATGTAAATCTAAAGAATAAATATATAAAAACTGATAATTGTTAATTAAATAAACTCAAGTTATAATATTGATTCGTTAATTTGTGCTTCTTTGCTGTTGAATTTTGAACCGGTGTTGTATAGCAGTTTTTCCCCCATAGTAGCTTTTCCCCCCGGAAAACCTACTATATAGTAGCCTTTCCCCCTGGGGGGAAAACCTACTATATAGTAGCTTTTCCCCCATAGTAGGGTTTCTCCCTCACGTTTTGGTTCAGATTTTATAAAAAATATTTATGGAAATCCAGTAGGGATTAAAATCAATGTTTCTACACTCCCAGGTTGCATACATGTATATCTGCATTCATCTGTACAGGTTAAGTTTCGTTTTGCCGATTTAATAATTTTTATAGACATTGCTGAAAGTTGAACATGTGTGTAATGGAATTACACATAGAACTTAATTTAGGTAATTTATTGAAAAAAGTTTTACAAGTTATACACTTATATGCATAATTCTGTGTTCTGAAATTGTATTAAACGAGAATGTTTTAAGAATTTCTTGATAAATTTATTAGATTGTTTGTCTGTTTGTGAAAATTTCATCCAGGCTAAACCTCTGTTTTAGAGAAATTTTGTTTCCGATGTTTCAGAGCCCGATTTTTAAAATCCTATTATAATAATTATAGTGCATATTCTTTAGGGTCCAATGTCTCATAAACTAGAGATGACCACATCACCATATTTTTATAGTGGCAGTGGTTTACCACTTGAAGATGACTCTGAAAATTTCAGCCCTCAGGGTAGGGGCCCTTGATGTTTCAGGGCCCGATGTTTAAAACCCCATTATAATGATTGAATAGTGTTCTATAAGTGGGGACCCGAATCTCAAATTCTAGAGATGACCAATTAACCATATTTTCACAGTGATAGTAGTATACCACTAGTAGATGACACCGAAAATTTAAGCCCCATGCAGGGTAGGAGCCTTTGTTGTTTTCGAGCCCGATGTTTGAAATCCATTTAAAAGAATATGTATTCTTAGGGCCCCATATCTCAAAAACTATAGATGACCACATGATCATATTTTTACGGTCATTTAAAAGTAAAAATATCATTTAAAAATACTCAATCACTCATATATTTCTTTATCAAAATGATTGAAAATTACGTTTAATTCTGCTGCTTTTTATAAATTTAAGAACAAAATAAGCGCATATACGACTTTTTTACTTGTTAGTTGATTAGAAGAACAAGCTTATATCTAAAAAAAAAAAAAAGTCAGCTCATCACAATATATGTGTTGGTTGTTTTCTGTTTTTTTAATTACCCTTGTTTAATTGTTCGAAGAAATAATATGGTTATTATGGTACACAAGTAAATCTTTATTGCAAAAATATGAAACAAATAGTATTAATTTTTTAGGTAATTGAATCGTATATCTTGATTTATATAGCATCGTTTTCACAATTGTATAGTTATAAATCACGTTGCAAACTTAAAAGTGGAAAAATTAGCAAATAGTGAGTGACAATATAGACATAAAGTTAGTTTAGGCTCCATTTCACATTTTCCAAAGTAACCAGCAAAGATACCGACATTGTTCTGGTTGTGAAGACATTTCATTGTTTTTTTAAATGTTTACATCATAATATCTCGCGTTTTGTAGAAATGTGCTTAAAATATGAATATGCGTAACTTTAAAACGAAATGGTAAACACTAACTTTACACATGCTTTTAATACATAATTAAAATACCCCTTAACCATGATTTAGAACCCCATCAATCAAAGTAAAACTACTGGTAAAACATTTCAGTTTCTCTTCATATCATTGCATCCTGTCTCCCGTTTGATAATTAGAAGAAGAAATATATAATTGTTTTTAAGATCGTCAATTCTAACGGTATTAATTTAAAATTGATAGCCTTTTGGACGAAAGGAGTAATACATTTCCACTTTTTATCCCCTTCCTCTACAAAATTAAGTCAAGATTGGTCAGTCAGTTCCCTGGGAGAAGCTTATACATTGATGGTAATACATTGGAAAATTAAATTTCCAAACCGGCGTATTTTCACTCAAATGTGTTCTCACGTGTTCATAACGTCGAAGTCAAAACTGTACATAAGCATCGATTAGATGAAAAAGATTCGAGGTATTCCGAAATCCGTGTAAAAGGTGTTCAAAAATGGGGTTAGTACAGGTATAATAAACGATGATGACACATGAATGTTATGAAGGCTCATGCCTTAGTTCATATTTGGGGTTGAAAAACCATGTATTTTATTCTATGCATTAATAAATGCCATAATTATCCTTTTTGTGTGAAATTAATATCATATCCGTTATTGCAAATTATTGTCACGAATGGTCCGCAGTAAACATGGCCGGAAAGTAAAAATAGGGGAAAATCCACTATATAGTAGGTTTTCCGTGGGGGTAATCTGGCTATAAAAAGGGGGAAAGCCCACTATATAGTCAGCTTTCCGTGGGGGAAAAACTGCTATATAGCCATTTTTCCGGGGGGAAGAACTGCTATATAGCCATTTTTCCGGGGGGAAAGATGGCTAGGGGGAAAAGGCACTATATAACACCGGTTTCATGATCAAAATTCCACGATGCGGGTCAATTTTCAACGGATTAGGGTCTTTATTCAACACCTTTGGTCTCAATATTCAACGTGGAAAAATGACCCCCGGGTCAATTTTCAACCCGGGTCAAAATTCTTCGTTACACCGGCACCACCTCCCTCCCCATAAAAAAATGAAACAATTGTCGTTTTATTTGCTAAAATGTGTGTGGTTCAAGATTTTTCTAAAGGACATGCCCGATTAGAATTGAAAAAAGAGTCGTACGTTTAAAACTAATTTTGTCAAAACTTTTAGAATCATTTGGTTATATTTTAGTCCATGTGAGTAAATATATGCACCAGCGCAGCTCTAATTTATATATAATTAGGCCATAAATTCAAAATATTTTCAAAAATTAATAGCTTAAATTAAATCCAGTGGATGAAAGAAAAGGAAAGCAAGTCGAACTCGATGAGTGCTAATACCTGTGTTGAATGAATGGTACAGTAGGATATGCGCAAAAAAGTCCCGTCTACTCTTTCCTACCCTATAATTATTGGAATATTAAATCCGATTATAAGAGTCAAATTAAAATCAAGTACGGATATGTACCTGTTTATCAAAAGTAAAACTACTCATAATTTATCTACAGAGCATCGTTATGGAGCCACACAGAAAGTTTTATATTAATTTGCCGAGCCAAATAAAAAAAACCTGGAAAACGAAGAGAAAACAAAGTGGGGACAGAATAACTGACAAATTAATTAGGACTATATAGCCCCCCCCCCCTCCCTCTTGAAATGTATATACTGAAAACAGATTATTGGCGTACAACATCCGCACACAATTTAAAGAAAATTTCATTGTTTTTTTTTTATCATTTTCGCTAGCTAATGTAAGACATCGCGAATACCCCAAGCCCACTCACGGAAAAGGAAATGCTAGGTGATGAGAGAGAGAGAGAGAGAGAGAGAGAGAGAGAGAGAGAGAGAGAGAGAGAGAGAGAGAGAGAGAGAGAGTCGATGTAAATCACAGGTGCGCTAACACCGATAAATTAAAGCTTGCTAGTTGGTCTGCCCTACCCTAGCTACCTCCTCTTTTCTCGTTTTAGAGGCTTAATTATTGTCTATATATGCTCGTAACAAATCAAATCAATTTCAAATTCTAAATCAAACTGAATTTGACACTACAAAACTCTCTCTGTGTCTGTCTGTCTGTCTGTCTGTCTGTCTCTCTCTCTCTCTCTCTCATATCGACAATGGCATTGCCATATCCTACAATACACTATTCTTATCTGGATATTTGTCTTTGAGGTTGTAAATCATTATATCTTCTATGGTTTAAAACTTTATCATAACCTATAGTTTGACATGTCGATTATTTTTTTGAGTTTCGTTTCATAGCTAAAACATTTAGATTAAACAGATCTTTCTTCGCGAGCCGATTTTTACACAGTTGGGGCGAATACACTTCGGGTTAAAATTGTTCGGGGCAAACAAAACCACTCAGATTCGCAAAGCCAACAGTTTTATTTCTAAGTTAATTGTTTATACTATGTGGGGTTACTTCATCAATGTTAATTTAACCATTTTATAACCACTATATAAGAGCTATTAAGACTTTTATTTGTAGGAAAGAGCATGTACGAATGATCTTTATTTAGAACAGTTTGATGTTGCTAGGATACAGGTTTCAGATCCATGATTTGATTGGTTAATTTAGATATTGAATCTCGAATTTCGAATCTCGAATCTCGTATTTCGAATCTCGTATTTCGAATCTCGAATCTCGAATGATCCTTCTCGGCTTTCGTAGGTTTTTCAATTCAACAGTTTAATTCTATGTGGAATTTTGAACTCTCCCTAACTTCGGTTTAAATATGTATATTCTTGATGCCGTGTTTTTTTAAAGAACGCTTTAGGGCGCACGTCCTAATTTAACTGTTTCGTAATTATCTTACTTTTGAAACAGATTTAGCTCTTCATTTAAACAATATAGAATCCCCTTTTCATTAGGTAGTCCTGTACAAAGTTTGGCTAAATTTGGATCAGTATTATGAAAGTCAATGATCTCAGAAGTTTTGATTTTAAGTCAAGAAACTGTACACAACTGGCAACGTCGAAAAATTAACAGGGTGGTTTGAAATACATATAGGCGCAGCAGAATATATCATGCAGTTTCTCAATGTAGAAAAAATGTAATGCCCTTAATGAATAAACCTTTTTCCTCTTTTAGAATTCATTTGCTTATTATTTTTTTTCGTGAAAGTAAAATATTAATTTGACACGCTATTAAATTTATCCTTTATTTTGTATTGAAAACTGAAAACTTTGAAGCGTAGTTTTTTGCCGTAATTTTCTAAATTTTAAATTGCCCTAAAGATTGAGTCAGGAAAAAAAAATAATAATCTTGTTCTATTTACATATATTTATATCCTACGTGTGAACCTTAAATTCGATTATACTTATATTGCGGACCTGATAAGTAAAACAGACAGGTAAAGAGTTTAGTATTATAGAAATGGAGAAGAAACTAATTTTACTTTTAACCATGGTTTCTTTCATATTAGGTAAGTGTACAAGATTAATCTGGATAAAATGATAATGAATACTTAAAATTTTTCAACATTTTCATTCCAAGAATATAGGACCCATGTGTATGGTCGTGTTGTTAATTTCTGGTACTTCGTTTTGACATAATTAAACAGTTTTTAGCGTTTGTCACATTCAGTCAAAACCTGAAATTTTGCTTTCAAAAATGTAAAAAAAAAACCTCTTTGTTTGCAAAAGAATTGCGAGCTCTGTATCTCACTTATAACTCTATAACAGACATTTAAATTTTGGTTTATCATTAGAAATGGGTTTCCAAAGCATTGTTAAATCGGGAGAATAATTTTTGACCAAAATCGTAACGATGCCCCTGTAAAAAGCATGCAAGTTATTCATACTGAGGTAATAGTTAGACCATTCATGTTGAAGTCCATCCTTATTTTTTTTTTTATTTTAAAATTGCCATGCATAAGCAAACATTGTCCCGGCTGATTAAATATTTTACTAATTTATAGGTTTGCATACACAATGATAAAGTCCTGTCTCTCCTTCTGAAGGTGCTTGGTCTGCGGGATGTCCCGACCATTGGAAAAGGCACGGAAATTCTTGTTATGCCTTTATACAGGATGTTCCGGAAGATTTTATTGAGGCCGGAGTATGAAAAATTTTACTTCTGAAATACATTCTACTAGTTATGACAAACACGTGAAATGTTGGCCTTTTCGTGTTTACGATATAGATAGTTTTTTTTAAAGAAATGATGCGTACCTAAAGAGCTTTAATTATAACGATTCTATCAAACGAGGAAAAAAATCGTAAAGTATCGTGATGGTTGAAAACAAGTTGCATTGCCTTTGGATTTTATGTGCATACAGTACTGTAAGGAACTATTACATAACATGTACGTACCAACTTAAACATCGCTCTTGTCATTCAAGAACGGTTTTAATAATATTTTTTTTTACACTTTTGGTATTCAATTATTACTGATAATGCAATCTCTGCACTACCCTGGAGACGGCGCGCATTTGCGACTTTGACATGGTTTGGGACTCAGGTTTCCAGAGATTTTTCTATTTAATAGTTTTTAATCTCTGGGCTTTTTTTCTGGCCGGTCACGTCGTCGATGGAATGATCAGATATTTTGTTTAAAAAGGGTGAGGCAGTGATTTTTTTATATCATATTATATGTACATGATTCATTGATGTATTGTTCAGCTTAAAATTAACTTCCGGTTCCCCCGTATGCATTCTGGGCTAGTCGTCAAATATATATATTTGCTTGTCATTTTTGTAAGAAAAGACTTTAATGTTTAGTACAAAGCAATGCATGTGGCTTCATTTCTTCTGATTTGAACATATTTTTATATCAAAATACAGTTGGGATTGGGCACAAGTTCCATAACTTGTTTCTTCTAGTCTCAATGATCATAGCTTAATTACATGACTGTATTTTTTTTCTTCATTCTCTCGTAATAAAAAACATTGACAGTATGTTTCGAACTTTTTAGTCTTTCTGTGAAAGAAGAAATTCAAAGCTCGTAGAAATTGAATCTGCTGATGAAAATACCTTTCTGCGAACACAAATTACTGGTACACACCCACAAGGTAAGTTTGAGAAAGAAAGAGAGAGAGAGAGAGAGCGACTCACTAATTAAGTCCTGAAAAATCCTGAAAAATGTTTGCGACACAACACTCAATGCTGTTTTCATGAATAGTTTACATTATGTTCCTATGTTTAAGCGTATCAAAGTAACTCTACGTTTAGAAATGTCGAATAGAATTTAAGGCAATAAACAGATATATTTTGAAGACAAAAATGCTTTGAGAATAAAAAATATATTATTATTTATAGTGAAGTGCTACTTAAGAGGCCGTTAATAAAACAACTTGAATAACCCACCTCTTCCATTTGTAGTAAGTTTTTGAGTAGGGCTTTGATTAAAAAATTAAAATAACTCACTTTTACCATTAAGAGAAAGGTTTTAGTAGGGTTTTGTTAAAATAGCTTTAAAAAAATAACAGACATTCTACCATATGTAGATGGTTATTGGGTATACAACAATTGGATTAGCACACCTTTACAATGAATTTTTAGAGGGTTATTGGATTGGGCTGTCAGACATCCTGTTTGAGGGGGACTGGCTATGGACCTCGTCACAGTCCTCTCCCTCCTACACAGACTGGTCCCCCACTAGTCCGAACAATGCCGGACACCATCAAGATTGCGCCATGTTTTATGCACCAGAGAATTTCCACTGGAATGACCATTACTGCACAGTAAAGGCAGCGTTCATCTGTGAGATGGAGTAAGTGTTTTGCAACACCCCCCCCCAAAAAAAAGAAAAAACAAATAATTAAAAACCCCGCATAGATTAATCCTGTCATCAAATTAAACTTGACTGAACTTAAAATGTTTGAAACTAAGCTACCCTCCTACCAGTTTATCTAAAAATAAAAAGACCAAAAAACGACAAACATGTAGTTTATTATAGTTACAGTTTTCCGTAAATGAAGACAGCAATCAAAAAATTCATTTAAAAGTTATCAAACAACGACAAAGTTCATTTAAAATATATCAATCAATTTTATTACATATTTTTGTGAATCAAGACCGTTAAGAATTAAAGATGTATAATTATAAAAAGAAAGAGGGAGCATGCATTTTTCATAGTTTACTGATTTTGCACGTGCATGTTAGGTTTTAATTAAACAGTACAATGCTTTCTTTGGTGATTCATCCGGGGTATGAAGGTGGCGGCATTGCACACCAATTCATAACCCGCGTTAGCATTTTATGTAATTTTTGTCTGCGATGATCGCTTTCTTCATAGTCTGCATGAATAAAATCAAGGTAATCAAAGATATAGTTTTCTATTGTCGATATTTTCATCTTTCTTGTAATAAATCATTGCATTAATCATAAGTACATGCAGTAGGTAAAAGTAAGTATTTTTTGTATATATATCAAAACGTTGGATGAAAAAAATGTTCATGTCTTCGAATTCCTATATGGGAATTTGAGTCTGGCATCATCATGATTATTTCGTACAGTCCGGAATTTTTCTTAGGTTGCTGAAGGTTTCGACCAATCGATAAACTGTTTAGAACTCAATAGTGTATATTTCAATCATTTCTCTCTCTCTCTCTCTCTCCCTCTCTCTCTCGATTGATCGATTGATCGATCGATAGATACACACCTACATGTATTATTATATTTTTTTCATCACAGAGCACAAACAGAGCCGGTAAATGACGTTGGATAAAGATCTTGTACAATGAACTATAAACTGTTCTAAAAGAATATCTTATACATTACAAATCTAGCTGTGACCTCTTTGCATGTGTTGCTTTTTCTTATCTCTTAAATGTTTGAGGTTTGAACCACAGTTGCCACTGTCTAAAGAATCCTTTAATGCAATAGTTTGTAGAATTGCCTTTTTTAAATTTTACTTTATTAGATCTAGATTTTAAAAAAAAGTTCATCGATAAAGTAGAAAGTATACAAGAGAACTAGAAAATGACCAAGAAAAAAAATCTGACTCTAAAAGATTAATTTTGAACCAAACTTTTTTTTATATATACATGCATGTATGCATGTACATCTTGCGTCAGTTAGTAATACCTGTACATGTACTTACATCTTATTTGACTTGAGTAGAGCTGTTGACCCTGTCTGTCGGCGTTGTCTTATCTACGATATATATATATAATATAATAAGTGGGAGTAAGCAACTTATTGACAGCACTAGACTGCAACTGTACTGTCCTTGTAAAGGACACCAAATCACATTGATTTCAGTTCTGAAAGTCAAGATGAGTTTCTAAACAATTTAAATATAATGAAACACTAAAGTATAGTGATTGTATTATTTGAATACATTTTAAGATAGGGCTCTCGAAATGTTTAATTTTTTTAGCGGTGAGGTCGCTACAGATACGCATGTGAAAGTTATCTTTCTCTGAATTCGCACAGACCCCCCCCCCCCCCCATTTCATTGTAAATTAATTCCCTGTTGTCTATTAATTTTGGTTAATACAACGTTTATATTAAAGTTTTGTCATTCAAAGATTCAAAACTAACTAAAACAATTTTAAAAGTTTTGAATTCTTTCAGTTACAAAACTTTAACGTAACACAATTAGTTTACCTATTTATTTCGTTTCAGTCATTAACAGCCTATTGATATAAATATCATCTCGGTAGGGGATCCAATATCTTAAATTTTTTAAAACGTTTATATATGAAACAGTACTGGTTCTATACTTGCAAAAGTGATGTCTGCTGTATCATTGTACAGGTACATGTAAGAGGGCCTGAGATGGTCGTGGCCTAGAGATTTTTTCATTAAAATCAGAAAGGGAAAATATTCAAATTCTAAAGATAAATTATGCGGAATTTTCTTCACTAAATAATAGTTTTTGACTTAAAAAATCATATCTAATTTTAAGGCATGTGTTTAATATTCAGTATCCATACGGGTTATTTGAAACAGAACAGATTTAAATCATATTTAGTTATAAATACAATTTGTACCTTTTCATTATCGATTTTTAAATCAATTCAACATTTACCCGAAGTGCAAGCGCACTTGTTCCCAATTTTACTTTATATTGAAAAGTGTAATACGACGAAACATTCGATTCCTTTATTGTACATAAATATTGGATATTCTTTCATTGTATACTGCTACATGTACATTGTATTATCTTTGGGAAGTGGGAGGTAGGGGTTGAAAATCTAATCAATTTTAAAGCTGCTTGGTCCGATTTTATATCGAATTTTATGCACGCTTTTAAACGATGGTTATGCTAAGTATATCTATAATAATAGACATTGCAGTAGTTTTCCTAGTCAATTAATCCAAATTTCAATGAAGAAAAATACGTACAAAATTTGCTAACAAAACAAACGACATAAAAGGGTACCGCGTTATTTCGCCTTATGTTAAAGTTCACCCCTGACGACGATACGGGTATGGTTGAATTACGATTTTGACATCGCTTTAAGTAAAGGTCGAAATGATCAGACAAATTACAAATAAACATGTGTACGTTTTGTTCGCTAATATTTCTGATGTTTGCTTTCTTTTCAATCGATACATAGCATGCGGGTTGAATAACCCCAATTATTTGGGGGACGAAACCATACCATTTCCTTTTCTAAACATTTCCGTGATGCATTTTAGTTTGTTTTTTCGTTTGCCCAAAAAGAAATTATTTTTATTTACTTTGAATATTTCTAACTTTGAAAGGAGACTGATTTTGCTGGTGTAAATAGGAACAAGAGGCCCATGGGGCCACATCGCTCACCTGAGCAACAATGGGCGTTCAAAAGATATTGTGCTATATGGTCCCTCGGTAGAAAAACAAAAAATAAATATTGTAAAGTATTCGAATTTTACACTTTTTTTGTATACATGTAATCTTTGACATTGTACCTTCATGAAATACTATTTTTTACCAGAATAAGAAAATTCTACGCAAGATATAAAACTAAACATTTGGTAGAGGTATACTGTTAAGTTGTTGACTTCCAAATCCCTATATTTTCGTTCTGCCCCCCCCCCCCCCACTTTGTAAAGCGATCAAAATATATGAGTGCATATAGTTACATTTTTTTCATCAACTACTCACTACTTACTAGTTATTGTTTTAAAAAAAAATAATAGTTATTGTTTTTTATTTTAAAAACCCTACATGTATAGATGTGAAGAAGAAAATTGTACCTCAATGTGCTCAATTTCTCAAATTAAAAACATTCAAAAATTTTATTTGTCTTCTCCATTACAATTAAATGACTGTTATTTACTTCGCGTACAAACCAGGATAATTTTCCGCTGTGATATTCTTAGGAATAGCGATAATTACTTTATCCCCGCAACAGAAATGTGTCAGAAATATGGAAACTGTTTTAAAGATGTCGTTTTTTTTTACTCGTGTCTGAAAAACTATCAAAATTGATGTAGATTTCACATTATTTATTGTATAAAGAGAGGGAGAGTAGATATATACAGAATACTGTGGAATCATTAAATTTCGTGGGGGCCAATTTTCGTGGATGACTTAAATTTTACAGATTCGTGGGGACGTAATTTCGTGTTTTCATATATATCTACAAAAGGGAATATGACTTTATTACCCTAATTCATCAATTCGTGAAGGATGTTATTTCGTGGATGAGAGGTACCCAAGAATTCCACGAAAAATGAGCCACCACGAAATCTAATGATTTCACAGTATCATTATTTTATTTTGTTTGTACAAGTATTTAACATACTCTAATTCATAGAGATTTTCTAATGTTCAACCAAAATTTCAGCGTCAATTGTAGAATTATAAGCAAGATACAGAGCTCACAGTTCGCCTAGGTTTGATTCATATTTTGTTCACATGAGTTTATTACATTCAGCTTATGATTTTTAACTTGGTATTTCCTATTCAGCATTTAAAATGGAAAAAAAGAATGGCCTAAGATTTTATATTCTTTTATTCACTCAATACCAGTTCACTGGTATTTGAGGTTCAAAATCAGTTTATACAAATGTACACAAACACAGTGAAGGATCACATGTACAGTAGGAGTAATAATGACGAAAAAATGTTAAGTTTACAATACAATAAGATGTTAAAGTTGGTTTCTGAACGAACAGACTTTGAAAATTTTCTCAATAAATATTGACAAATTTTTTACTTTTTTAATCTTTAGTTTTTAAGATCTGTGTACAAACATAGAATTGTGAGCAAATCTCTGTATCTTGCTTATAATTTGAAGCTTAACACTCAAATATGGTTAGTTATTAGAAATTGAAAACAATTAAACACAAGAAACATTCACTATAACAAATAAAGAACACAATTTATTTTTTCGAAATGAATCATATAGATACATGTATATACCTACATATTTCCGTCAGCAATGTCAAACTTTATTTAAATTGAATAAACTCGAGAAAATGCCGAGCATCGCAACAAAACCTATTGCATTAATCTACCATTACGCAAAAGATAATGCCGATCGAATTACCGGTAGAATGAATTGTATTTCATTATTTTTTAATACATCAGATTTTGCTTAATTTGCGCAGGTAAACAGTTAACTGTTTGATTTACCAAAGTCTCTGTTTGATTTGATACGTAAAAATCACGAAATAATACAGACGATTGTTCCCAGGTTACAAGCAGAAATAATGAAAACGAAACGATAATCGGAACAAGCTAACACCAACGTCATGTGTGAAAACTGTCAACGCATTGAAATATTTAGCCTCAATTTACTTCACAAAATCGGCAACGATATATTTTGCATGTTTCAAAAATTTCCCTTCATACGCGAACTGTTGCACAACAAGCAAATTCATCATAGTCAGATCGACCCTTTTTCTTATAATGTCATGGCTGCTTTAAACAAAGAACCTCGTTTTAGATGTATGGAATACGAGTCTAGGTAAAATGGGTATGCAAAATAAAAGCCAAGGCAGATCGACAATCGTCAATTCCAAATACGCATTATTTTGCAGCAATATTTACAGCGAATACAAATATACTAGTCCATCAAATATCCTGATATTTTAATGAGATTGGCAGATTAATATCTGCCAATCTTTGTTTTGCCCAGACCAAGTCTTGCCTACCCATTTTACCGGATGCCGGATTACCGGATGCCGAGCCCGAAGCTATTAAACTGATTGAAACACCCATTTCCTTTATTATTATTTTCGTAATAACTCAAATTTGACACAGAATTAGCACTTAATTTTTGCAATTTATATTTTCCTTCCCATAAGGATAATTTATGCTAAACTACGTTGAATTGGAATCAGTAGTTCTTGAGAAGAAGATTTTTAAAAATGCACCCCCCTTTTTCTACATTTTCAAGGTTTTCTCCGCTTTGAATACAGATCGGACTTTTATTTTTGCAATTTATATTCGCCCTCACATAAGGATGCTTTGTGCCAAATTTGGTTGAAATTGGATAAGCGGTTTTAGAGAAGAAGTTCAAAATGTAAAAAGTTTACAGACGGACAGACAGACAGACGGACAGACGGACAGACGGACGACGGACAAAATGTGATCAGAATAGCTCACTTGAGCTTTCAGCTCAGGTGAGCTAAAAAGTCCATAACTTTCTAAGATAAATGGTTTGTATAGAAAAAAAAAATTGATATTGTAATAACAAAAAAAAATTGGACCAAGCAGCTTTAAGAACGACATAAAAATCCGAATGTGTTCAAGTGCGATTTAACAATTATTGCATTATTTTAGGCATGAGTTAATATAATTTTGATCATAAGGTGGCAGGGGACAGTTTTTTTTATCCAATTCATTGTAGCCAAGGGATGCTTGTCTTCGGAACTCTGTAACTAGAATTTCCTCAGTTCCCATTCAGCACAAATACCTTCAATTCAATCTTTATAAGGCCAATCACCAATTTCTGAAGAAAATTACTAATCAAAACCTGTAAATTTCTCTACATACTGGTTTTTATGAGATTTTGACCCTTTCATATTTTGCTAATTTTTCATGATTTTTCAGCTTTTTAGACCTCCCCCAGCTAATTCCTTGCAGAGGGTTGACCTTCCGTACCGCGTGCATGCTGCACTATCACATGTCAGAAACTTACCGGTGTATAGTTTACAAAGTCCCATCCACCTACTTTTCGTGTTATTTTACCTCCCGTCTGTAACTTGCAATTTCACTGTGTAAAGTCAGCACAACAGTCAAAGCCGCAGGTTTCGCATTTTACTTCTGATTCTCATGTACCTAACACAAGGGGCCTACATATTGCATATCAATTTCAACAAGAGACACCCCTCTAACTAATGATAATCATTAAAAATCATTTCATGAATTTTAGCAACACTCATAAGCCTTCAAGTACAGCAACTCTCAATTTTACAAAAATATTGACGAGTACTTTATTCGAAACTGTCCCTTGCTACCTAACACTATTTTCCTAGCCAAGAATGCGGAATCGAAATTTTCAGAAAAACCAATTGTTTACCCCAATATCCATAATGCATAGTCCGATTTTAAAACAGTTTTGAGTTTTAAAGACATAAATTTGTTTAAACACAGCAGAAAAATTGTAATTTTTGTTTAGGGCCCTATATTTCCAAAAATGGTATGTGACATGGGTCACAAAGAAAATAAATGAATATTTAGGTCCCCCTTTATATCCAAGGGGGTTTAAGTTGATCGACATTACTTTTATTTCAGGTGCCAACATCCTTCAGAAGAACGCTTTAGGACACACATCCTTATTAAACTGTTTCGTAATTACAAATTCAGCCGTTCATTTTAACGATTTAGAGTTCTCTTTCCACTATGGTGTTCTATACATGTACAGAATTTGGCTATTTTTGGATCAGTATTATAACTCAAAGATGTCAGAAGTATACTGAGATTAAGTCATTTGTGATTTGAAATATATTAGGCGCACCAGGATATATCAGTTCGTTAATGTAAAAAAAATGTAATGTCTTTAATGAATAAACGTTGACTTTCGTCTTTCGATTCCTTATTTTTTTTTCCGTGAAAGTAAAATATTAATTTGACACGCTTTTTAATTTATCCTTTATTTTGAATTAAAACTGAAAATTTTGAAGCGTTGTTTTTGTCATAATTTTCTGAATTTTAAATTGCCCGAAAAACTGAGTCAGGAAAAAAAAATTGCGATAATAATCTTGTTCTATTTACATATATTTATAACTTACGTATCCACCTTAAATTCGATTATACTTATATTACGGACCTGATAAGTAAAACAGGTAAAAAGTTTAGTACTATAGAAATGGAGAAGAAACTAATTTTACTTTTAACCATGGTTTCTTTCATATCAGGTAAGTGTACAAGATTAATCTGGATAAAATGATATTTAATGCTTAAAATTTGTCAACGTTTTCTTTCAAAGCATATTACACCCATGCATGGTATTGTCGTGTTGTTAATTTCTGGTACTTCGTTACGACATAATTAAATAGTTTTCAGCGTTTGTCACATTCATTCAGTCAAAACCAGAAATTTTGCTTTCAACATTCAAAATATTAAAAAAAAAAAAACTTCTTTGTTTGCATAAAAAAGAATTGCGAGCTCTGCATCTCATTAATAACTCTACCACAAACATTTAAATTTTGGTTTATCATTAGAAATGCGTTTCCAAAGCATTGTTAAATCGGGGCAATAATTTTTTTACCAAAATCGTAACGATGCCCCTGTAAAAAGCATGCAGGTTATTCATACTGAGGTAATGGTTAGACCATTCATGTTGAAGTCCATCCTTATTTTTTTTTAATTTTAAAATTGCCATGCATAAGCAAAGGTTGTCCCGGCTTATTAAATATTTTACTAATCTATAGGTTTGCATACACAATGATAAAGTCCTGTCTCTCTTCCTTAAGGTGCTTGGTCTGCGGGATGTCCCAACCATTGGAAAAGGCACGGAAATTCTTGCTACGCCTTTATACAGGATGTTCCGGAAGATTTTATTGAGGCCGGAGTATGAAAAATTTTACTTCTGAAATACATTCTACTAGTTATGACAAACACGTGAAATTTTGGCCTTTTCGTGTTTACGATATAGATAGTTTTTTTTAAAAGAAATGATGCGTACATAAAGAGCTTTATAACGATTCTATCAAACGAGGAAAAAAATCGTAAAGTATCGTGATGGTTGAAAACTAGTAGCATTGCCTTTGGATTTTATGTGCATACAGTACTGTAAGGAACTATTACATAACATGTACGTACCAACTTCAACATCGCTCTTCTCATTCAAGAACGGTTTTAATAATATTTTTTTTACACTTTTGGTATTCAATTATTACTGATAAGGCAGTCTCTGCACTACCCTGGAGACGGCGCGCATTTGCGACTTTGACATGGTCTGGGACACAAGTTTCCACAGATTTTTCTATTTAATAGTTTCTTATCTCTGTTTTTTTTTTCTGGCCGGTCACGTCGTCGATAAAATGATCAGATATTTTGTTTAAAAAGGGTGAGGCAGTGATTTTTTTATATCATATTATATGTACATGTACATGATACGTTTTTGTATTGTTCAGCTTGAAATAAACTTTATGTTCCCCCGTATGCATTCTGGGCTAGTCGTCAAATGTATGTATTTGCTTGTCATTTTTGTAAGAATAGGTAAGACTTTAGTGTTTAGTACAAAACAATGCATGTGGCTTCATTTCTTCTGATTTGAACATGTTTTTATACCAAAATACAGTTGGGATTGGGCACAAATTCCATAACTTGTTTCTTCTAGTCTCAATGATCATAGCTTAATTACATGACTGTATTTTTTTTTCTTCATTCTCTCGTAATAAAAAACATTGACAGTATGTTTCGAATTTTTTAGTCTTTCTGTGAAAGAAGAAATTCAAAGCTCGTAGAAATTGAATCTGCTGATGAAAATACCTTTCTGCGAACACAAATTACTGGTACACACCCACAAGGTAAGTTTGAGAAAGAAAGAGAGAGAGAGAGACTCGCTAATTACGTTGGTTTCGGTCTGGCAAAAATCCTGAAAAATGTTTGCGACACAACACTCAATGCTGTTTTCATGGATAGTTTACATTATGTTCCTATGTCTAAGCATATCAAAGTTACTCTACGTTTAGAAATGTCTAATATAATTTAAGGCAATAAACAGATATATTTTGAAGACAAAAATGCTTTGAGAATAAAAAATATATTATTATTTATAGTGAAGTGCTACTTAAGAGGCCATTAATAAAACAACTTGAGTAACCCACCTCTTCCATTTGTAGTAAGTTTTTGAGTAGGGCTTTGATTAAAAAATTAAAACAGCTCACTTTTACCATTAAGAGAAAGGTTTTAGTAGGGTTTTGTTAAAATAACTTTTAAAATAACAGACATTCCACCATATGTAGATGGTTATTGGGTATACAACAATTGGATTAGCACATTTTTACAATGAATTTTTAGAGGGTTATTGGATTGGGCTGTCAGACATCGTGTTTGAGGGGGACTGGCTATGGACCTCGTCACAGTCCTCTCCCACCTACACAGACTGGTCCCCCACTAGTCCGAACAATGCCGGACACCATCAAGATTGCGCCATGTTTTATGCACCAGAGAGTTTCCACTGGAATGACCATTACTGCACAGTCAAGGCAGCGTTCATCTGTGAGATGGAGTAAGTGTTTTGCAACACCCCCCACCCCCCAAAAAAAACAAAAAAAAAAACCGCATAGATTAATCACGGCATCAAATTAAACTTGACTGAACCTAACTTACTGAAACCAAGCTAACCTCTTACCATTTCATCTTTTTAAAAAAAAGACATACATGTAGTTTATTATAGTTACAGTTTTCCGTAAATGAACACAGTAATCAAAAAGTTCATTTAATTAAAGGTTATCAAACAACGAGAAAGTTCATTTAATAGTTGTCAACCAATTTTATTACGTAATTTTGTGGAGCAAGGCCGTTAAGATTTAAAGATGTATAATTATAATAAGAAAGAGGAAGCATGCTCTTTTCATAGTTTACTGTTTTTGCACGTTGGGTTTTATTTAAACAGTAAACTGTTTTCTTTGGTGATTCATCCGGGATATGAAGGTGGCGACATTGCAAAACAATTCATAACCCGCGTTACCAGTTTATGTAAAAAAAAGTTCTGCGATGATCGCTTTCTTCATAGTCCACATGAAAAATCAAAGATAGTTTTTTAATGTTGATATTTTCATCTTTCTTGTAATAAATCATTGCATTAATCATAAATACATGTAGTAGGTAAAAGTAAGTATTTTTTGTTAATATAAATCAGTACGTTGGATGAAAGAAATGTCCATATCTTCCTATATGGGAATTTGAGTCTGTCATCATCATGATTATTTCGCACAGTCCGGAATTTTCCGTAGGTTGTTGAAGGTTTCGATCAATCGATAACCTGTTTAGAACTCTATAGTGTACATTTCAATCAATTATCTCTCTCTCTTTCTCTCTCTCTCTCTCTCTCTCTCTCTCTCTCTCTCGATCGATCGATAGATCGATCGATCGATCGAAACACACCTATTATTATAATTTTTCATTACAGGGCACAAACGGAGCCAGTAGATGTCGTTGGATAAAGATCTTGTATAATAAATGACTATACACTGTTCTAAAAGAACATATTATACATTACAGATATGTGACCTCTTTGCATGTGTTCTTATTTCTTATCTCATAAATGTTTGAGGTTTGAACCACTAACGAGAAAGTTCATTTAATAGTTGTCAACCAATTTTGCAACAATGGCAACCATTGTCTAAAGAATCCTTTAATGCAATAGTTTGTAGAATTGCTTTTTTTTAAATCTTACTTAATTAGATCTAGATTTTTTTTTTAAAGTTCATCGATAAATTAGAAAGTATACAAGAGAACTAGAAATTGACCAAGAAAAATAAATCTGACTCTAAAAAATAATTTTGAACCAAACTTTTTTTTCTATATACATGCATGTACATCTCGCGTCAGTTATTTGTAGAGCTTTTGACCCTGTCTGTCGGCGTTGTCTTATCTACGATATATATATAATATTATAAGTGGGAGTAAGCAACTTATTGACAGCACTAGACTGCAACTGTACTGTCCTTGTAAAGGACACCAAATCACGTTGATTTCAGTTCTGAAAGACAAGATGAGTTTCTAAACAATTTAAATATAATGAAACACTCAAGTATAGTGATTGTATTTTTGAATACATTTTAAGATAGGGCTAAATTTTTCAGTGTATACGCATGTGGAAGTTATCTTTCTTTGAATTCGCACAGAACCCCCCCCCCCATTCATTGTGAATTAATTCCCTGCTCGGTGCTGTCTATTAATTTTGGTTAATACAACGTTTATATTAAAGTTTTGTGATTCAAAGATTCAAAACTAACTGAAGAAATTCATACATTGTTTTGAATTATTTCAATTACAAGACTTTAACATAATTGCACAATAAGTTTACCTTTTTATTTCGTCTCAGAAATTGACAGCCTATTGATACAAATATCATCTCGGTAGGGGATCCAATATCTTAAAAATTTTAAAACGTTTAAATAGATGTGACATCGATTCTAATATACAGATGATATTTTTAGGTTTTTCTTTATCTGCATGATATACTTAATTAATTACATAATACATGTGTTTGTATAGTATAACCCCATATAGATGTAAAGATGACGTCAGGGCTGTCACGTTGTATATGTAAGAGGCCCGGAGATGGTCGTGGCCTAGAGATTTTTTCATTAAAATCAGAAAGGGAAAATATTCAAATTCTAAAGATAAATAATGCGGAATTTTCTTCACTAAATGATAGTTTTTGATTTAAAAAATCATATCTAATTTTAAGGCATGTGTTAAATATTCAGTATGCATACGGGTTATTTGAAACAGAACAGATTTAAATCATATTTAGTTATTAATTCAATTTGTACCTTTTCATTATCGATTTCAATCAATTCAACATTTAAAAGTGTAATTACGACGAAATATTAAATTTCTTTATTGTACATAAATATAGGATTTCTTTATTGTATACTGCTACACTGTAATGATCTTTGGGAAGTGGGAGGTAGGGGTTGATTGGGGGCCGAGTTGGGTGCGTTGATAAAAATACCACGATGAATACCAATGTCATGGAGAAAAACTTACAGTTTTTCAATATACTTATTCATCTCTAAAATATGTATTTAAATTTAATAATTCAAACAGTTAATTTTTCATTTTTTTTTTAAATTTGTTATATAATATATTTTTTTTAAAAATGAAAAATTAACTGTTTGAATTATTAAATTTAAATACATATTCCAGAGATGAATAAGTATATTGAAAAACTGTAAGTTTTTTGTCATGTAATCATTTTCAACTTTAGATTGAAAATTAATAAAAGACACATATATACATGTGATTAATTAGAATATATTTAAAAGATGTAAAAAAAAAAAAAAAAACCACAAAAACACAAAAAAAACGAGTTGTGGGCATGATTTTGTTAAACATGTACTGCGGAGAAAATTTATGTACATTGCACATCAGTCATGCAGGTTTATTTTGGACATGTGCGTTTTGTTTGGGGATTTTTTTGACGTTCTTGTCATAGTTTCGGGATTTTTCAACGTTTTTGTCATATGTGGTTTGAGGGTTGTGTGATCAAACGGAGCATGAGGCCATAAATTAAAAACAGGCATATATATCGTAATTAATTATATTATAATTTGGAAATAGTCCCTGCATGCGTGCCTTCTTTAGTATAGAGGGCTAAGGCGTATATCGTCAACGTAAATGTTATCCAATCATTGGACTTGTACTATGCACCGGTCCGTTTTAGGCCTAAATTAATCCGCGGCAAAAGTTTACTTTTAAGAAGGTTATTAATAACTTTATATAATGCATTGCACAAATCGCAGGGCTGAACAATGTGAATAATCATATTTTGGCCTATAATGAGTTCTTTTTTAGATAACAAATATTGTTGTTTATTTCATTCGTACTGAGTCCATTGAAACAGATAACTGAAAAAAGGCTTTTTAGAATCACCTATAGCGTTACTTATTTTAAAAAAAAAGGGGGTTATTTAGATCATTGAATGGTCATCCCTTAACTTTGATCTACACACTTTATTAGTGTTTTAATTTATTAAATGGCATTATTGCATAATTTGTAAACATAGAGGATATCTATATTGTGTGATTTTATATTTGCTTTATCCAACGAGTTGAAATGGTGTATATATTCGCGAGGCTTGCCGAGCGAATATAACCATTTCAACGAGTTGGATAAAGCAAATATAAAATCACACAATTATAGATGTTCTATTTATCTCATACAATTTGATTTATATTATGACGCTTTTGAGACAGTCCCTTGTGTGACCCAAATTGGATTTTTTTTCAAAGATTAAAAACGATGATGCAACGTTGTGTTATGCGGCTATTGTGACCTTGCGCAATACAATTTAGTACGTCATTCCTGAGATAAATCTAACTGTTTTAATGTAAAGTTTCACTGAAATAAACCTTAAAATAATTTTTTAGCTCTAGATAATTTTTCTTAGAGCTTATTCACTTGATTAAATGGAAATTCCGATGAGAAGACTTGAATAATCAGTTTTGTTGACATACACAAAGTTGCGAATGCTCGTTAGTTTGAATTGACTCGAACGAGGAACAGTTGTTGATGCATAATGTTTTATAAAACAAACACTAGGCTAGCCTTATGATTCAAGAATAAGGATGCTTACTGGTGGTGGAATAAAAGTCTTATGAAACATTATTTCGGTAAGTTCTTGTATATAAACACAACCAGAGCGCTCTGTTTTCATCGCATCGTCAGGATGAACTCGATCCTTGACAGTTAACGTAATTTGTAACTGTGTTAGTTTTATAAACTTCACAAAGCAAATTGAAAGTTGGAAGTGGGCTAAATTTATCAAAAATCTTGACAAACAAGAAAAAGGGGTATTGTGGTTACGGTTTTGAATATCTTTGCAAAAAAGGTAGGGGGGGGGGGCTAACCTCCCCCCCCCCCCCCCTCACAATAGCCCCCCGGTTCCGACGCCTGTGCTACGCAGTTATGTGTTTTCCTTCAATTTTGTAACTTTGACAAAATCAATTTTATATTAATTTTTGTAGTAGATATAGTTATGTTGAAAGTACTAGCAAATTTTCGAAAAGCGTTGAAGCGAGGGGCTGTGTCAAAAGTAGTTCCGACCGGAAGTATTTGATATAGCATCACCCGTGTGATATAGCAAAGGTTTATCACACGGGTAATATACACCACACGTATGAGATATAATGTGTTATACGTAGGTGTTTATAACGTTTACAGATGAAATTTATAATCTATAAGTATCTACTAAAAGAAATGGTGCCATGCTTTTATGTGTTTTTTTAAAGGGAAAGGTCAGGCAAAAGTAAACAAGAGTTGAAATATTTATATTTACCATAAAAATAATGTCAACCACAAAATTCTTCTTAACATGATCATAATTCAGCAACAATCACTGATTGAATATCAAAGTTTGACAAAGTCATGGGAGCTGCCATTTTGATGCTCTCCACTGTTTAGAGTTAAATATGTTGTGGCTTATCATCGGGTTTTATCCCAGCATCCCGAAAACTTCCAAATGTTCTGTGATGTCAGCATACCCCATTCACAGTTCTTATCAGTTCACATGTGTGGTCAGTGTCTAGGGAAGTTACACATCCATAAACATCATAAATTGAATAATAGTAATGGAAAGAACATCTGGATTAAGAATTAGAAGATCAAATTGGTCATGGTCAGTTATACAACCTATCTCTCCCATATTTTCTTATGTATAATCGCAATGTTTACAACACATGCATTCCTCGGCAGTGGGCATGACCTCAAACTGTCTACAGGAACACCATTCCTCTAATGTTGGAATAATTGGACTTAATGATTTATTATTGGCAGGCAGATTTTCAACTTCTTCGGTATATTCAGATTTAAATGCATAAGGTACTCTCCCAAATGTATTTTCTTGCGCCATTCTTGCAGAGTTATGTTATACAATAAGTGGGTCAGTTTATCGAAGTGGTATGCTGACGTCACAGAGATGCTATCATGGCAGCCTCCATGCACTTGCAGGAGATTTAACTCTGACCAGATAATTAAACCAAGTTTGATGGCTTAAGATGAGATCATGAGATAAAGTATATGGTGGATGTTTTAAACAAACTTTTGTTTATCTATTTCACTAGAGATGTGTTATACCTGACCTTTCCCTTTAAAGATTGTCCTGTGGATTTTGATGAAAAACACGTGCATGTAACTGAAACGCATCAACGCTGAATAAATTAAATGCCATCTCGTGCGCAGATCCAGATTTCTCTTGGGGGGGGGGGAGGGGGGGTACTTAAGCACATTTTCGGCAATTTTACCGAATAAATGTAAGACATTTTTTGACACCATACACCCCCGGGAACGGGACGTTTCGCCCTTATTGACGTCTCGCCCTGAGACGTTTCGCTCCTAAAGACCTTTCGCACTGAGACGTTTCGCACCTATATTATTTATTATGTATATTGCGATGTTTTCTGGCAAATATTTTTAAGTAATTAAAATTGACTTTATTGAAAACATATCTACAAATGATCATGTTTAATGTGGTACATTCACTGATAATTTTAATAATGTAAAAAGCGATTATCCTATCCACGTTCCAATATAATTATGTTTGTTTAGCAATCATTATTAAGTGTCTGAATCGGTTTTCTAATTAAGATATTATAACTAATTTGGAGGCTCTCCATGTCAAACTAAGGAGGAGAAATTAATTATGAGACGGGTGTTAATTATGAGAACTAGCGGCTACATATGCGAAGATCCCTTCTCCATTTTCATCATCATCAATTCAGTGTTGAAGTTGAAAGTTTCATCTGAGAATGTCTGGTAAGTAATATAAATTTGTTATAAGTTATTGTTAAAGCAATATGAGCTGTATTTTTTTTATAATTTAATTTTGCTGCAAAAACTTGCTAGTTTGATAAGTCTGTGTGTAACTTAAACTTTTATGATAAATAAGATTTGAATAAATCATTAATTTTTGTCAGTAGAATGATTTCTCTTCTAAGGAATACAGCAGATAAATTTTTGTACAGGGCGACAATAATTCAATTTTGCTCGGCATTTCCACGAAAGTATGGCTAACAGAAATTTAAAAACGAAGATATTTTTGTCATTTTATTAGAAAATAACATTTTCGGGGGGAAAATTTCACCGTGAAAATTGCAGCTCATATTGCTTTAAATTAATATTGTGATAAATTCAATGCATTTATTGGTATTTTTTATTTTTTTTATCATTTCCCGTTAGATTATTATACCCCTTGTTTCAATCTTTGCAGTACATGTTTTACATGTTTATACAATATGCATTAGCTAATATTTGTGTGTAATGTTGTTTGCAATGTACACGTAAATCAATCATGATTCAAGATATTATAACTTATTATAACTTGTAATTTCCCATTCAAGTTTTTTTTACTTTGAAATAATCTAAATGAAAATGTTTTAAAGTCTCCTTTATTTCCAATCTTTAAAACAAAGTTTCAAATATTGGGAGTAACAATTCTTGTAAATATTTCAGTGTTAGTGAATGAATATTTTTATTAAAAAATTATTGTTATTTGTATTCGAAATAGATAATAAATGTATACTTAACACTTGGTTTTCGGGAGTAGTATTTTTTAATATACTTTTCTCTTAAACTACGAGGTGATGGACAAATTATTAAAAACTGGAATTCATCTTCAATCTCATTTAAGGTAGTCCATCCATAACTAAGGTGAATTTAATAATTTGGGTGTATGTATGTAGTCAATTAAATGAACTTTTTGCAAAGCTTTTGCAACTTTTAACCAGGAGAAATGTGAGAAAATTACTTGTACTAAAAAAATATATTTAAGAATGCATTTTTCCCATAGACTTCAATGTTAACTTCAACATATGATAAATTTATTAAAATTAATTAAAATTTTTTTTTTTTTTAAGATTTCAAAGGTGAAACTTTATTATTTAATAAACTCCTTATAATCACACTAAGATTTTAGTGATCAAACTTGCAATCTATTAGATATGAAATATGATAGTTATGGATGGACTACCTTAAGTTACAAATCTCCCGTTATATTATTATACTTCCTTGTTTCAATCTTTGTAGTACATGTTTATACAATATACATTTCATTTAAGTTGCAAATCTCCCGTTAAATTATTATCCCTCCTTGTTTCAATCTCATAAAAAAAATAGCAGGGCTGCATTTTACAAAATATTTACGACAAAGTCGTTCATGAAATATTTGATTTTGAAGACCATATTAAAAACCCTTGATGCACTATATTTCTAACTTTAAATAGCAATTTAACAGATGACGATAGATAGTAGATTTACCGTTTACAATTTACCGTTGTAATTAAACAACAGACACTGTATCAAGATAGTTAAATTGATTCACTTGTTCTACGTGATTTCAATGTGTTTAAGTTCAATTGAAACACATGTCACTATGTAATAAATGATTTACTTACTTATACCAAGATTTGATTCAGATAATTTAAAATAACGTAATCATATTGTTATTACTCTACAATTCAATGTACACCTAGATATGTATATTACAGCGAGCGCAGCTTTTACTTATGACACTCATATATTTTATTTTTCATTTATAGACCAGTGTGTAGTTTGTTTTAAGACAGTACGTCATCTCCAGGAAGCATTAGAGTGTGATGGGTGTTCGAAATGGCAACACAGAACATGCAATTCTGGTAAGTGGTTTAAATTTTTTATAGTTTTTATCCTGTCTCATCATTTAAGCAAATAATCACACGAGAATTAAGCAAATAATCACTGGAGGAATTAAGCAAATAATCACATGAGGAATTAAGGAAGCCCATTGTAATAACACAAGATATTATTAGATTGTTCATATATTCTTAAAATTATTTTATTATTTTAAATTTAGGCATTTCAAGACAACTTTACCGGGACCTCAGAAGGCGGAAAGAAGACTTCCCTTTTCTGTGCCAGCCCTGCAGAAATTTCAACATCAGCAGAAATGACAGTTTGGTACTATATTTACATAATTTTATTATATTTGTTGTAAATTTCAATTCTTTAGAAGTGATTTAAATTTTACACTACTTTTACACTATTTTATCTAATTATTTTATATAAAGTACTTTATTTGATTTAAATAAATTATACCGACATAATATTGTTTCCTTATTTTATAGCCTGAGCCAATGGAAGCGTCGAACGAGATTTTACAGTCAACTGTAGTAGAAGATCGGCAAGATGCTCCACCAACACTGGTGATACCACCAATGCCTGAGATGGACTTAGGGGTATAGTTTTAACATTGTGGTTATTTATATAATTCATACAAATCTGTATATTATATTTAATGTGATTTACACTATTTATAAAAAATGTTAGAAAATGTCATCTCTTTCAGATTTCTCTTTTTCCATTAATTAATGCATGTATTTATTATTTCAGCCTGAAGAAGAAGATTCCATATACCGTCCTCCAGAGGTATTAGAGTCCTTTGATATTTCCCACAGACGGGCCATAGATGAAGAGGATTTGGAACCAGAAGAAGGGTATTTTAACGATAAGTCATCTATAAATGTAAATTTACATATATATATATATATATGAATTTATAAATTAATAATTGGATTAACTTGATATGTTATTTGATATATTATTAATAGGTATTTCTTTTTTAAAACAGGTCATTGCAAGAAGATATGGACGACACCATCCTAGACGAGAGGCCCATTCAATTTGAGGTGTTGGAGAAGGGAAGCAAAAGAGGTGGAAAGCTGCTTGTGGCCTCCGATGGGTTTACGTATGGAGTAAAGGTATATCTCACAAAAAAATTAAACGGAAGTATTTAAAATATATTAGTATTTTTGTATATGTGGTCAGTAATAATGATTTTTCCTTGTCTGAATAAAAATGTTTCTTTTCTTCATAGCGAGAGAACAAGACATCAACAGCGTGGACGTGTGCCGTACGATCAACGAAGATGAGGTGCCATGCCACCGTGCTGCAGAAGGGAGACTCCTTTGTTAGAGGTCCTGCCCAGCATTGCCATCCGGGAGATCTGAAACTTCCAGTGCTGAAGAAGATTTCTTCTAAGGTATAAAGGTCTAACGAACAGTATAATTCATATGTTTATTTTGCCACTAAATGTTAATATTTCAATGTCTATTTTTTTTATTCACAGGCGAAGGAGATTGCCAGACAACAGGTGTTCAGACAGGCCCGGGACATCGTAGAGAAAACCGTCGCTGATCAGTTGGTTGATGACCAGAGGTTCCTCGCCCCAAAGTCATCAAACGTGAAGCGTTACGTCAATCGACACAGAGCTGGCTTCAGACCGACAGAGCCATCGAATCTGGATTTTGAGGTAAACTGGTAAACACTGTACTTCTTTTTTATCCTCTACATGAATATGCTCGTGTTTTCATTATTTTAATATCTCTCTTTTACTCTGTAGATTGACATGAATTTCTTGGGCTGTCCTGACTTCTTGTTAGCTGACATCAGTCATGATGGTGCCAGGCATCTTGTCTTCGCCACGGATCACCAGCTTGGGTTACTTGGAAACGCCAAGAGATGGTACATTGATGGCACATTCAAGGTAAGCAAAATGTAAATTCGGTATTATTTAAAGTATAAAGGAAATAAAATAATCAAGAACTATTGGATGATTATGATTTTGTCTTTCACAGATTGTTCCCAGCTTCATGAAACCCAACGGCCAGCTTCTCTCCATCCATGCCTTCGTTCACAAAGATGGGAAGTCGATGCAGTTCCCGTTGGTGTTTGCACTGATGTCTAGGCGACGCAAAGAAGATTATGTTGAGGTAAAAATATTATATTTGTTTTAATAGTTCTAATTGAATACGCCTGTGTTGTTAATATTATTAATAGTTATTTATTTTTTATGTAGGTCTTCAGGGCAATTCAGGATCGACTGGACAGTGTTGCTGTGGAGATGATGACAGCAGATTTTGAAGCAGGTGTGTACTATTGATTTAATGAAATATAGGTGACATACATTAAAGTTAACGATATATATTAATGCGAATTAAAAAATAAGATATTTTTAATGAACTTAATTATGTAACAATCCAGAATAGAATTAATTATGTTCTACATATTTTCAGGTGTATGGCAGGCCATTCGGCAGGTTTTTCCAGAAGTCATCATCAAGGGCTGTGCCTTCCACTGGACGAAGGCTGTTTGGACGAAGGTGCAGAACCTTGGGCTTGCGACAACCTTCAGGGAGAGGGAGACAACCCACGTCTTCATCAAACAGCTGATGGCATTGCCGTTCCTACCCTGGAATCATGTTGAGGACGTTTTCAACGCCATGACCAACAGATGTCCACCGCATCTAGAGGAGCTGGTAGGATACGTCAAGACTCAGTGGATGCAGAATCCAGTCTTCCCTATCCGATCCTGGAGCGTCTTTGACTTCAAAGTGAGAACCAACAACGATGTTGAAGGTATGCTATAAATATTTTGTTCACACTCAAATCTATTACTTTTAAATTATTTTGTAAGTTGGAAGAATGAAAAATTCTATATTTGGCTAGAATAAGTCATTTTACTAAAGGTGAAAATTGTAGTTATAATTTATATTCATTTGTTCTACGAGTAAGAATTTGTATATTTATTCACTATTTATTTTTCAGGTTGGCATCGCAGGATGAACGTGAAGGCCCAAGGACTCTCTCTTCCTTTATATCACCTGATCCCCCTGCTGCTGAGGGAAGCAGAGTTGGTGAAGACAAGGATCGCCGCATGTGACCTGGAGAGGAACGTGAGGCAGATAGTGACAACCACGCAGAAGAAGATAGAAGATGCGGCAGCCAGATACATGGAGGACATCATCACCGCGTCCCATTTCCTGAAGGTCTGCGGATCTATTTACGCTGGTGTGTTTGACGTTTGAGGTGCGATGTGATGTACCGTGATGTACTGTGATGTACTGTGATTCTGTGAAACATTGTGTTTGTATTGAGATAACTTACTTATTCATGTTTGTATATGATATTGTTTATGTATGTGTTATGTATTCATGTTTGCAGTTGAAAACATTGAAAATAAAAAAGAATATTTATTTTGCCTAGTTTTGTTGTTTTATCCAGGTGTTATCTCTAAATCATTGTGAAGGAAATATTATCTCATTTATACAAAATATTATAATTTGAGTAAATATTAATATGAAATATATCGTAATTCATCATATAAAAATTTATAACTATTTATATAATCCGATGTTAATATATATATATATATATATATATATATATATATATATATAATTATAATCATATATTAGAATAATTTGATTAGCCAAAGGTGTTAAAACTTATTTGGAGGCTCTCAATGGTAGGTTAATATCAATTTACTGTTACCACATAATTAAAAGCCGCAAAACATCTAAATCAAGCAATCATAATTATGTGTCTCATCAAATTTTTAATTACCCTAAGGTGTATCAATTTACTGTTACCACATAATTAATAGGCGCGAAACATCTCGGGGCGAAACGTCTCAGAGCGAAAGGTCTTTAGGGGCGAACCGTCCCGCACTCTACACCCCCCCCCCCCCCCCCCCCCTTGGATCCACCAATGCACCTCTACATGTATATGACTTTGGAATCTTTAGGATATAAAAAAAGAAAAAATAAAATTTTAAAAAAAGACTAATGAAGCATATATTTTTTATTTAATTATACTTTATGATCAAATATTATAACGTTGATACTGAGGATTTAAAAAAAAATAGGTTGGGGGGGGGGGGGATGTTCTACGTACGAATTGATTATACTTTAATCTTTCGGAAGTCACCAGAGTTTACACTAATCTTACAGTGACACCCGAATAGCACTCGAAAACTCCACCTGTCGACAGTTTGAGATAAAAAAGAAAATATTAAAATTATCTGCGCTGTGTTATCAAATCAGGAAAGAGTAAACAAAGAATGGAGCAATCACGAACTTTGGCGCAAACTTCGAGAATTCCGAGATAAAAGGGAAAGAAGCGGTGAAATATTTGAGATGAATTGTGTGACTTCTGCGAACTGAGGAACTACCCGTTCATTGTTCATACATGAGGTATGTACCAGTGCAGTGTCTGTTGTCTGATTAACATGAATAATCTTATGATTTTATTTTTCTACACAAGCCCCTGAGTTGGGAAATGAGAAAATACAAAAGCGCGTGTGATTTTTGAAGCACATAATATGTGTGTGTAATATAGTGTCACTGTTGAAACTGGCATATTTATTTAGAATATAACAGTGTATAATGATAAATCATATATGTACATGTTAACACTTTTGTTTGTTACAGACATACATGTATATTCTGTTTAACATTAATGTCTTGAATTGACATTGACATTCACACATTGACTGCATGAGGACTATAGAGTAATTGAAATTATGTGTTCCCCGGTGCACTTCACTTGCATCATGTGCATGTCACCAGGACTAACACATGATACATGTAAATTGTTGGTCCTTGCAGTATGTTAATTTATGGTTTATTATTCTTTGATGCATATATATGTTCTTTGGTGCATGTTAGGATGATCTCTCTTTGGAGAACTAAAAGGGAAAAACCGATCTAGTAATATCATCATGATTGTAATCATGTGTTCTTCGTTGAGAGGTTGCAGGGTGGAAAAAGCAAATCAGCTCAGACGCTTCTTAATTTCAAAATTTAGTTGTTGTCAGACCTAAGGATGCATTTTATATTAACCACTGGTTGGACTCAGGGGCATGTATACATCCCTGGAGGACAGAATGGATTGATTTTCACACAGAAAACAGCTGAAAACAGTTGATGAATTTAAGCTGTATAAAAGTAAACTCTCTCATAGTTTCTACATGCATATGCATGTTCATGTATCCTTTGATGTCAATTTTTATTCATTGATGGTACTAATCTTAGAATAATTATGATCTTCTTAATAAGTGGCATCACTAAAGGACACCTCCATACTGTGACATACTTCCTATTGAAATAATAAGATCACGTATGATTATATAAATGTTTCTTTCCAAAAATTGTTATTAACACTGTGTAGTGCAATGGGTTAGAGCGTTTACGAAGAATCTGTAAGTCATGAGTTCGAGTCCCGCTGGGGCTCATTTGTTATTTTTACCTTTCCAAAAAATTTTAAAACATTTTTTGGTCAAATATTGCAAAATTTTAAAATTCTAAACCAGTGAAAGTATTTTGATTATAATGTACTTTTATCAATCTTAATATCAACAGGTGTCCCATACCAACTAAATACTTGAATAGTAATACCACTTGTCTTTAAACTTACTCTAGGCTAGTTGTCTTTTAGAATATACAGAAACGATCAGACCCAACCTACATGTACATGTAACAGAAAGTAAACCCCAACTAAACCCTTGGTGTCCAAGTAGCGTAGTGGACAATGCACTCGCTTTCACCACTGCGATCCGAGTTCAATCCCCGTGATCATGGGGATCGACAGTGGTTGTATGTGATAGGGTATGGCGGTCGCCCGCTTGGACACATGGATTCTCTCCGGGTACTCCGGCTTCTTCCCACACCAATGACCCCCTCGCGCTAACATCCATGCCAACGAGAGATATTAATATAAGTTGTAGAACTTGCTTATCAATTGTTGTAAAATAAAGTTCAGGTTCAAACCCTGGGTTTACTGGAGCCGACCCAGAGTAAACCCAAAGTAAACCCAGAGTGGACACAGAGAGTAAACCCCAATCCAAAGTAGACCCCTGAAAGCAGATGCTACAAGTGTATTTGGAATATACAAGGGGTGGGAATTACAGGCAGTAAGAGAAAAGAGTAGAAAGAGTAAGAGAAAAGAAATGTCTGCTTCACACTTCATTGCATTAAGTGGACCCCAAATTCAAACCCAGAGTAAACCCAAAGTAAAACCCGAGTGGACCCAATGTAAATCCTGGATAGACACAAATTTTCAAATAGCGGACCTAGAGTAAACCCTGAGGAAACTCCAAAATGTAAACCTGGGGTTTAGTGTGTGTCTGCTCTGGTGTTAGGTTGGGTCTGGTCGGTACTGTATATACTGAACAAAATAATGCAAGTCTCAAAAGTTGAAATTCAGATAATGATGGTCTCGATATAAGACAAGGTTGAAAATCATATAATGAAACATTTGTGATTATTATACTTTCATGTTAAATACTGAAATCTGATTGGTTTAGACGCAGTTGATAATCCGTCCTATTACTCTCAGCGTTAGCAATGCACTTAGCAACGGGTTACATAACGAATTGTTACATGCGCGTAAATTATGCGCGTACGGTTCGCCTTAGAATTCATGTCATTTCTATATAAAAGCAATATAAAAATTCTCTAAAATTAAGACATTCAGTATAATAAAATAAATAGTGCCTGTTTGGGAGGATAACAGTTGAAATTGAAACCCCTCGAAAACCAATGTCAACCTCCGCTTCGCGTCGGTTGACAATGGTTTCCACGGGGTGTCAATTTCAACTGTTACCCTCCCAAACAGGCACTATTTATATAATAACAAATCATTTTCATCTGAGGTCACAACTACATAATTAGGTATAATTTGGTAGATGTGCTCTGAAGAGTTTTGACATTAGTTTCTTATAATAAGATTAGAATCTTGTATGAATTGTGACAACATACTTACATGTAATAAAAAACTTTATTGTGAACATTGAAAGATATTTCATATCAGAACTACGTAGACATATAAGTATTCAATCTTCGTCTGAATAGACCATCACAATTACAATGGATCTTTTTATTCTCTTAAAACATAAGTCCTGATAAGAATCTAGCCTGGAGATGTGGTAAAAATAACTTTAATACCCCTAAAACAAAGGACCAGATGTATTAGATGATATTTATGTAATTCCTAATAGAATATTCTCTCAGTTTTAACACAAAAAGGAGACCTGTGATGAAATAAAGGGGTATTTTTGGCCACAGTTTCTACGTCAGCATTGCAATATATGTGCATGTACCGATATCTACCGTCCATAAATAACAAAGCAAATGAAGGATGATTAGCTCGTAAAAGGATTATCTATAATTAATTGCGGTCTTCCAACACCATTGCTGTTGCATGCAGTTTCTTGGGCCTTGGTATTACTTCAATGTTGGTTCACTATTGATCCTACAAGAGAACGCTTCGTCTCCTAACTTCTAGGAATACCTTCTGACTATGTCCAGTGTAAACTGTAAGTAGAAAAGAGGCATTGTACTGTGTAACAGTATTTAGTATACTGAGTTAAGTACATGGTCATTTAATTAGAGATTATCTTTGACTAGGAACCAATTTGTACTTAACACAGTCTATAGAGCACCTGTTTGAGTGCAGGGTCGTTTATTTGAGGGATCAATTTTTAGACCAACCAATTTGTACAACTGATAAATACATGTATACAGTTAGTATATCAACATGGAAACTGCTCGTGGTGGTAACAGTAAAAAAAGTCTATAAAATATGGAAAGAAAATAAAGTTGTTGCCCTTAGAGTAAGATTAATACCACAATGTATGTTAAATGAGTTTATATATATAATGTGTGTTTGCTGTTGTTACAAATAGAGGGCTATATAGGATCAGGAATAATTTGTGGCCCCGCTCAACGTGTTAGATTACTAATGTGTATTGAGTGAGGAAGGTACACATTAATAGGAGAGCAGGTCCCTGTATACAGCAGCAGGTGACTGTTTACATTCATTCTGAGCTACATATAGTACTATAAGGTAGATTGATACATGGGGCAGTCCCTCGGTGGCTGACCAGCAGATAAATGGTCCATCTGTCAACTACTGTCTAATGTAAGTACTTAAAGCTACTGAACAAAGAAGTCTTCTTCCTGTGTTTTGAAGGCCTTTACCAACAGCTGGTAATTATTGTTTACCTTTGATTTATCATCTCAAAAGAAATCTTATCTCACTTTAACCTATTTATATTTTTAATATTTTTTTTTCAAATCAATTTATTGTTTATTCATACCTGTTTTATATCTATATATAAATATTTATTGTTTGATCGTTATTTTAGTTTTTATTTAATTTGATAACATGTAAAAGAATGATTTTCATAGTTTAATTTAGTTATGATATAATATTTTTTCATTTTTAAATTATTAATTTTTTTTTTATTTTATTTTAAATGATAAAGTAACTTTTGATTTATCATGTGAAAAAAAATAATTTCTCACTTTAACATATTTTTATCCAGTTCTGATTAGAATTGTTGGCAGAGTGTATTAAAAAAAAAAAGAGGTAAAGTTTAATTTTTATCTTACAACACAAACTTTTATATACTTTGATTTATACTTTAATTTAAAGCTTCATTTTTCATGCACAGTTGAATATTTTTTTTTACTGAAATGTTCTTTTCTACTAAAATAACAAAAATATCATGGTTTTTCAATTTCTGTTAGCCATATTCTTGTGGAAAAGGCCGTTAAGAAGCTTTTTTTGGAGCCCAATTGAATTATTGTCATCCTGTACAAAAATTGATTTGCTATATTCCTTAGAAGAGAAATATTTCCTTTGACAAAAATCAATGTTTTTTTCAAATATTATTTATCATAAAAGTTTAAGTTTTGTGCAGACTTATCATACTAGCAGGTTTTTGCAGCAAAATAAAATTCTAAAAAATACAGCTCATATTGCTTTAAGTGAAGAGAGATTAACAGGCAGTCAACATTTTATGCACTTCTGTGTTAGGTCATTGATCTTGTATTTAAGGTTTTATTTGTTTACTGGCTCTAGTCAGATCCGAATTGAAAAGTGACCTAATATTTGAGAAGTTTTAAGAAATTTAAGAATGAGTAAAGAGAGGTCACTCTGAGGTGTAGAAGTTTCTATTTATCAAGTAAATGTAATTTCACTTGTTTCATGTCACATGTAATTCAAAAATGCCTTGATTTTACATTACTTTATGTACATTGTAAAACATTGCTAGTAATCCTGAGTTGTGCTTAGCAGGTCTGAAACTGCATAGAGATTGAGATTTAATTTTTTTTTTTAAATGATAGAAATGTTTAGAATGATCGAGTAGCAGTTGTGTAAAGGGGAAACTCCATTCTATATTTGACCTCAAAGTTGCGCTATTAATTTTTAAAGTTGCAGAGATATCATTAAATTTTGTTAAAGTGTACAAAAACATAATTATGAATCTGTATTTAATGTATTGTCAGATATATCAATTTCAACATTTTACTCTCAAAATGAGTAGAACTAACAAAAAAGATAGCAACTATCCCCCCCCCCCCCCCAACACATGCACACCTCCTATTCAATCTCTATCTTGCTGTTATCTCCTAACCTACTCTAGGGAGGATGAGGAAATTAAACCAGCCGATTCCTGGGGACAGTAATTAGAATGGTCAGTGGCTCAGAAAGAAGAAGAAGCTAGGGCTCATCACTCTAGAGGAGGTTGACTCTGTGTGTATCTAGGGATGTTAACCCCAGGCAACAGCTGCTGAAAATGACAATGTGGGGAGGGATGTTGGGGGGGGGGGCTAGATAAATATAAAAAGATTGCACAGACAGCTGTTGGTGACAGTTCCTTTGTTGTGGTAACAGTTGGAGGCTTCAGATATGTTGAATCCCTGAGGTAGAGGCAACTGAACTGATTAAAAGTAATTTTCTCTGGAGTTTTTAAGGGTTTCAATTATTGAATAAAAATGTATGGTGAAACTAGAACTGGGTGTGGAACATTCAGAGTGTTACATACAGAATATCTTGATCGGCCAAAATAATCATTACTGTTTGTTTTTTAATTGCTTCCCACCTCATTGAAATGTACCCTTGCTGATCAAGTTTTATTAGCAAAAAAAAAAAAAAAAAAAATTATTTATTTTTTTAATATGGAGATTTTTATTTTTTACCAGGTTTTAATTAGTTAACTTCAACTTTCAATTGAAAAATAAAATTCATCCCTCCCTCCTTGGTCTAGAAACCAGCAGGCAGCAATTCCAAACAAACATTTTTTTTTTAAAAAAGATATGGCCTTCTCCTGATAACCTAAGTCAATATATCACATGTAGATGCACATGTATTGATGCAGTCTATACATTTTCAATTGCAATAATCATGGTTTTCTCTTATTTGTCTTAAATTTTAAATCTTCAATTTTATGTATTTAGCAAATTTGCAACTAAATTTTTCAACACTCTAACTTTTTTAAACATATTAATATGCCATGATGAATTTTTAATTTTCTCAATCTCTGACTGATTCAGAAATAGATTCTAGTTCGGTATATATGGTGAAATCTACAGGCATATATGTATAATTGATGGGAACTCTGTGTCCTCAGAATGTCATGTACATAATCCTATTATTTCGGGCTGGCCTTTGCATGGGAAAAAACGATCAGCTTAATACATCAGATTTATGTTGATGTAATTGTATTATACTGTATGCTGAACTATGGCTTTTAAAATTAGGCCATGTTTTGTCACAGATCTTTCAGCAGGATACAGTTATAATTGGACCATTGTCTAAAATCAGAAATGTTTTTACAACTAATTACCCAAAACAGTAAAATGGAGGTTCTGAATTACATTTTGAAATGCAGACAATTTGTCTCCATTTAGAGCAAGTCTACCATTTCGATGTATAACTATTCTAAGTGCACCTCTTCGTCCTAGCCAATTAAATACACGAAAGTCTGAATATTGACCACTAAAACTGGGGAGGGGGTAGGGACTTTATAAAAATCCTCTAAAATTACATGATCACCCTATGCAGATTTCTGATGACTTTGCAAATTCATTGTGTAAATTATAAATGTAAAAGGACTACAACTATACATGCTATAAAGCTTTTTCATCTTCTGATGTAATTGATATTTGCAAAGATAAATTTTTAAAACTGTCAATAAAGCATGTTAAAAGAAAAAAAAAATGAGAATTACAATGTAAACCGATAATTCTCCCCCCAAATTACAGATCCGAGGCAAACATTTATAACCCAGTCCACATTTTAAGAGATGCATCGTAAGTATTGTGTCTGCAACAGATAGCAGCATTGATTGGAGGAATCCAGGGATTTATTTGTACAGGGTAAATGAATTTTGTATGCCGATTTGTTTTAAAGCCTGAAAGGCGACACATTTACCACTAAGGTCAATTTTTTTTTCTTCAAACGGAAAATTGATTTTTTTGGTGTGTTCTGTATTCTGTCTGCAACAAATGTTGTGTATTGCAAATTGACGGTAATAATTCTTATCGGGTATATTGAATTATATTTCAAAGGGGAAAAATTGATAATGTTTTTATCAGTTTTATGCTACAATTGGACAGATGATAAAGTTGGCAGTGGAATAAGTATTGTATATATTATTTTAGAGAAAGGACTTCCGATCACGTCTACGTAATTCACAGTCTCCACCAATTTTGAGGATTGCAGTTAATGATATTCTATTGTGTTCAAAGGCCAACGTTTTACTGTTAGATAAATAGTCACCTGGGGTTACCACCAGATCATATAGGGCCTTTTATAATATACCACTGGAAATCTGTGAATCTGTAATAAAAATATTAAGTCAAGTGTGTACTGTGTATAGCGGCAGTTGTTTGGACTAGAACCATTGTGGTGTTTATCATTCAATATTGTTCCGCTGAAGGATAAATGTACTTGAATATAAGGTGGGTTGAAACTGCATGGCCATGTTTCTGATGTGGATGTTTTTCACTAGGTGGTATAGGACAACTCAATAGTGTGTCGTATTATTCATCAAAATAAACATTGAAATCAAGTATAATTTTAAAAATAGTTTAATAGTTTCTTAATTTCCAAATATTAATATTTCTTACCTAACGGCATTATAGCGCCTGACCAGTGGGTTAGAGCATTCACTACGAATCTGTAAGAAATGAGTTTGAATCATGCTTGTAAATATAGATTTTTTACCTTTCAAACAAAATTTTAGAACATATTTTTTGGTCAAATATTGTCAAAATTTAAAAAATCCTTAAAGTAGTCCGAGTATCGCACTACGTCATAATACGGATTTTACAATATTGGTTCGACTTTTACAAAGCGTTTTTGATACCCGGTATTGATTTTGCTCTACATAGCTGTTGTAAACAATGGCAATAATAAGCAATTAGAACGGTAATATATGTATTCTATGAGAGATAGAAATGATTAATGTTGAGAAACTCAATTCTGTTAAAGTAAAATGAAAAACGAAGTTTCTGATTAACCAGGATCTCAGGTATGCTTATATCTTCTTTGTTTTGACCCCCCCCCCCCCCTACTGAATTTTTCTTTTTCTTTTACATAAAACCAGTTTAAATTTAGAGACAGAAGCTATTTCGAATTTAATCAATCGTCAATTGATTAATGTTTAAATGATATCTAACATTGTTGACAGATCTAGGCAGAAAACTGTAGCAAAATGTGATTTTTACGGATTTTTTCGTCAGGGTCTACTTGGTTTAGAGCTTATAGCGTGTAAAGTAATCCGTCAACATATAATTTATTTTACCAAATCTTTTTCCTAAGATGTCAATCTATAGAATAAACACCATGAATTTAAGTTTGAGTCCATAAAATAGTAAAAAAAATTACCAAACGCGATACTAGCATTGCATTTTTTGTATTCTATTTTGATACATCAGGTCCATAAAGCGTACTTACTTACAAAAATTTGCGCAAAATTATTGATGAGATATGGCTTAAATAAATATTTATACTCTATTTTGTATGTTCAGTTCTAATTTTCCCAAAATTGGTAATTTTTTTAGGAAAAACGGACGTCTGGCAAATTTCATAATTGTCAATAAATTTCGCAAGGGGGTACACCCGTCTGAGAGGTGATAACAAACAAACTAGCATGTAAACATACATATTTTCTTTTGTATATGTTTTGCTAGAATGTATATTTATCATTTAAAGCTAAGCTTATAATGATTGAGCCCATTTAGTGCCGAGTATAGGACTACCTTAAGTGGCGAAAAGATTTTAATTACAATTTACATGTACCTTAATACACGTTAATATCGACAAATGTTCCAATATATACCACCTTTGTAGAAGTGGACAGGAAAAGCCTTCATTAGAAATATCCAAGATATTTTGAGGATGTTAACTAAACTGCCTCTCCACTTCTCTAAAGAGAGTTATATATTTTCATGTGTTTTTTTTTTCTTTTCAATATTCTATTGGACTTAAAAATCTTAACATTCTTGAAATTTTTTTCGTTCTATACTTATTTTTAAGTGCCTTGAACTTTTTGACATATTGTTCAGAAATTACTTGATTTGAGATAATCAGATTAGCCAGTCAGAACTAAACACCTGCAATATGTATTTATTAGCCAAGAATTGCTGCTAATTATCACTGTTAATGAAGACGAATGGATTCCCAGCTTGCTTTGTTCCCCAGAGTTGAAAGATGCTGAACAAACACTGGGTAATGAAATGCCTTCTGGGGATGTTGATTTGTGTATTGGGCAATAATTAACAGAGAGAGAAAGAGCGTTGTTGATTTGTGTATTGACATGTGTATTGAGGAAAAGAGAGCACTAGGCATTATTGAGAATTATGTTATGAATGAATTATCTCCTCGGCTTTACCCCATTGTTACTGGAGGATTTAAAATCATTTAGTGACGGCATGGTTTAAATGCGTCTAACGGTAGAATTTTCACCCTTCATTGAGTCCCTTCTGTTTAGAGAACCCTTGTGTTATTTTCGCCTTGCCAATACACAAATTTTTTTTTATATTTTTTTTTTGTTCCCATTTGGTGAAGGGCTTTTATTCCTGCACTCTGTCTCTCGATCTCTACTATAGCGGTCTCTTTTTGTTGTTTAACGAACAAATTGAGCTTGAAATTGTCTGTTTGATTTTACCCATTGTGAATGACTTCTGAGCCAACTATTTTCGAACTGGGGGCAAGAATTGTGTCAATGAAAGGTATTTTTTTTCCTTCTGGAAACTGTGTCGAAGAGAAATTTTATTCCCGTGGAAGAAAAATATTTATAGAGGAGACATAATTGGAGTTGATCAGCATAAATTTCATGATAATTAAGGTAACTTTTGAATTAACATGTTCATTTTTTACATAATGACCATTTAATTAAATGAATAAGGGTTTGAAAATTTGAAATATCATGATTTTACAAGTGCATGGTTTTGAATGTTGAATCAACAGAGTATAATAATTGATTTATTTGTTTAAGTTATTAATGCAGTTAATAGAAATGGTAACAATCGTTGTAACCATGAAGGACCCAGTGTTTAGAGTGATGCTGCAAGCACTTTTCTTCTAGCTCAAAATATTTTCATTGATTAATTTAAAAGTACTATTCATATTTTACAATACTTATTGAATATAATGATCTGATAAATTATTCTTTTGAAAATAATGATAAAAGTGCATGAAGGGGTAGTTTTGAGAACATTTTGATATAAAATGTATATAAATGGGTCATTTTCAATGTTTTGATGATTGCTGGCCCCCACTTTCCCCCACCCCACTCGTACTCCCTAAAAAAAAGGAAGGGGGGGGGTGGGTAGTCAGTAAATCATGCTATTATGTATACATGTATAATAATTGTTTTTTGTGAATCCACTTTACATTTAGTACATGCCAGTAACCGCATGAAGAAGATTATCTCTTTGTCTTTAATTAATCAATTCATTATAAAAAGGCCTCCTCAATATTATAAAGATGCTTAGATGCCTGTTAACTAACCCAGAAAGGTCCTGCTGAGAATTGGAAATTTATGTATTCTTGAGTTTCTCTAAAATTAGACCTCTTGTAATTTATTTGTGTTATCATTAAAACTCTGTCATGTTACAGTTCGCACTTAAAACCATCCAGTTGCTGAAGATCAGAAAAAGAAAAGAAGCTGATGTGTAAAATGAAATAATTAATAGGAACTATTAATTGCTTGTGCTTGGTTATTTTAAGACCTAATTTGTTATTTAAACAAAAAAAATTCCTGAAGCGTTTTATATTTACAACAAAGAATAAACTTCACAAGCCTGCATGCAAAACAAGTAGAAAAAACCCATACCCTCAATATTGTCTTATTACCAGCACTTGCCCCCCCCCCCCCCCCAAAAAAAAAAAAAAAAAAAAAAACTTTAATGGTAAAATTTGAAGAAAAAAAAAAAATTGACAGAAATTAATCACTTTAGCAACTACATGTAGATTGTGTAGACACCTGAATTGGCTAACTTCCTCTCATTAAGTAAATACATGAGAATGAGAAAATTAACAGTAAATTAATTAGTGTTTAAAGTACAGTCATGAAGTGCTGAGGGTTTGTGCCATGCATTCGCATGCCCAAAATCGTTTAACAGAGTAAATCAGATGTGAAGCTCCTGAATGAACGCTTTACATGTCAGTTTGACAGTTGTCAAAATAAAACTCAACTCGTAAAAAAGAAAACATTTGATAGAACATGACCAGATCAGATTAAGGGAGATATTTTTTGTCTTTTCAAGTATATCAGGTATCGCATCTCTCTGCCAATCTCTGTTAGCCCATTGTGCGCAAATATGTAGCCCAAATTTCGAGGTGTCGCAATTAATATGGAATACCTATGTCCCTGTGACGTCAGCCAAGATAGCACGCAATTCGTTGGTTTTTTAAAACCCTTTTGGGTCAATAAGGCCAAATTCTGATCCAAATATAATTCCATTCAGTCTATTTAAATGCAGTCGCTGTGCAGGATTAAGTTTTACTTAAGGTTATATAATAGCCTTTCAAGTATTGTTTTAATATTTAAAACACGCAATTTTAATTGCCCACATACAGTGGCGTTCAATAGAGACATATCAATCAAGTGTTTATATTGCTGTGTATTAATAAGGATGAGCCTCGACTGATAACAAAGATCTAGTTCTTTTAAACGTTTTGTATTGGAAGCCGGGCTGACTTGTATAGATCTGCATGGGTCAGATGTTTCTGATCTTTCCGGGCGTTTTACAGATTTATCTAATGACTGCCTTTGTACAAGGAAATTGACAGTCTGCCAGAGTATAAGTCAATGATTTCATTTAATAGAGAACACCAAGGGTTGGTTTTTTTTTTCTTTTTCTTTCTTTCTTGCCCTCTTGGGGGGATTGTGAAGCCATCATTGTAATCGACGGAAAACTGAAACCTAGGAGGCCTTGTTAAGGCGAATTAAGTTTCCAAAAACGGAATCTGGAAGTTTCGGGAAAAAAACAGTTAGGCCGCTATTGATTGTATTAATATCGGATTCTTTGTCTCTCTTGTCAATACAAAGCATGCAATATCCCTGGACCTGATAGAATCTATGTTCATCATTATATTGTCTGGGCGAGACAGCAATCATATTCAGGAAATGTATCTGGAAATTGTCAGTTTATCTCGCACATAACGCCAGTCAGTTATGTATTTTTGACCCAACTTCAAGCATTTCATAACGGACCCCACAGGGTAGCATTGTTGAAGTAACTGTAACTGATGCATTTCTCAGGTAAGCTAGATGTAGAAACTAAAAAAGCTCAGATAATGAGAATGGAAATTAAGTCCTGGGTCAGACAGTATAATTTGGTTAACTGAGAATTTCAGTTCTTGCATTAAATTTTTGAAATCTTCAAGAATTGAAGGAGACTGGCTTGAAATATTTGATGGAGGTTTGTTTGCCTAATTGGTCTTCACCTGGTTTTTTTCTACTGTGTTAGAAGCATGGCCTCTAACTGTCAAACTAGATTCTTTTTAATGAACATTTGCAAATTGTAACACAATGAAAATGTGTTAGAATTGTGTGAATGCCAGATCTCTCTCTCTCTCTCTCTCTCTCTCTCTCTCTCTCTCTCTCTCTCTCTATTAAATATACTTCGAGATGAAAGTAAATTGTGTATAAGAATGTAAATTTCTCCTGATGATAAAATTTATGAATGAATATCCATTCCTTTCAGCATTTCTGTAAGCTACTATCTGCTTGTAACAAATTAAATTTCAGAGTTCACACTTAGTGTCCTCTTTATCATCATGCAGGCACCTAAAAACCCCTCTGAACTCTGAAAAAAAATAATTATGATTTATAACCACCAGACCCCCCCCCCAAATTTTTGAGGTTTAAAAGATTGATTACATCAGCTTATGTCTAACCGTGAGGTGCTGATACGTATTTATTAGGCTAACCATTTTTATTTGAACTTCGTAAAGAACTGGGATGAAAAGCTTTCTGCAAACAGGAAGTCGCTATTAACGTTTTAACACAGGAACAAGAAAGAAGATCATCACTCGCTGATATCTGTGTAATTCGGCTGATAGCAGGAATTGTTTGACTATAAGTCTTGTTCGTTTACACAAATTACCAGCAACTGTAGCTTGTTATGCTCAGGGAAGTTTACATTGTGTTGACAATGAAATGATGCAGGCTGCTTTCTTAATCTCTGGCTGTACAGATAACAGGTTATTATTATACGCAGGTACTTGCAAACTGAGAATTGTGAAATCCTTGTATTATATCAATCTCTCTGTTATTCTTTAATTTCATTTAAAGAATTTTTTATGGAATGAATAGAAAATTTGAAAATATTTGGATTTGTTCTTATATATCTGTTTAAAGGTGTTAAATGTTTTTGTTGTGTAATGGTGGTATGAGGAGAGCTGTTCTCGTATTAACTCAGTGATTTGAATGAAGATTATGTTTATTGGAAAAAAAGATTTTGTTGAATATGCTGCTGAATTTATTTTGGACTGTCTATTTGATGTTATAGTTAATGCACAAGTTGGTGGAAAGAGAAAGGGGAGGGGGGTGCATGGCTGGTGTTATTAAAAATGAATTAGGGAGATGATACTAGCTAGGAAAGCAAAATTAATATATTTGTTCATTTTTTTTTCAGTGTGAACTGTAGCCATGGAGCAACTGGAGAAGTTTCAGATCATCTTCAACAATCCGTCTGCCATCTACAATGCCGGTGACACAGTGTATGGGTATGGCTGGGCAGTGTTCAAGGAACCTCTACACGTACAGAGTAAGTACATGTGTACAGAGTAAGTACATGTGTACTAAGGTCGGGGAAATACAGTTTATGTACAGAGTAAGTACCGGTACATGTGTACTAAGGTCACGGGGAAATACAGTTTATGTACAGAGTAAGTACATGTGTACTAAGGTCACGGGGAAATACAGTTTATGTACAATGTGATTGTGGTGATCCAAAGTAAATTAGTACAATTTTTTAAGTGGATCGAGTGTCAAGATCAGTTTTTTCTGTGCATTATGGATGTAATTAATTCAGTGAACTGTACTAAGAGAGGGGAACATTTCATCAAAAGTCATTCATTCAGCTGTTTTCAATGTAAAGAGTCAAGGTCACAAAAAATCTTTGAATTAAGGAAGGTAAAAAAATCAATTCTATCATTTTCAGATGTCTCATTACAAAGAGTTTATATGCTAGGGTGATTGACCTAAAACATATGTATAAATGGAGGGGAAGGAATCAATTATGTCTGGTTCAGCTGTTTTGGGTTATCAAGGTCAAGGTCATTCAAACTTCTTTTATAATGGAGGTGTGATTAAGTTGTCTCAACTGTCAAGTTAATTCAAACAGAATTCTGACAATCAGACATCAACAAAATGTGCACTCTTAATGTAAATGAAGGGGAAGAAGTGAGGAGGGGAGGGGGATTATATTATAATTATGTTGTTGTTTTTCAAGTTTGACAAAGAGTTTGCCAAGGTCATTACTTTGTTTAAGAAGTAAAAGTAATGAATACCTGATATTTCTGTGTTTCCCTGTCATAACAACTAAGTGATGATTATCAGCTTTCTTTGATCCTAAGGAGAAATCTGATTGGGCCGTAAGCACCAAATTCTTAAACTCAAGGTCATTTTTCCTCTGCTTTGAATGCAAATTCATTTTTGTGGAAAAAGAACATAAGTACTTTGAATTGTGAAAAGAAAAAAATTGCTTGCCCCTGAAGCATCTGTTTATTGACATTGTTAGCAGAGATTTCTTTTTAGAAAATAATTTGCAGCTGCATTGTCCGTTCATTTAATTTAAAAAAAACATTTCAGATCTATGCAATAATGGACAAAGTGTACATACATGTGATTATATCTAACCAATAACTTTCAAAAGGAAAAGTAGTGGCAGTTCCTTTAGTACTTTTTGACCAGACGGTGTGTCATGGCCTTCACCCAAATCTTTAAACAAGCTCAAGGTCACAGAGAAAATCTCCTGTTATTGAAAATAAAATATGAGATAAAGATTGCCCTAATGACCCAAACAGTTATTTATTGGACTTTGTTGACTCATATTGTATGTATTGTATGTATATTAATAATCCACTATTGGATTGGCTTTTGGTGACAGCTGTGTGTGTTGAAGTTATCCACTATAGCATTGACTTTTGTTGACAGCTGTATGTATGGAGGCCATTGGTGAGGCGCGCGTGGAGTGGATGAGTTCCAGTGACATCCAGGCATCGGATGAAGAAGTGTTCAACTACACAACAGTCCTTCCCATCAAAGGTAAGGTAAACCCCCTGAACCCCTGCAAACTCCAACTCCCACCCCTCCGCCCCAACTCCTTCATTTTAATGCTCCCTCAACGCCCCAATCTTCAGCCCTGCCTCCTCAACCCCAGCCTCTCAATCCCAACCATCAGCTGCATTATTGTGTCGTTGTTAAGTTTGCCACCATACATTCATTCACTAATGAGCAAGATTAAAGAGCCATTTTCCTGTATGGCCCCACTATATTTATAAGCTCTAATAATGTGACCCCAAATCTACTGTGGAATCGTTTTTATTTGTTAGGGTCAATGTTTGTGAGTAGCTAACATTTTCCTGGTTCATCTGGGGCATAATTTTCATTGGTAGTGTAATCAGGACAATTTTGATAAATATTAAAACAAATGATTGTGTATAGCTTCAAAGGAATGTAAATTCGTGGGCAAGGGTTACCCATGAAAACCACGGACATTGGTCCCCCACAAACAATGATAATTCCACAGTAATCGAACACACTTCATTTAACCAGTCTGCACATATACAGGGGTAATTACAATTTTGTTATTTTTTCAGGTGAGGACAAGAACAGTCAGGGTGCTATGTTACATGAGGGTTCTCACTACTTCCCGTTCGAGTTCACGCTACCGTCTCATCTTCCATCGTCTTTCAAGGGTAAACACGGTCGTCTGCGATACTTTGTCCGGATGACGATCTGTACGTCGGGTGGCCCACATCCGACACGCACCAGTAAATTCGGAGTTCAGGGGTCACTTGATCTGAATGGGGAACCTAATGCCGCTGTAAGTACCTATCAATAGGTGAAGGTATAAGAATATTAAGTACTGAAGTGCTGCATAAACTTACGTCTGATTTTCTATGATATTAAGTATCTAAGATAAGTTATTATTAACCTTGCGGCTTTAAAATGAATCCCACTTTTCATTGTCGCAGCATAAAATGTATTCCATGGCTTAAGTTCTGTCAACAGTCAGTGTTAATCAAAGAATAACCACTCTATTAAATGACATTGAACTACTTTATCTTAATCAAATTCAAGTTGTACGATTCTAGGCTTTTTCTTTCAATATGGTACGGACAGAAAAAAATGTGCTAAGCAATATTCTTTTCCGAGGTACCTGGTAATTATACAAACTTATGTTAAGGACTCTCTAAGATAGAGATTGTAATTATGAAACTTAATATATATTTATTTTTTCAGCTTTCGGTAGAGAATGACACATTTGAGCCCCTGGGGTCTTGGTGCTGTGTATCGGGGACGGTGACCGCCAAGCTTCGCTTGGAGAAGAAGGGCTACACAGTGAAGGAGTCAGTCCCCGTGTGTGCCGAAATCAAAAACCTCAGCAGTCGACGAATTAGCTCAACATCAGTCTCGTTGATACAGGTAATAAATATAGATTTTAATGATAATGTTCAATGTTAATCATGTTATTCAGTTATAGATTAAAGATCTTGGTATTTAGAATGAAAAAAAAAATAATTATTATGATTTTTTCTATCTTAATGTTGCAATGTTAGTCTAAATTGTTAATTGATACAGCAAGTGAATGTGAAATTGTAACGATATTTATGGTTAGCATTAAATTTAACACTGTAATTGGATTTGATGAGATTGCTTCCAAATAGCCTTAGCTATAGTAAAAAATTATTCATACATTGTGCGGATTTTTAGCTCTGATTATATTGTGCCTTAATTAAAATTCTTCTTATTAAAATAATTAGAAAATTCTCAAAGTTTTTGGCTTAGTTAGAGTTCAAGTGCTCCCTTAAAAAATATGAATGTTCACTCTAATAGTTTGATTGATTTAAAAAAGATTTAGATGTAACCATAATGTTGCCAAAAGTACACTGCTCTTATGTCTTCTTGTGATCAATCATTTCAAGATATGTGTTTTTAAATGTGTGTATTAAAGGGGCAATGCGAGTTGAATTCATAACAAAGAGACCCACTTGACTTGTTCAACTCTTAGATACCTATTTATTATGTAACAGTTCAGCTAGATTTTGGAAGTAAGACACATTGCGCAATTACCAGTACAGGGGGCTAGCACAATGGAGTTTTTATGTAGAATTTATGTTTTATGTTGATGGCATTGTTCTAGTTCTGAAAGAGGTTGTTGACTTTTTAATGTTATAGAACCATTTGGCACTGCCATGATAATGAAAGGAAAAGAGGGTTTGTTTTATAAATAGTCTGATCATTAACCAAGTTCTCCTTTGTGTTTCCTGAATGTTTATGTTGCAATAACTCTAAATTTTTATTGAAGGAAGAATTTGTTTCATACTAGCAGTTGAAAAGAACTCTTGAGTGCAGTTTTGAATGGTTAAAGGGAAGAAAATCCTTAAAGGAGAGTGATAAAAGAATTTTCTCAGAGGGTTTTCATACAAGTAGTTGAAATGAACCTTTGAGTGCAGTGTTCAATAGTTAAAGGGAAGGAAATTCTTAAACTAGTCTGATAAAAGAATTTTCTCAGAAGATGGTGCAAAAAAGTAACTTAATTGTTGGATTATTGTAGCTTGAGATGTTTAGTATTTCTTTCAGTCTGCTATTTCTCTAACAGGTCCCACTGCTCAAAGGGATTTTCTCTCATGAAAAGAACTCAACAACTTAATCTCCTAATTTGTTTCCAATATGCAATGCATTTGTTGCACTTCTGACGAAGCAGTTGATGTTGCATTCATTAGTTTTCTTTTCTTAACAATAGTTTGAACATGTTTTCAAGGAGGTTGAGACTTCTAATGTATTCTAGCTTGCAATAGGTCATTGATCAGTTAGTTTTGATCATAAAGAAAATTTGATATAGTTACTCATGTTACTGTACGTTGTATTTTATTTTGAATTTTTTTTTTCAATTCTGAAATATATAGAATTTTTTTTTTTTTAAGATTTTAAACTATAGTTTTAATTTTTTTTTGTCTTTTGTAGAATGTGACCTACTATTCATACCGAGGCCGATTTTCCGAAACAACCAAACTGGTGACCATTCATAAAGGTGGGGTGGGGCCGCGGGGGAAACAGACGTGGCAAAAAGAGCTCCTCAGTATCCCCACCACCCCACCCTCCCATCTCCACGGCTGTAAAATTATAGATATTCAATACTGTATAGAGGTACGTAAACAGGCTGTAAATCATAGATATACTTAAATGTATAGAGGTATGTTAACAGGCTGTAAAATCATAGATATACAATACTGAATAGAGGTATGTTAACAGGCTGTAAATCATGGATATACTTTGATGTATAGAGGTATGTTAACAGGCTGTAAAATCATAGATATACAATAATGTATAGAGGTACATAAACAGGCTGTAAATCATGGATATACTTTAATGTATAGAGGTATGTTAACAGGCTGTAAAATCATAGATATACAATACTGAATAGAGGTATGTTAACAGGCTGTAAATCATGGATATACATTACTGAATAGAGGTATGTTAACAGGCTGTAAATCATGGATATACTTTGATGTATAGAGGTGTGTTAACAGGCTGTAAAATCATAGATATACTATAATGTATAGAGGTACGTAAACATGCTGTAATATCATAGATATACAATAATGTATAGAGGTGTGTTAACAGGCTGTAAAATCATAGATATACTTTAATGTATAGAGGTATGTTAACAGGCTGTAAAATCATAGATATACTATAATGTATAGAGGTATGTTAACAGGCTGTAAAATCATAGATATACTTTAATGTATAGAGGTATGTTAACAGGCTGTAAATCAAAGATGATATACTTTAATGTATTGAGGTACATAAACAGGCTGTAAAATCATGTATATGAAATGTTGTGTAGTGCTTTGTGTATCATATGTACTGTGAAATCATTAAAATTCGTGGGGACCAATTTTCGTGGATTATTTAAATTTTACAGGTTCGTGGGGACGTAATTTCGTGTATTTTCTTATACATACAAAAGGACTATGACTTTATAGCCCTAATTTATTAATTTGTGGGGATGTTAATTCGTGGATAAGAGGTGGCCACGAATTCCACGAAAATTGAGCCACCACGAAATCTAATGATTCCACAGTAATGTCTTACATTCATGTAAATGACACTGTATAGATACACATGTATTACATGTAGTTGTGTAAAGGATGCTCGGTTATACTGTCATTGACTAAAGGGACACAACTCAATGATACTTTCATTACATGCATTACATTGCTGGACTTTTTACTCATCATCAAAAGAGGAATATACAGCTGATCTAATAATATATAGACTTTGCTTAGGGTTTAGGGAGACAACTCCCTGAAACTTTTAATAAAGCAACATTGCTGGCATTTTTACATATAAATTAAATGATAAATATACAGTTTTGATATATCATAAACTTAAGACATTAGGAAGGAGATTGACTCAAATTAAAAAAAAAAAATGTAATCCACTTAATTGCAAGAGTTTGTTTTCTTTTTGTATTGCAGTTAGCTATCAATAGAATACCCTCACTGGCATTTCTACATACAAATTAAATGATAAATATACAGATTTGATATTATATAGACGTTATTAAGGGGATTTACTTTAACTAAGAAATGTAATTGCATGAGTTCTTTTTATTGTTACAGTTGGCTATCAAGCCGTCAGGGTTTGGTAGGAAGGTCAAGATCCCGGTGGACATCACAATTGGCACGGTGCCAATCCAAGAGCCCCAGACCCAGAAGACGTCTTACCACCCCCTCCCGTCCATAGTCAAGGATGACGTAATCCCCTTCCCGTTCTTTGAGCTCGGGAGAAGTCCTAGTCAGTTAATAAGTCAGTACATGCTTCCGACGGCCCCTCCCTGGGAGGAGGATGACGATATCCCATGATTCCTGTAATTTCCTGGTATTTTCAAAGATCTTGATATTTATAGAAATAAGAAATAAAATTCTATAAACTCACACTGATGCTTAATCATAATGCATGTAAAAGGGTAAATTATATTAATATACAACTTTTTTATAAAAGATCTTGTTATTTATTTTAGTTTTTCAAATTAAATAAAAAGAAACATCTAAAAACTCATAGTGATGCTACATGGAGGTGATAATAGTGATCTAAAATATTTTTCTGTTCTGTTTTTATATAGTTTAAAAACCTAACATATAGTTCATGATTGAAATTGTATTTTGCAGATTAGAATTTTTTAATGCAGTGGCAAGACATCGATTATCCAAAGTAAGATCGTAACATCTGTATATCTATTGTGTTGCCTTGGAAACTTCAGGAGCTCTTAGAACTATCAGGGACCATGCAGTCATGATCAAATGCACAGTTATGTGATGCCATATTGAAAAACAGACAAATGGAAAGATGTCCATTTTTTTTTTTGATTACTTACTTAAAATGTTTAGAAACTCAAAGGAGCAGGCTGATACTTGGATCTGATAACCTTGACATATTCATTGTACAAGTTAATTTGTACATTTGGTTATGTTAGTTATGTTGATTTTTTATCAAAATCATCGTTGTTCAAAAACATTGTTTTTCACTCCAAAAAATGTACAGAATTAATGTGTGATGATGAGGAAGGTTTTATATCCCAAATACAAGTGCTAAGTCCATGCTATTTTTAGAATGATTATTATAGAATTATTTATTATGCTTGTACATGTATGTAAGATTATGCAACATTTGTTGATTTCAGCAAAATTTGGGTTTGTCAATGTAAAAAAACACAAAAGACTGATAAAACTTAGAGATGTAACAATCTGTTCCTTGCTCCGATAGGTTTTACATAACGTGTATTCCGGTATTTTGTAATGAGTACATGTTACATTGAGAAATTGATTGTTACGAGGGATTGTACATGTAGATAGACTTGGATAGGTGTGAGAGGCTTAATTAGTGTTAAAGTAACTTTAAAAAGTATTATATATACCATATGCAACTTTCACCAAATTGTTAGTAAAGGCTTTAATGATTTGTGCATTACTTGATCATTTCAACACATTATTTATATAAAACATAATACCATAGAAATGTGATTAAGAAAAGTAAACAAGAAACACGTGTTACACAGAAACTGTCTTTAAGATAACATTTTAGTTTATGTTGAACCATTTTGTTTTGTTTATTTTTTGCAAATACTTTTCACATTGTCAATGTATTTTATTAAGGTCACAAACTCACAACACAAAATATTCAAAAATTTTTATCAAGTGAAGTTTTTTTTAAATGCAGAAATGTTCCCTCATTGCTTTGTATCACATCTCGAAAGGCGACTTCATAATCTCAAATATTCTGAAAATGAGGAAGACATGATTTTTTGCGTGCAAAGATTGATTTATTTTTGTATTCCTGTGGTATATACTGAGTATACACAAGCTATCAATTCCCAGATTAAAGTGCTAAATGCATAGACTGTAGATTTTAGTATTTTATAATGGTTTTATATTTTATGTGGATTCTGTACTAGACTAGATCGATTTACAAACCATTCATGTGTTCACTGGGGAAAGAAGGTGAAATCTCAGAGCAAGAATTCTCAGTGCATCCCAAAATCAACATTTCATCAGCTGGTTCCTCTGATTTCATTTTAACACCCCCCCCCACCCCCCCTCCCCCAATTTTTGTTATAATCTTGAAATAATTTCCATAATGCAATTTTTACTTTTCATGTAATACCAAAGCAGATTTGTCATACAACTTCATATTGTTTTTCTCCATCCAATACATTTTATCAGAGCTAACCTGAAAAATTTACAACTTTTAAGCTCATTAATTTTGTTGTAGATTTTATTTGTGGTTAGTAATATAACATGAGATTTTGGGGTTTTTTCTTTACATATTGTTCAGTTTTTTAAAATCATCAAATCTTCATCACATAAAAACTTTTTATGTTTTGTTATTGTTCATAAAAAAACCCTGTTTTTATACTATTTTTTTTATACCAATTGTCAAAAACCCTGAATATTTTGGTTGTATTTTTCTCTCCATCTTTTATTATATACATCAGTCACCACCATTTTGATGAGTTGTTTTACACAGAATGCAGGGTATGTTACTTATAAACTGAAACTGTACAATCAGATATGATCACCCAATATGCAAAAAAAGTCATGTTTCTATGGAAACAGAATAGATGATACCACAGTATTATTTACAGTCTGATCAACAGAATTTGGGTTTACCCCAAAAATGCAATTTTGATTTTCCAAACAATGATATTGTTGGTCAAACAAGTGTCTACGGTGTACAAGGAATTAAGTGTAAAGTTGTGTTTTACATTTATTAATGGTGTATTGTGAAAAGATTTGCCATGCAAATGCTTTTTGAAATTAACCATTCACATGTTTTATTCCTGATTTTACAAATGCTGTGTAAAAGCTTTTTATGGCTTTGGAGATGCAATTATATACCGGTATAAAGGTGGGCTGAGTAAAGCAGTTTAATCCAATATTTTGTAAAATGTAAACTTGCTGTTAAAAAACAGATAGAGTAAATTTTTAATCAAGAAATAGTGTAAAGTGTAAATATTGAATGCAGAAACAGTGTAAAGTGTAAACTTGTTACAAACACTTAGTACCTGTTATGTAAACTATCATTTGTTTGGAAAGAAAAAAAAAAATCCTCCTCAGCAAGATTTTACACGTACCAAAATTTTAATGAATTTAGAAATGTGCGTTGAATTTGTAAAGTTACTCTAAAGTGTCACTAAAACCTTTCTTTAGATTAGAATTAGTGAAAATTGTTTTGCTGCACTATAAATGCATTGATCAATAGTATTTTTGTTCAATCCAAATCATATTCTTTTCATCAGAAATAATTCATGTGTATTTTATATATTTCCCTTTTTCTCTCTATTTTCTGCCTTTTACTTTTGCTATACACTGATATTCAGGGCTTATGTAAACTGTAAAACCTTTATATTAACAATTTTGTCATTTTTAAAATATGTTTACAAGTGCTCATTTTGTTATATTTTAATTTCTTTTTATTTTAGTTTGACAAATACATTGTACACACCGTTGATTCTGTTGTGATTTTGTTCATCTATTCAGTCCACTACATATGCTGGTACATGTATGTGTATGTTTTCTGTATGTTTGTTTGTTTGATTTTGTATCTGTGTACGATACAGTACATGTGTTGATGAAATAATTAACAATTAAAGATAAAAGAAAATGCAATGTCTTGTGTGTTTGTCATGCGTTATACCAAGATCTATGGCAAGATTTTGAAAACGGGAATGATTCAATCCTTTTTTTAATTAAAATATTTTAGTTAATCCGTGAGCAACTTTTGTCTTTTTAGGCAAACCCTTATGCTCTTTCGTACTAATATTTGCTCTCTTTTTATAGTAAATTTTCTTTTGATATTTCCACTCTGTATAAAAACATGCCACCTATCAAATTCAGTAACTAACATGGTAACCAAAACATAAGGGTATTGATATATTTTATCCTTAAAATGTTGACTTTATGCCTGATGTCAGTGCACACATAGATATACTATATATATATATATATATATATATATATATATATATATATATATATATATATATATATATATATATATATATATATATATATATATATATATATATATATATATATATATATAAATTTAAGGATAACTAAAGAGATATTCAAAGAAATAACATTTATTTTCGAGCAAATCATTCTTACACACATCAAAAGTGTACAATGTCTTTATATATATATATAAATTCCTATCATAGAAATGTCTGTATTGTTTTACAATGCCGTGTAGTCCTGCTATCTATCCAGAATTGTCTATGTGTCTACAATTATCCACAATGGTATTATAGCTGTCAATAAAAAAAGAGTCAAGATTCTGCTCTAAGGTACTTGTTATATGTTGTACACTACCTTGTAGTATAGTGACTACATTCTATAGACACCCATACTGTAGCCCCCTCTTTCAATTTGCTGCCGACGCCAGTGCATAACCAATATTAAATCTTGCATCAAATTTTGAGTAGGAAAAAATTATGATGTTACATTATTACGGTACTATGACTGCAACTGCACATGTACTTTGTTAAATCCAGTACAATCTGAATGATGAAAATAGTCATTCATGTGCTCTTTATGCATGACTGAAGGAGACAGAAGATGGCTGTTGCTGTAGAACACAAAGTACAGAGTGAAAGAAAGAAGCAGAGAGAGAGAGAGAGAGAGAGAAAATGAAACTTGGTATACATTTTTGTCATAACAAAAATACATGTAAATACCCTATACCTAATAATTTTGTATATTGTATTTATTTTTATATATCTTGACAAAATTAAATTTATAACGTCAAGTGACTGTTAATATGTTGGATATTTCGGATATATACATGTAGTCTGAGTCAGACTGTTTTCCCCTACTTTTTGCATTTGTTTTTCGATTTTTCATTGTAATATTTTTTTTATAGAAATTACTATAGTCAGTAGACAGAAAATAGGCAAATTAATTGGCAGATAGATTCAGCCTTAAACAAGGATTTATTGTACAGTTTTTCCTCCACTCATCCCCTGAACGCCTCATCTTACATTTATATCTACATCTGCGACAAAGATAAGTATTATACTGCTTTTTATATTTGAAAAAAAATCCAAGACAGATAAAGTAATTACCTTTTTATCCCTTTTTAAGACTTTCAATAGACATAAAATTTCATAAACATCATATTTACATTTTTCCCCTTTGTAAAGCCGCATGAGCGACAGAGATATTTTTGGTAACCTCCGTCACGATGTTGTAAGTACCTAAAAACAGAAGAAAGAAAAAAAATCGGATGACGATGGGTCAAAAGAAAAAGTATATTATATATGACATACGAATATGAATGACAATATTTAATGAATCTACAGCGACCACGACTGGCTGTCAGGCATTTTGATGTTTGTTTGTTTTTAAAAGTAAGTAGTAAAGTGCATACATTTATCTATGTATCGGGATTTTCAAAGGCTAAAAATAAAACACTAAAATCCCCAGTGATGGACTCTTCTATGGCAAAACAAAAGTAAGAAAAACTTTGTTAAACAGAACACTTAATATATTGATGACTGTATTTTGTCACAATTAGAACCGACAACATTCATTTTCATTTCCTTAGGATGGCTGTTCGGAGCATATCTGAGTCAGTGTATGTAGGAATGTGTCTTAAGATTGGAACCCCACAACAGGTGGCCTCAAGAAGAGATACAGGGGACATTGCAGAGATGTTGAAAAACAACGACGTGATGAAAAACCCGTACACAGCGATGATGAGTGGGAGTGCAAGAGAAGGATTTAGATTGCATGGGACAGACAGAGACACGATGTATTGGCAAAATAACCACCGAGTGATCTGGGACTTCTCTCAGGTACAGTTTTACAACGAACAAGAAAACGCTGTTATTCTCTGTGACAGTTCTGAGAGTCCACCAGGATTCACTTTACTATGGTTACCAATAGAAAGAGCGAACAGTTTCGTGAAATCAGCTGGTGTAAGGCTGTATGGCGGGTTTTATATATCAAGTTCAAAGTACAGAGAGGTCATGCTATCTATTGTCAGTCATAAATGTAGTTGTACAATCCATGGACCATGTAGTACTGGATTATTTTATGGTGTGGTAGAATACGATGATGCCCATTGCTTTGTTAGTGATTTCTGGCCTCCTTCTGCCTCCTCGTGGATAGGCAGGTGTCAATTATGGCCCCCACCTCATGTTGTCAACGACATCGTCAGGAATGGATGTCACTTTGTAGCAATTGGACACAAGCTAGGAAATCATACAAACAACGAATGGAGAGTTTCATTTTCTCAGGCGGAATACAAACTTGTTTGTTCGATGAATCACACACAATTCTTAACGTATGGATTACTGAAATTGTTCCTTAAGGAAATAATTAACAAAGGTTTGAGAGAAGAGGATAAACTACTCTGCTCGTATCATATGAAAACGACTGTTTTCTGGGCGATTCAACAAAATACACAAACTCACTGGCATCCACAAAATATCCTGGGCGGTTTCTGGGTCTGCTTTAAACTTCTTCTTAAATGGGTGTACGAGGGAGTGTGTCCGAACTTTTTTATCCCAGAAAACAACATGTTTCTGAGCAATATCTATGGTGAAGCACAGAAGACTTTATTCACAAGACTATATAGATTGTATAAGACAGGCATTACATTACTGCTACACAGTCCCTCCTTCAGTTTCTACATCACTAATGTTCTGTGTAATCCTCGACTTACAATTTGTACTGATGAACACAATCTGATATCTGAAGTTGAACTTGATAAAGATATTTTCAGCGAGATCGATACAAATGATGCGATAGGCGCATTGGACCTACATAAATGTGAATTATATCTACATACGGTAGGACAGTTAATAGGTTTACCGCTGACACAGTATCACATTGTCATGTTACAAAAACTTACAACCACCATATTTCAGCGGTGCGCATTTATATTACACAACATGTACAGTTACACAGGTTCAAACAAACAGTTGTATATTGTAGACAAGCTATCCTGTTATATGCTGAAATTAACAGCTAAGTTTGGGTATGTGTCTGACGTCTTATATATTGCAATGTATTATTACAAGACATTTAGATATAGGGAAGCATTATCTGTTATAGATTTCACAAAAGTTAAGTTAGCACGGCCATACCTGATGTATAAGAGTCATGTAGATAGAGAGATGTATACCGAGGCTGTAGGGGGACAGTCCTTGTCTACAAAGATAAGAGAGGCTGTGGCACATAATATCTCTCTTTACAATAAAATCTTTTATATCAATGAATTAATGCAAGAACAACAGTCTAGTGAACAGAACAGTTGGCCGAAGTTATGTATCCCACCTTTGATACTATTGCACATGTTAGACTTTTTGTGCTCTAGACATGTTGACACGATTAGAGCACAGAGATCTTTAGATGATCTACAGGTCCTAGTCCATCATGACCAGGGACAGTTAGTACCTGAAACATTCAGAGACATCTCCTGGGAGATCCTAGGGATCTGTCAACAGATATCAGGGAACCTCCAGGGTGCCCTGTACTCATACCAACAGTCACTCAGACAATATCCATTCAATAGAATACAAACTGCTACCATACAGAGAATTCAGGAACTACATTTATGAACTTACTGACAAGCATATTTGAAAGTATTGCTTGTCATATACACACTGACATTGTTTATAATTGTGTTTGTTCTGTTTAATTTGGTGTGTAGGGGAGGGACTGCCCTTTTGATTTGTATAACCATGAAGACTTGTGTATATTACAATAAAACTTATTACTCAGTATCCCAATTTTTAAATAAAAATTCATAATTACAATATCTACATGTCATGATTATTTTCAAATTTCAAAACAATTGAATGTCTCAATTTTAAGTACAATAAGCTGCCTACTTTATTGCCTTATAAGTTTACAAGTATTGGCCAGGTGCATCTATCAGCCTTGAATGTATGACTCTTTCCAGTTTGTTCTTGATATTCTTTTTTTTTATATATATCTATTTTCAAGACCTTAAGATGAGCATCTTTTAAGTAGTGCACTATCAAATGCAATTTTAATCAATTCTCAACTGCAATTTGAGGTGAATATATGTCGCGAGCAAAAAAAACCGATTAATTAAGAACATAAACTAAATTCCAATGTTTTTATAAGTTATTAGTTATGAGAAATGTATATTTGGCGTTCGTGATATTATATTCTGGAGCATTGACTGCTGCAAAACAGTAGAGTCGCGGATTAAAACACTTTTGTAAGACAAGGAATAAATATATTAGTTATGAGAAATGTACATGCCAGTGTGTGTGTGTGTGTGTGTGTGTGTGTGTGTGTGTGTGTGTGTGTGTGTGTGTGTGTGTGTGTGTGTGTGTGTGTGTGTGCGTTCGTAAACACTGCCAACTGAGAGCCGACGTCAAGTTACACAGCAACAACTGAGAAAACAAAATTCAAGTGAGGACAAAAATCTGGTCCTCACTTGAATTTCACCTTAGAAATGCTTAAAATCATGCTATAAACCATATATGTGAAAATTGGTGCATGGACCAGTTGGAAGTATTTTTCCGTTTTGTGTATGTTGTGTGTATAAAATTATCAGCCCGTCAGCATGGCGGTATACACACCACAAAGTGTAACACGCATGCGCGGGTTAAAACGGAAGTTTACATTCTATCTGGATCATATAAGCGCTTGAAAACATACAGATATCAAGGACGATCAATGTCGCGTAAAAAGATAAAGGTAAGTATTATTTGTTTTGGTTTTTAAAAAATATTTTATCGCATAGTGTGTGTTATAAATATGTTAAGGAATTTATTCAACAAACGGAAATTTACATCCATACTTGTTTTATCGATTAAATTGAATCATACCTTCAGATACAAATACAGTGCAAGAAGCCGTGTATGATCGATACAAACTGGTAAAATGGTCAATTATTTCCAACAGTGTAAGTCAGTATTTACTTAAAGTCGTTATTAGTATACATGTACATAAACCATCACATACAATGTCATACAACTAACTAAAGACGTCACAACAAAAATTGCTCATTATACTTTAAAGGCATCCATATTAACAGCCATTGTCTTTGCAGGATGATCATTGTATTCATATATTACATACAGACGATGTGCAATTTTTAAAGCAATATTAATTAATGTGTTATCAAACGAAAAGCTAGATATGCACAATAAATATGCCCTACAAGTTGCATGGCGTTAAAGAAAATATCCATGTAAACATGAAATCAGCAAGTACTGGGGACGTGTAGAGGAAAATAAAAGCAATAATTTCATTTTTAGAAGTTGCTAACCTAGCTATCATGACATAAAAACGTGTTATAACCATTATGGTTTGTACATTGTTGATTTTGAAGTAGTTTAATGTACTATGTAAACACAATATATCAACATCATTTTCCCCCAACACCCCTCCCTTAAGTAAATGTTAGATCCATGTTTCCATATCATTACATCATACAACTTATATATGAATTTATATGATATCCTAGAAATTTGTCCTTTTTTAAATGAAAAGATATCAACGCATCAATTTAAGCTATAAATGCACAATCAATATAACATACCAATTGCAAGGCGTAAAAGATTATTAAATGAAAAGATACCAACGAATTTAATACACACATATAAATATAAAGACTCAACAAAAAACCCACACATATTGTAACCGCTGGCAATTGGGAAAAAATGAAGGCATTACAATTAGCGTCAATTATCAAAATTTAATTATGTAATGACTATAAGTATCCATCATTATATTTTTTGTGAAATATATCGTTGTGTATGATTTTAATTTTTGTGATTGATTATTTGTGGTGTATCTTCTCGTCTGAGGCTATAACTAGGGTTTTTAATGCGTACAGTAAAAAAAAAATACAATTTAAATAAATCATAAGACTTACCTTTAATGTTACAGTTTAATTTGTATTACGTTTAATAATATTGCTGTTTTCATTTTTTATCTGTCTAAACATTTGCATAAATATATTACATGTAACATGTGTTTTAATAAATTATATTATGCCAGGCGCGGATTCCACTAAAAAAAATAAGGCCGTGAAATCTAAAAGAAAAAAAAACTTAGGAGGGCTGCGTTCAGGATCGTAGCGGCTACGTGGGGCTACGTAGCAGCTACGCTGTTGAACAGAAAGCTAGCCAAGCCGCTAGTAGATATACCTAGCCTACATTTTTAATGCTAAGCATCAAACTCGAAATTGCTACCTTAGTTACCACTTTGTACCAAACATGATATTTATCCTATTTAGTTATATTTAGTTCATATGATAAGTTATTATGAATTTTAACTTGTACTGTACGTTATATTTCCGCTTGAAATTAACAAAATATGTCGGTTTAATAAGTGGTTGGCTGAATTTAAAGATCTAGCGGCTAGGCTGGTAGCTTATAGTACTGTTTTATATACCTAGATATTCATCTACGACCTAGCGGCTAATTTAGCCGCTACGCTGTTGAACGCAGCCAAGTAGTCTAAGATAGGGGTTTCTGAACTAAATAAAGTTTCAAATTACATAAGATAAAAAACCGCATTCAGTGGATTCAACACACATATTCTAGTGTCCAGATTGACCTACATGTAGCTGCATGGCCAACTTAGAAGATTAATTATTGATTATAAATAAGATTCTTTTGATAAAATTAGGGCTATAAAAACTATTATTCTGAATCAAAAAAGCCGCTGCTCGTATCCTCATTGGATTAAATTGTTTTCAAAACAAAGCGAACATATAGAAAACAGCTTTCCATAATTTTCAGTTTAAATTATTAACCATTAAATAATTAACATTATCCACTGTTAAAATAATTGCGTCTTAAACATTTAAAAAAGAATACTTTGATTTCAGTTAAAGTCAGTTATTTAAAGAAAATTTAGTTTTATTGAACAATTGTAAACATTGTTAACGGAATTAAAAATATAACATCGATGATAAATGTTGGATGAAAAAGATAGAAAAATGAAAACTTCTTCATTCACAGTATTTTTTTTTTAAATGTCTAAGACGTAATCATTTCAACATTGACAAGCTAAATAAAAAGACGTAATTCACCAATCGCCATTATGCCTATTTTGTTGATTTGCCCCCCCCCCCCCCCCCCCCGATGCTACGTTCCAATTATGGCGAACGGACTCGGGCGAACAGGTAGATGGGGCGAACGAACCCGATACCTTTTAGCGCATGCGTTAAGGATCATCAAAATGGCCAAGTTGAATGCATGTCTATCTTTCCAACTAGTAAACACTAGATACGAAACACCTTACAACATCTTTTGCAGCTAGAGCCGTCGGAAGGTATTTATCCTTATGTTTGCCTGTGTGAAGGGGGGTTTAATCTATTTTTGCCGAAACGATCGTTCGTTAGGGGTACCATCCCGTCAGAATCCGGGTGGTTTCGCTCCGATCGCTTGTTCGCCCTGAGAGGTTTCGCTCCGAATGCATGATCGCCCCGAGTGGATTCGCCCCGATTGTATTAATAAACACTACAATACACACTGCTTGTTGCTTTGGTTTTTTAATATATAATTTAAATTATTTCTATCTATACATAAGTGGTAAATTAAATGTTTTAGAAAGTAATTTAGTTTAATTAGACAATAATTTTATACACATCGCCTGAGCAGTTTAATTAGTCGGCAATTAATCCATCATCAATAAAACCGTTAAATAAATAGCTTTGATTGCGATCTAATTTGGAGAACTAACTGATGAGTATCTCAAGAATTCGTTAGCGCGTATTTTTTGGAACCAGTATTCAGAAAGAGTATAGCGAAGAAATGGTTCGTGAATGCTGCCTCTACTGCCATAAGTTGGTGAGTACCTAAAATATAATGCATTATATGATATGATAGATTATAAAATGATATAAATAATGCATAAAATTCCATAAGATGCTCGCATATACATGTTAAATTAATGTATTCATTATATTTTCAATCGGACTTTGAATATTTTCTATTTTGCAAGCTATATGATATTTTTTTATGTCCATTTGGCCATTGCATATATATATATATTACCAATGTCATATTTTATAAACTGATTATAATGATCATATATATGTAGAAGAATTAATCGTTCTTAAGAATTTTCCCTTGTTAAATCAAATATTACATTTTCCAGACTTATTCCAGACAGAGTAATTGCAAATAATTATATCAAATAGTGTTGATATACAGTATAAAAATAGCAATAACAAAAAGAAAATTAATTATTAAATCTTCAATACTATTTGATAAAGTTTATTTATTGATTTATGAATAATATTGATTTTATAATAATAATATCCATAAATATATTAAAAAAGAAATGCATACATAGACTAAACATTGTTTTATGAAGTGTCCTTGGTATAATTTTGAAAGAGATATACGTATAAATAATTTAAATAATATTAATTTAATTTAAGAAGTATGTTATGCAAGTATATAGATACATTGAAATGGATTGAACAGCAGGCACAATGCCTATTTATGTTCTCTCCTAGCTGTAGTCAAGGCATAACATGAGTAATTATATAATTTTATATAAGATATATATACATATATATTGCAACTGAATTTCGTATAATAGATTAATATTATAAATAGCATTGGAAGGAGGTACAGTGCAAAAAAATAAACAAAACAAATAGCTTATGATAGGAAAATGAAAATTAAAAAAAAGATAGAAAAAAGATGGTTAATTGCTAAGGTTTATCACTTCCAAAAAGTAGATTATTAGAAATAATATTGGTGTTGAATTTTTAAATTTAAACATATCTTATTAATATCATTATCATTGCTGTCATTACATGGTTTCGTCAGAAGAGATGGGAAAGAACAACAATTTCCACTGGCATTTGCACTGATGTCATCAAGGCAGGAGTCGGATTATGTAAAGGTAGAATAATTGTTTTATGTTGTTGTATATATACCATTCAAGTACATTTATAGTATTATATTTAATAAAAATCAAGCATAAAATGCATACAATTAATGAGTTTTATTTTATTGTCTTATAGGTCTTCAATGCCATTCTTGAAGCCCTTCCAGCAAGGCCAGCTGTTGAGATGTTTATGGTGGACTTTGAGCTAGGTAAGAGGCTTTTAAAAAATCTTGAATATATGTTATAAATAGCATTGATAATTAACTACAAAAAATATTAATAAGTAGTGTAGATATATATGGTATTTATGATCTTATTTTATTACAGGTGCCTGGAATGCCATTTCTGCAGTATTCCCTGATGCTGTGACCAAGGGATGCACATTCCATTGGTGCCAGGCCGTATGGAGGCACATCCAGGAGCTGGGCCTTGCAGCCACATACATGAAGAGGGAGGCTACTCATCGCTACTTGAAGCAGCTTATGGCCTTACCCTTCCTACCTTCACCAGACATCCCCGCCGCATTCCAGACATTGAAGGAGAGAGCCAACACAGAGCCCCTCCAGTCCCTGGTGGGTTACATCGACAGACAGTGGATGAACCATTCCGTCTTCCACCCATCATCATGGACCGTCTACCGCCAGGCCGTCAGGACCAACAATGTTGTAGAAGGTGATTATATATTGCAAATAATTTTTGTGATAATAATTTTGTTATTTTTTGAAAATGAATTTAAACATTGTGTTCTAGAGATATACATAAAAGTATTCATTTAAAAAAAGGTAAACTGTCTTGTGAACAATAACTGCATATAATTATTAATTATTAACCTGATTCTTTTTGTATTTTTGGAAAATGGCATTAATGAATATATTATTTGTATTTATTAAAGGTTGGCATCACATGGTCAACGGCAAAGCTGGACATCGGGGATGCACCTTCTACAAGCTTGTCCCTCTTCTTTTGCATGAGGCAAAGTTAGTGGAGACTCGTGTGTCCAGCGAGAACCTCTTCAGGGATGTAAGACAGTCATCATCTGCACATGCAACCCAGAAGAAATTGACGGAGGCCTGGGAGCAGTATGATGCAGGACAGTTGTCAACTGGACACTTTCTACGGTTGTGCGGTACCGTGTATGCTCCATGCGAGTGACTTGATACTACTGTGATTTCCGGCTGTGCAAATTAAGTGTGCGAGTGACACCCATAGTGAACTAATAGACTATCACTAGTGCTTTGAATTTGACTTTGATAGTGCACCTACCACCTCAATCACTAGTGCTTTTTTTTAAAATATGTGTTGATGTATGTTGATATGTTTTCTCAATATTTTCTATGACTTTTATATTACAATAAATCTATAAAAGTTTACATGTCTTCTTCTTTTCTTCTGTTCACCATATAATTAAGTTAAAGAGTAATAGATGATAGAGATCACAACAGCATAATTATCTATATATACAAGATGAATACTACATAATTAATTAAGAAAACCTATGAACATTATACATAATTAAGTGAAATCACGGAAAATTTGCAAAAAATGATTTCACTCCCATGACAATGACATTACAAATGTTCATAAATGCATTAAGAAAGCAATGTAAGTAATGTTAAAATTTAACATAACTAAGTGAAATCACGGACATATAATGGCTCAAGGAAAATTGGCTAAAAATGCCTTCACTATACACAAATGTTTATAAAAGGCATTAATTAAGACGGCTCGATTACGTAAAATCACGATAATTTTATATTATTCCATAAAACACAACGTTAGCAATTATTTGGGGTTTGCTTAGATCGATAAATACAGGTAATCATTGATCGTTAATAATACCTATATCATATATTGAAAAGGGGCGAAACCACTCGGCGCGAAACCTCTCAGGGCGAGCAAGCGATCGGAGCGAAACCACCCGTTACCTCCCGTCATGGGTCCTGCATGAAGTCCACTCGTTGACGTAATCCGAGACTCCTCTGACTCTAACCCCGCTTTATATTGTGACTTGCAGGGGAGAGTCAAAGGAATCTCGGATTATCGTTGACGTTGAGAGGATGTGCCCAATCCTTCGTCGATTTTAAACTCTCTCTCTCTCTCTCTCTCTCTCTCTCTCTCTCTCTCTCTCCTGCTTTTGACGAAGCTCCCACTTGACACATTGAAACATTGAATGTTGTGATGCTCTAACCGTCAGGATTTGTTATACACAATTTTGGTGTAAATTAAAAAATAATGTTTGAAAAAAACTTAATTTTTAGTTAAAGAAGAAACCCATTTTCACAATAATGAGGCTTATTGTTATTTCTTGCACAAACCCTTGACAAAAGTTGAGGTCATGAGACATTACACCATCATTAAAAAAAAAAACACCCATTGAAATCGCAGCGTCTATTTGTTCTTTACATTGCTAAAGTTTAAAGGCCGAACATTTTACAAATGCCCCCTTTTTTACCTGGTGTACAGACTTCAAAATGATGCCGCTTGAAAATACGCAATTTATATTTGAATCATGTTGAATGTATGTGACCTACTAAATTCCACGAAGATGCATGAGCAGCTCCAAAACATGTAAAAAAAAAAAATTAAACAATCTTATGAGCTACTAAAGCTGCATGTATTTACTGGAAATACACTCAACTAGAACTTTTTGCACGAAAACGTCACTACATGGAAAACTAACACCAATAATACTGTCATCGTAAAAAGGCTAGCTGCCTTTACATTCCATATTCCTATACTAAATAGTGGTTTTCTTATACAATTATATTGATTAAAATTTACTTCCTAAACAATATGTCAAGTGCTAAACACAATGTACTGAGTCACATTTTTAGAGCAGAATTAATTTAATGATTTTTTTTAAATTGTACTTTACACAGTCACATGAAATTCGGACAATGCGTAACATTTCCGTAAAAAAATAGCTTCGTCTGGTCATTAGAACAACAGCATATTCAAACTAAGACCAATTCTGACTGATTATTTATTAGTCCCCTACTGGTTTTCACTGGAGGGGACTATAGCTTTCCTCTGCGTCCGTCTGTCTGTCTGTCCCTTTTCAGTTTTCCATACTTTTTTTCTTAATGCTGTTGAGGAATAATATGAAATTTGCTGAACAGCTTCAAAATGTCAAACTACAGATCAAGTTTACACTTTTGTAACATCTGGTTGACATATTTTTGAGAAAATTAATTTTTTATGTTCCAATTTTTTAATGTTCGGGTTCGATATTCTGCATAAAAGTGCATTGTTTTCACAATTTCCACAAACCGGTAGGGGACGTGTATTGCTTATGCAATACTCTCAGAATGCTTGTTTCCTGTGTATTAATTCGCTTCTTGTGTATAATGATTAACAGCTTTCACGACCGCGGGCCGGTAGACTGCAAGCCCCGGAGGCTTCTACACATCTAGAAATTAAGCCCCGCCCTCACCTGAGATTTACCACCCGGTAAAAATGTTCGGCCTTTAAGGACAGTCAAATGGTGTAAACATTATTATGTTCCCCCACCCATAACTACTTTTTAGACTCATCTATAAAAGTTATCTAACAGTTTCTAATTGTTATTCGACAGAATGATAATTGGGTTTTTTTCTGTTTACTTTTATGATCATCAGTTTAAAATTTGTGATTATACACAGAGAAAACTGTTTTATAAACTACCGGGATTTACTATAATCTCTCAATCTTTGCAGTGTGGAAAACAGTAAACAAACAAAATAATGGATGTGCTTTAGCATTTTGAAAACCATGTCAAGAAAAGAACGAAAAAGAGTTAATCCCATTGAAGAGTCAAGGAAATGGAGTGAAAAGAATATTGATCCACCAGGATTTAATATAAGCTTATTTGAGAACAAAGGTAAGGACAAATTTTTGAATTGCCCTAAATCAAACTTCTGAATTTTGTTTGGAGACCAATCTAGTTGGTATTACTACTCTATTGTGAGTTAAATATTTCATGAATCCTATAATTACTTTTGCGTTCTTCATGGTTATCAACAGGTATTACTCCATATCAATAAATTCTGCTATATGGCCCGCTGATAGCTGCACAAATATAAATACATTAAATTTAAAACCAAGGAACTTCATTTTCCAAGGAAGTACATGTAATATTGAATAAAAAATTCAGTTGACTAGTGACTACTGTGGATTCATCATTGTGGAAGAACATTTTTGGTATTAAAATTTTCACAAAATATGTTCCTAATAAATTAGTTTAATTACTGTGGAATCATTAAATTTCGTGGGGGCCAATTTTCGTGGATGACTTAAATTTTACAGGTTCGTGGGGACGTAATTTCGTGTATTCATATATATCTACAAAAGGGAATATGACTTTATTACCCTAATTCATCAATTCGTGAAGGATGTTATTTCGTGGATGAGAGGTACCCACGAAGTCCACGAAAAATAAGCCACCACGAAATCTAATGATTTCACAGTAGTCCAAAACCATGTGGAACTTTTTGTGTGCAATAAATATACAATTTTTGCATGGGTGGAACTGTAGCTCTACGGTCTGTCAACCTGAATTTCACGTGGAGCTACTGTTCTACAAAAATACAAAAATTTTCTTTTGTACAAATTCTGTGACATGTGATATCAGTGCAATTCATCTAATAGTATATACATGTACTTATGACAATAACATATAAATTGAAATCAACAATTTCTTTATAATTTCCATGTAGCTTCCTGTACGCTTTTATTATGTATTATAGGCAGAGGAGTCGGAACAACTGTCCGCAGAAGTGCAGGCGACTTTTTGTTAGTGTATACAGGAAAGGTTATAACAAAGAAGGAAGGTGAGAACTTGGAAGAAGGGTTCTCATCTGGCTACAGATTTTGTTTACAGAGATTTGTGGTAAGTGTCTAGATTCTCATGAGATACTTTTTTGTTTTCTTACGTACCTAAATATATGGATATTGGTTTAATGCCAGGCCATGGCTTAATCAAGTATATAGCTAAACATATTTGGCTGGTTTTATGGTGGTAGTCAAGGGTTCCAGCAGTTGGAAAATTCAACATTCAAAAAGTCTAAAAATTCATATTATAAAAAAGTGCGTAATTCAAATACAGACTACTTTATAGACTTATTGCCATGCAAGATAAGTTGATTTTAAAATAAATGATAATCGATAAAATCAACTCCCGTCAGTACTTCATTACTTCGATTATTTGATAACGTTATATTCTTTTTTTTCCTGAATTCAATTTTCAGTCAAAACGTAATTTAGTTTATGGAGAAGTATACATGCTGAAGTCCGGTTGTGTCGATGTGGATAATATTTTCATATCGTGGTATTCAGCTGTTTGTGTGATTGTTTATTTGTGAAATCGCAGAGCATGCGAGACATGAAACTGTCAAGAAAAGGACATTAGGAATGATGATGATGAATCCTTTGATCAGTCATAATTATACAGCCAGTGGTCGTCAAGCACTTATGAACTATGTGTATGGTTTGAACTTTGCTAACTGTGATTTTTTTTCCAAGTCTGTCTGAGCGCTTTGTGATCAAACTGCAATACACTTTTATATGCAGCAACAAATCGTCACCAGTCGGTAGAGTACTATCTGTCAAGTTTTATTTATTCATCATTCTGTGTTCATTTTTTAAATATATATAATATGTACAGTTTTTTTTTCAATATGCCAGCATTTTTTATTGGTAAACTTTCTATAGGTTCATGTAAATGTAATGTAAAACAGGTTCAGCACAATCTACTGATTTAGTTATATAGCTTGAAAAACTATATAGCTTAATAAAGCTATTAAGAATAGGTTGATTTAGCTATTTTGTCATTCAATTTTCATAAATGTGTATATTTTTCCAGCATGTAAACAAAATCGCACTTTAGTGCAGTTAAAGTTTTCAACTTTGAACTGTTTTGTAAACAATGCATGTAAAGATTAATCATCAATTTGTGTCTCTATTATTTAGAAACTTTGCATTCAAAATTCTAAAAGCGTTGAGGCAATTGATTCATGATCTCACAGTTACTTCTTGAATGAAATATAAAGGAGGCCAGTTATTGTAAATAAGATAATTAATTGGTAATAATTCAACACAATCTTACCCACGCCTCATATCAGTGCACACAACGTGGTGGACAGTTACCCAAACAATGGAAATATATTTTTTGCTTAAAAGTGTTCAAAAACAGCAATGTTGAAACTAAATTAAAATAGGGTTGCCTTTTTAATGGTCCATGGTATAAATATGAACCGTAATAAACTTGCGATTTTTTGCATATTTCTGATAACTAACATTTTTGTGAAAAACTGCAAATAAATAGCTATACCAAGTTATTCTGAATAGCTTTATTAAGTTATTTAGCTTTTTTAAGCTATATAGCTAAATCAAGAGATTGTGCCGGACCTGTTAAACAATGTATAAAAATGTATTTTTAAAATGACAGATGTAAATATATATTGATATTTTTGATTTAAATTTTGTCAATTGTCTTTGAAGTACGAAACTGTTGCACATGAGCCCCATGAGTCTCATTAGCCTCATGTGAACAAAACTTTTGGTGAGCAGATCTATTCCTTACGAAATGCTCATGTGCAGATTTTTTTTCACTCGGGCATTTTATCTAATTTGCATGTTAAATTGCACATGAAACTAACAAGAGAATTTAATTAAGCTCACGTGAGGAAATCTTGTTAGTCCTCACGTGGGCTGCTCATTGGCAAATTGTGAGAATATTTTGTTATGTGTCTTTCCATAAGGATCCTTTGAATCAAGTTTGGTTAAAATTGGCCCAGTTGTTTTTTAGAAGTCAAAAATGTGAAAAGTGTACAGACGGACAGACAGACAGACGGACAGACAACGGGTGTTCAGAAAAGCTCAGTTGAACCTTCGGTTTATGTGAGCTAAAAACTATAAACTAGCATACCAAGGTGTCAGATTTAAGCATTTATAAAGGCACATAATTGGTTTGATTATTACTATTTTCAATCGTCCTAATTTTAAAACAAGTTACCTCTCACGTCGTTTTGGGTGTTGTTTTTTTTTTTGTTTCAATCGATTATACTTCCCGCACACATGATGCGTACATAAGACTTTGTTATATGGCGTTTTGTCTACGAATGAGGCAATACTATACCGTATCTATACATGAGAATTCTGCTTAAACGTAAATCATTTTTGCATATGCATCGAAAAATATCTATCTCTTTTATACGATACGTGTATTACATGTATCAAATAACGCAACACCTTATAATGATCTGTCGCAAGTCGTAAGGCTTTGTTATACACAGCTTATCATACAAACTTAGAGTTAGTTTTTTACACATTGCAAAAATGGTGTTAAATTCTGAACATAATACATCAAATTTCTATGTAAACATTTTTAATTTATATATATAAAAATTATATTTTGAAAATGTTGAATAAAGATATTCTACAAAGATTAAGGCTGCAAAAACATTAAATATGACCTTTATAATTCCTCGCATTTCACTATAATCAGCACTCGTGCGAATATTTTTTAATATTTCAATACGTCTAAAAAAGACTTCTTCCTTTAGTCTGCATGACTTGGAGGTCGATGTAAATAGATTGCCTTACCTTTGTAAACCTCTCTGCACGGTTCATGTGTGTTGTCTCCACAAAACAAAAATCAACAACCATTAGTGCAAAAATGAACTTTGGCAGACAACTAAAGCCGAGCAATTTGGGTATCATAATTTTGATGTCCAGTGTTATTTAGATTTGTTTTATGTTGTTTCCTATGAAGAAAAATATTATTATTTTATAAATCACACAAAAAATACCAATAATAGGCCCATGGGCCACATCGCTCATCTGAGCAACAATTGACACAGTAAAATCAGCTTTATGGAATCTTATACAAAATATCTGGACAAAGTATAATAATAGATCCTCTTTTAAACGATATTTAATTCCCTGGATATTCTTATGTTTACCATTGAGCCCCATTTTTTAACAGAACGATTCATATCCATATCTCATATTGAGCATTGCAGTTAAAAGAAGATCTTAAACAACTGTGTATATATGGTATATAAACTACATCCACCTTTGAACCCCTTGTAAAGCCAAAAAACTATCCAGGGGCCAAAGTCTAAACAGTTTACAGGAATCGACAATATGTCCAAAAAGCTTGCATATAGGTAAAACCATGTATTAAAACATTTCAGTTTTTGTAAATACCGTAATCTAAAATGCTCTCCTTTATTAAATTGGAGCCTATTGTTGCCCCACCCTACCACTGAAGATCATGATTTTAATCGATTTGATTTTACACTATCTGAGGTTGTTTTCTTTAAAGTTAAAGCTTTTCTAGGCATATTATTTATTTAAGAAGATTTCTGAGAAAAAAAAATTACATTCCTATTTAAAAATTAATCCCCATCCCCGGAGATCTTGATTTGAGCAAGCTTGAAACTACACTATCTGAGGATGTTTGAACACAAATTTCCGCTTTTCTGGCCATATGCTTAAAAAAAGAATTTTAAAGACCTTTCTCCATGTATCTCCCTCTTTGTAAACATCCCCTATTGTGGTCCTACCCTACCCGCAGGGATCCTGATTTGAACAAACTTGAATCTATCCAACCTAAAAATACTTATACTTTCACACAAGTTTCAGCTTTTCTGGCCATCGGTTTTTGAGGCGATTTCTACAGATTTTTCTCTACATATTCCTACGTAAATATTCGACCCCATTGTGGCTCCACCCTAACCACGGTAATCCCAATTTGAACAAATATGAATCTATCCGACCTGAAAATGGTTCCACACAAGTTTCAGCTTTACTGGCGGTAAGGTTTCTGAAAAGAAGATTTCTACAGATTATTTTCTATCCAAGCCCATGTAAAAATTCTACCCTCTTTTGTGGCCCAACCCAAACCCCGGAGATGATGATTTTAGCAAACTTGCAGGTACATTACATAAGGATGCTTCCACACAAGTAACAGCTATCCGGCCGATTGGTTTCTAAATAGAAGATTTTTTAAAGACTTACTTAATATATTCCTATGTATAAAATTTGAACCACCACCCCCCTCCCCCCCTCCATTGTAGCCCAATTTTACCCCCGAAGATCGTGATTTTTAAAATAAACTTGAACATACCCTACCTGCACGAGAATGCTTCCACACAAGTTTAAGCTTTTCTGGCCAAATGGTTATTCTCTATATATTGTTCTCGTTTTAAGTGTACATACATGCATATAAAGCTCAAAAAAATGATGTACCTGAAAATGACTGCAAAGGATTTAGTGTAGAAATAGACAATCAATTATCCTTCTAACCCCGCCTCTTGTCAGATTCTGAGGTGCCACACCGTAACTATAGTGAGGGAATTTAATAGACACAAAAAGTTGGTTATAATCATATACTCCCAAATATAATTAAAGAGAGGCCCTTTTATTGCATGATTTTATGTGTAAATCCTTAATTTATGCAAAATATCATTATGTTATTTTATTAACTAATGTATAAAATGATCACTCGGAATATATTCGACTACAGTCATATTATCCAACTTGTATACATGTACATAGACTATTATTCGATTTAAATCATGTCTCACCCTGAAATTAAACATTAAGGGACTTATTGCATGCATCTTCGTGTAGACTTTACAAGCTGGACACATGTGGACACTTCGTGTAGCGATATGTTACTCTGCTTGACAGACCTTGCCTCTTTTTAGATTCTAACCTTGCTAAGTGGATGCAAAACACATCATCATTATAACATATCACAGAAAGGCCCTTTGATCCCATTTATTCATTTAATGTATTTTTGTGTGTAACTCCTTATTTTATCCAAAAGATTCTACTGTCATTTTAATAATAATGTCTCAAATTATCATACGGACTATGTTCACTGCATACATAGCTAACCTTTCATAAAAATAATATACATCGTTGCATAGATCATTTAAGTTAAAAAATTTATCAACAATACTTATTAAAATCAACACTACTAATCATACTTTACATTTTGTATCAATAATAATAATTTTTCATTAATGTGTTAGTGTGGTTGTGAGTTGTTTTTTTTATATTTTGAAACATGGGTTGTGAAATTCTGATCAGGTTTGGATAATTATAAAAGTTAAAAACAATTAATGTAGAATTGTTTTATAGAAGTAAAAAGATTTTTGGGTTTTTTTTACAACTTGAAAACTATGCTCAATATTTCTTTAATTATTTTGACTATTATGAATGATATCTTTTTGGTTAAAAATCTTTAAAAAACAAGAGATGTTTGTGAAACACTTATGTCCCCTCCCTTGGAAACATCCACAAAGAAAATGAACGTAAACTGCAAATATTTGGAATTTTTTTAGGTCCAAGAGGCATAACTCTGTCGAAAATTGCTCGATCATAACCAATATCAAACTTGACCTAGATATTATCATGATAAACCTGTATACCAAATTTCATTTCAATATGTGCACCCTCTGCGAAGAAAATGAGCGGAAACTGCAAATAACTGGAATTTTTCTACGTCCAAGAGCAATAACTCTGTCAAAAATTGCTCGATTGCACCTAATATTATCATGAAATACCTGTATACCAAATTCCATTTCAATATGTTCATCCTCTGCGGAGAAAATGAGCGTAAACTGCAAATAACTGAAATAGTCTACGTCCAAGAGCCATAACTCCGTTGAAAATAGCTCGATTGTACCCAATATCAAACTTGACCTAGATAGTATCATGATAAACCTGTATACCAAATTTCATTTCAATATGTTCATCCTCTGCGAAGAAATTGAGCGGAAACTGCTAATAACTTTTTCTACGTTCAAGGGTCATAACTCTGTCGCTCTATCGTACCTTATATTATCATGATAAACCTGTTTACCAAATTTCATTTTAATATGCTCATCCTCTGCAAAGAAAATGAACGGAAACTGTTGGTGGACCGACCGACCGAACGACCGACAGACAGCAGCAAAGCAATATGCCCTCCCTTCTTCGAAGGGGGGTCGGGGGGGGGGGGTATAAAAAGATATTTGGAACTTTAATCCTTTGTTTGTGGATGTTTTTTAAATAATTTCAAAACAGACATCAATTTTGACAAAGGTAATAAATATGCAGTTAAACTTATTTTAAAGCAATAAAAAAATCAATATGTCAAACATATGAGATATAAGCAAGGAAGGATAACTCTGTCAAATCTATCAAAAGTATTTACCTAATAAGAGTAGTATTCCCTTGTCAGTATTTACAAAGATAATTAAAGATAGTGACTACTATACTTCTTCAACATAATCTTAGTTAATGAATATGTATATATGTAAATAATAATTATGATAAATATTAAGTTAACATTTAATATGGACAACACATATTATATTATCATTATTTTTTTTTTTATATTTTTATAAATTTGTTGATCAAGCTGAACATTAAAACGAAAGAAGTGATAATTCTTCTAAATACTTAGCCATTTATTTAACAGATTATCTATTCTTCATTGACTTTTGATTAAAAAAAACAATATATGGATATTAGTTTCCACGGAAATTTTGTCATCTAAACTTTAATTAAAAATCTTTTTGAAATAAGTATTCATGGTAAGAGGATATCAATGAACTTTGCAAACATAATTGCAGGCCTATATACCGGTTTCACGGTATAAACATTGCAAGTTTATACTCTCCTATACTCTCCCTGGAGGTCTGATGTTAATTTGATAACGGTATGCTACCAAAATTGTAAATTGTATATGTCACACAAGGTAGGGGTTCTATCTCTAGGGTGGGGGTAAAAATGTTCAAAAAGTTTAAATGTATATAATGCTTGATAATCTTGTAATTTACTTTAATTGAAAGATATGAACCGGACACGGATTTTGCACTTGTCCTGTGAGTGACCTTGACCTTGCCCAAATGAAGATGTTTTTGTGAAGTTGGAATAATGTTTCTTCATAAGAAAGATATGGACCAGACACGAATTTTGCACAGAAAGACGGACAAGGTGATTCCTATATACCCCCTTACTTCGATTACGGGGGTATAACTTGGGTAAGAAAGGGATTATATAAGAGTATCTATATCAAAGATTAAGTACAGCTAGTGTACATGCAAAATAAAAAGAGAAATACCGAAATTAAAATTTTGTCGATTTAGTAGGGCCGTATTTCACATCATACATTCAAAGAAAACGATCTAAGTCATATCAAACAACTAATAATGATTTTTTTTAAAGATGTTGTCTTAAAACTGCAATATTACTGTCAATGCTTATTTATGCATATACAATTTCAGAGGACCTATTGCAATTTGTAACCGTCCGCGCACGTTGTCCATCTGTGTGCATTAACAATTGAACATTTTAACTTCTTCTTGAAAATAAAACTCTAATTTTATTCAAATGTGTTATACATTTATGCTATATCTTTGGGGTAATATGAACATTAACTGTAAGATTCATGAATCTATCTTTTACAGGTGCCATAGGCAAGGCCAAAATCGTTTAGCTTTATGTAATGTATTATTATTAATGAGGCAATTTATTCAACGTCATTTTTAGCAAACGTCACTCAAAAGTAACCTAAGCGTTAAGTAAGATTGTATTATTCCAGAGGATTTCAATCTTTTAAATGCGGGAACCTGAATATCTACTACCAAAGACTAAATTGTTTTCAGTCAATATTAACCATCATCTTGCTTGACAAAATATCGAGAATGTCCCGTCATATATATCCCTGAGTACCCAAACTCTGTCACCATAAGCAAAAAACATTCCGCGTTTCTCTGCAAATTATTTTTTGCGGTTTTTATCATTTGCAATCACTAAATATAACCTGAAACGTTATAAGTTAAAGGAAATCTTTTATAAAAAAAATATATATTTACATACATGTACATGTATTATGAAAAAAAGTACTTGGGCTTACAAGATAGTGCAGATGCCCATTGGTTTAATCAAAAAATGCAATTTTTAAATTTCTATTTAGATTTACTTCTGTAAATTCAATTGCAAACCTCTAGGCTCTTCAGTGGATTAAAAATTGTAACAGTATAATAACTACATTTTAATGTGCATGGCCACAGCTCGGCTGGGTAAAGAACAAGTAACCACTTTTTAGGCAAAATTCTTTTTGCCTGTGTGTGTATGTGCAATGAAGTCCTCATTTGTCCGCGTGTGTATCAAATTGACCTTATTTGACTGTGAGTATATTAAAGTTCCCATTTGACAATTTGAGTATCAATTTGAGCTCCACCCATGACTCCATGAGTGATCATATAGTTACGCATGTTTATGTCAAACGAATTAAATCGACGCTGTCGATCAAACCGGTACTTAAAATGCATGTACATGTTGTACATGTACTTTTCCAGCACACAATAGAAAATCTATTCCAGAAAAATAAGTTAACTATAGGACCAAAAGATAAGCCATGGTTTGATTTAGCTTTGCGTAATGAAATTACATGTATAATAAGAAAAATCTTCTAAACGTCAACAACAACAACCCCCCCCCCCCCCCCCCCCCCCCCCGTAATTTGCAAAAGAAATTAAAGATTTTCTACACATTGAGGTTTTTAAATTTTTACTTCCATGCAGTGTAATAACACATTGCCTTGATTAATATAGCAGCTAGGGGTATGTTGTTTACATCGATTTCTCATTGCTCATTTTGAGAGCCTGTTTTCTATATGAGCGCATTTATTTTAATGTTTCAAGTTTTCGTAAATATGGTTAATGAAAACAGTTACATTTATCATTCACATCCATGGAATAAATTGAAACAGCCGTGCGTTCATTTGTTTTTTATTTAAAAAGTGCAAAATTTTGTGTGCGTGTCTCTATTAGGTGCCTTGTTTACGAATTTCAACCCGTCTTGCCCTCATGAATAACAATCACGTGCACGTGATCTAACTCTATCACATTCACGCTTTTAGCATACCTATTCCACATCGTGATCGAAAATCAAATCACGTCATGTCTCGTCAAAATCCTTTTTGTGGGTGCAGTTTGATGCATTGGACAAGGAGGACCCTATCAAATATTGGTACTGCCAGTTCAAGTCTGGAGCACGCTTAGTGAGCAGCTGTGCGCATGTTGCATAAGTACGCATGTTGCATCAGTGCTGTGGTACACAGAAATTCAGAGACATGCAATGTACTTCAGAGTCAAATTATGCCCGTAAGTTTTATGGACTGTACCTACACTGACTTTTTTTAGAAGTGATAATACTGATATTTAATTACAATTTTTTAAAACGATTTATTCCCTATACAAAGAGCGTAGTTCAATTTAACCGCATATTTGTCGGAACACTCAGATTTTTCAAAATTATATGCTTAATAAAATAAATTCTAGAAATTCACGGAAATATAATAAGATCTAATTATCTCTTAAGAAAAAAGGGTTCTGTAAATTATGGAAAATATTGTATCCATTGGCAGGCGTTCTGTTTACATTTTCGATTTGCATTTAAAGCATACATTTTAATCCAACGAATTATTTGCCATTAAATAATTTCAAAGACATCTCGTAAGTCAAGCAGTAAAAACAAAATCTAAATTTGTATTATACCCTGTCGGTCTCAAGCTTGAAAAAGGTGAGGTGGTTTTTAGATTGCTTTCTTTGGTATCACTTTAAAAAATGATATACACCTCGAACACACGCTAATATACTCATGCATACTATTCGCACGCTTGAATGACGCCCCGCCTTTTTATTCAAATAATACATTGACCTACATAGCCGTAACGGCTAAGTTTGCACTGAAGTATACAATTTTTTGTGATCGGCTTCGGTCGATCACAGTGCATCCTGCAAACTTAACTATCTGCGCATACATAACGTCTCGCGCTACTTTATTAACTATGCTATGCCAGCTTCGTATTAATCCTTATTCGATACTTTTATAACTAAGGAACATTATTTTGATGCATTTATCTTGACATTTAAACAATTATCAATTTACACAAAACATTTATCAAGTTATACACAATGATTCAGAATTTCACTAAATGTTTATATTTCTTTCCATGCGTAAGCCGAAGCATGACCTTGCTATTTCGGACCCCCCCCCCCCCCCCCCCCCAAAAAAAAAAAAAAAAAAAAAAATTAAAAAAATATTGGTGTTTTAAAAAGGGAAAAGATCGCAGTGTTTAGAGGATTCATTCTTTGCAAAGAAATTCGTGTATGAAAAAAATTGTAAGAAAACTATGATTTTTGTTATGTTACTATACAGCATAACATTTAAGCCGCATGATGTTCTTTAATAATTCTTTTATAAGACACTAAGTTCAAAATAAGAATAAGATTAAAAAAACCAACATGAATCCAAAGGAAGGAGGATCGCTCTTCTGCCTTCGACTTTCACTCTTTCTTGTATACTCGAGCTTTGCGGTCGCATCTTTGCAATATCGCAAATTCATACCCGCATGAATCACCAAAGTAAGCATTTTATTGTTTAAGTTAAGGTGGTATGGGGCACCTGGCGATATTAATGTGAATAAAAGTACATTATAATCAAAATGCTTTCATTGGTTTAGAATTTTTAAATTTTACAATATTTGCCAATACGTTAATTAAATTTTTTTTGGATAGGTAAAAATTGTAAAAGCCCCGAAGGATACGAACTCATGACGTACAGATTCGCAACCGACGCTTTAATTGATTGCGCTAAGCTGTTAGGTACATACTTGTGAAAGAAAAATTATATAGAATTAAACTGAATTTTTTGTTTATTTCTATAAAAAGCACGTCGCAATATGGAGGTGTTCCATACCACCTTAAAAGAAAGATGTAAATATAACCACGCGGGTTATGTATTTTTTCTCCAATGTCGCTTCCTTCATTCCCGCGTAAATCATCAAAGACAGCATTATATTGTTTAAGTGAAAATAATAAATAAATGTTTTCACTATTAATGCACAGCGACACAATCTATTTTCACAGCTGCGACGATTATAATAGCCGCCCAATGACCATAAACTTAATCACTGGTGAAATCCGTGCATCATTCACTGATTGGTTGCAGTTATCAAAGTTGTGCGAAAAGTACCGATAAAATTGAAGTGATAATAATCAGCTGCAGGCATATAGCGGGGGGGGGGGGGGGGGGGGGGGGCAGGGGCAACAGAGATATTTTAAGAAATATATAAATTTCTGCCCCCCCCCCCCCCCCCCCACACACATACTTTGTTAAAAATGGTATGCATTTGGAAATGAACAAAATAAGCACTATAATGCAAGTTTGAGTAACTTTCAGACCCGATTGACGAATTAGGTTTTTTTGCTTGTGAATTGTGAAGTCTGCCCCCCCCCCCCCCCCCCCACACAATTTCAAAAACGATGCTACGTGCCTGAGCTGTGTGTATATTTTTTACCGTAATTTAATATGTACTCACGAAGAGGTTGGTAGTGGACTTTGGTTACTAAATTTGAGACAAACTGATTCTTAGTTGGCAGTGTGTGTACGTATATTAAAGTCCTCATTTGACGGTATATGTATCAATTTGACCTCATTTGAGAGTGCATATATAAGAGTTTTCATTTTGACGGTACATTCTCTAAATAATTTACGTTCGATCTCCGTGCGTTCAGTCGAGCGTCGCTAACCATGCGCTCTCCGTTCACAAAGCGCTCGCGCTTACCGTTCATAAGGCGTTCACCATTCGCTCACCGTGCGTTCAACTTGTGTTCTTAAATCGTTCACTCAAAGTGCATTAGTCATTGTCATTCGGAATTCCAAAGTGAAAAGATCGTTCTCAGAAAAAAAGAAGATATGAAAACAGTTCTATGCACGCGATGAAATCAAATTGAATTAATTCAGCGAGATCATCAGAAGCTGGAGTAACTATTGTGAAAACTAAAAACTTAAACCTACTACGAATTGTGCCGATGTCATATAACATCAAAGCCTGCCTTCAAAATACGCTAAATGCACATGTATCCGGGAATTCGTTACACGATTGACGAGGTACATTGTTTTGTTTTTAAATTCATAATGCTTTATTTACTTTATCATCTGCAATACAAATCAATGTAAAATGAATCAAGTTTTCCAGTATGTCCAAGATCCCAGCATGTTGTTAATTTTTAATAAATATGACGCAATAAAGAACACGTAAAATAAAAAGCCCTGAAAAAGATACAATATTTTTATAATTCATATTAAAGAATGATATATGTTTAAGTATATTTTCATATACAATAATATGTGATGCAGTTTTAAGATATTTTTTAATAGCTCGCAAACATATATCGGTAAATAAAATGTGTTTTTTTCCGTGATCTTGTCTTTATTTACTTCTTTGATATAATTCAAGGCCTGATTTAAAAAATAATTCTCCTAAAGAATTTAAAGTACAAAACACGTATTAAATTTATATTCTCTAATATTTAATGTATAGTCTAAACATGTGCTTCTTTTTAAAAATTGTTCCCTCCCACGACAGGAGAGAGATAAAGAAAGAGAGGAAGGTGTACATGGAATTTAACATAAACGAACATGTATATCAATTACACTATCTCATCACAATTCATAAAATTTCAGTGTACATAAAATTAATCGTTTAATGATAATGCTTAAATTCAATCAATTAGTTACAGGCGAGTCCACGTACTCCAGTCAATCAAAATCAGTTGTTCATTCCACAACAAATTACCACGTGCTGTTTGAAGTACGAGAGACACAAAAAAAATACGTAGAAAATGTCGCTGTCTGCAATTTATCCACCAACATACTGTCCTTTCCGATATATTTTATTTTATCAAATAAAACATACAACATGACTACTTTAGGAGCAGACGCAATTAAGGTGGACCCGAGGACCCTGGAAGAACTGAGGAACGTGGCCATCAGATCTGAGGTCGCAGAGAGGAGACGCAACAACTCTACCACCATTCAGGAGAACACCAACCTTGCGCTCCTCAATGCTTTGCAAGACATAAGGGATGATTTGAAGTCCAACAATCAGCAACCACCTCAATACCAACAACAACCCAGACGATCTGGAAGACAGAGACCACCACACCCAGGCTTTCATCATCAGCAGCCGCAGCAACAACCCCGGTGGCCAGACTTTCAACAACCCCAGTGGCAGCAATCTCGGTGGCCAGATCAACAACAACCTCGGTGGTCAGCACAGCCGCAACAGCAACCTGAATGGCAAGAACCTGATTGGCAGCAACCTCAGGGTCAGCAACATCAGTGGCAGCAACCCCAGTGGCAGCATGGACCACGGCCTGCCGGACCTCCTCATCATGGACCTCGCAGACCAGCCCAGTCCTACCACAAGAAGGGTGAGTTTTGTGATTCTGGTCAAAATTACAATAATGATTCTTTAGTTAGATGTTTTTATTGTAGAGAGTTGGGTCATTTTAAGAAACACTGCCCACACAAAAACACTTCTTACAGGCCACACATTCGCCACACTCCACAACAAACTCCAGCACCTACACAGTACATGTCACAACAATAGGGGTACGCGCCTGTCTTTGGAAAGTTTTCTGAAGATGGGCACCACACAGACTTCTCCGTCCCACAAATCAATTTGGTGGCTCACATGACAAAAAACACAATCCCTGTTCATGTGGGAGGTCGTACGACTAGTGCTTTAATTGACTCTGGTGCTTCCGTTACAATTATTAACAAAGAATTCTTTAAAAAAACTCATTATGCCAGTCATCGGTTGTCTCCTCCAGCCTTTCAGTCAGTAAAAGGGGCAAGTGGCAAGTTACTTCCGGTCTTGGGGCAAATACAGTTAGAGATAACTATCAATGGGAAGGAATACTCATTCAAAACTCATGTTGTAGACGGCATTCATCATGCATTCATTTTAGGGGTTGACTTTTTATGTGCTCATGACACAGTGCTAAGATTTTCAGCGTCCAACACTTTACACATCCCGGACCAATATGGTGAGAACAATGTTTGTGTAATAACAACTGAAAATGGGTATGCTAGGGCCAAATGTCCTGTTTCAATTCCAAAGAGGTGTGAAATGAATGTTCTGGTTCATATTTCTCGCCATCAGAATGGTGAAATTGTTTTATTAGAACCACATGTAGAATTAGAATCTTTCAACATTTCTGCAGCAAGATGTTGTGTACAGGTGAACCACAGCAGTGCTTATTTTAGAATTATTAACCCCACTTTTGAAACGGTTGAACTACCTACTAATTTTGTTGTTGCACAGGTAGTTGACATTGATCAAGACAACATTTTGTCATTAGAGGGTGAATCAAGAGAGGTCAGTGCTCTGAATCCAGACAATTCAAAAACAACAAGTCAAAATCAAGTTCAGTTTGATTTAGGAAATTCAGATTTAGATCAAAATCAAAAAGAAATTCTTCTGAAATTTTTGTCAAGATACAGAGAAAACTTTGCTTTAGATCTCAGCGAATTGGGTTGCACAAAGGCACACAAACACAAAATTGAAATTAAACCAAATTCAAAACCTGTTCGGCTTCAATTTTACAGAACTTCTCCACAAGCTTCCAAAGAAATTGAAAATCAAGTTTCGGAAATGCTAAAGCATGATATCATTCAACCTTCAAATTCAGAATGGCATTCGCCAGTTGTTTTGGTAAAGAAAAAGAATGGTCAGTTTCGGTTTGCATGCGATTATCGCGCTCTCAACAAAATTACAGTGCCAATGTCCTTCCCACTTCCGCATTTGGAAACAGTTTTTGATGCGATAGGAGAGGCAAAAGCCAATTATTTTACCAATTTGGATCTAATGTCTGGATTCTGGCAGATGGAGCTTGATGAGGATAGTAGACAAAGGGCAGCATTCATAACTCAAGGTGGAGTTTATGAGTGGAAACGTATGCCTTTTGGCCTTACTAACTCACCAATCTCATTTCAGACCTTGATGTCTAATGTGCTCCGCGGTCTGAATTGGAAATCAGTGCTCGTGTACGTTGATGACATTTTGATTTTCTCGCGTTCTTTCGATGAACATCTCACTCACTTAGCACAAGTGTTTGATCGTCTGAATGAGGCAAATTTAAAGCTACAACCGGCCAAATGTCACTTCGCAGTCAAAGAAGTCAAATTTTTAGGGCACATTATTTCACGTCAAGGTGTACGAGTGGACTCAGAGAAAACCGCAGCAGTAAGTGAGTTCCCCACACCCAAAACGCAGAAACAGGTTCGTAGCTTCCTTGGCATGGCTAACTACTATCGGAGGTTTGTTCAAGATTTTGCCAAAATTGCCACTCCTTTAAATTCGTTATTAAACAAAGACAAGAAATTTGAATGGAATATACAGTGTCAGAGTGCATTTGAGACTTTGAAAGAAAAATTAATTTCAGCACCTATTTTGGCCTACCCTGACACTTCAAAATCATTTATTTTAACATGCGATGCCTCCGATAGTGCAGTTGGTTATGTGTTAGGCCAAATTGACGACGAGAACAGAGAATATGTTATCTGTTACGGAGGTAAGTCGTTGTCAACAGATCAAAAGAAATTCAATACCACCGAAAAAGAGTGTCTTGCAGTACTAGAAGGTATAGCTGCGTTCAGACCTTACTTGGTACACAGTCGATTCACTGTGGTAACAGACCACAAGGCATTGGTTTGGCTACAAACAGCTAAACACACAGGTCGTTTAGAGCGTTGGGCATTGAAGTTACAGGAGTACAACTTCCAGATAGTTCATAGGCCAGGTAAGAGCAACTTGGTAGCTGATGCTTTAAGCAGACGAGACTACCCGAAGGAGGTAAGTACCACAGAAATCAATTCAGTACAAACACAAACCAGTCAAGATGTTGCAACTCAATGTTCTACAACAACTACCGACCCGCAGACGTTGTATAAATGTGCATCAACTCAAACGTGCTCACAGGGAGTAGAAACGAACAATCAAGAGACAGACACTAAGGTCAGTACTCAAGACAAGTCTACAACTACAATAGCCACGGTAGCTATACAAACTGGTGAAATCGCTGAACAAGAAAAGGTGGTATCTGAAGAAGATAACACTACATCGGAAGTCATGGCAGTGGTAAGTGATTTAACAACTTCAGAGAGTGAATCAAAGATATCAGAAACCGAAGCAACAACAGACGATGAAACTTCCATAGAAGACAACTGTTGCATACAGGTATCCTTCTCTTATCAGTCTGACAGTCCAATGGTCGCTCCAGTACAGGATGTACAAAATGATGATACACAAGCCGATGTTCAAGCAGATCAACAGAATATAGGTGAGTTGCAAAGAAATTGTCCAGATTTTCAACAGGTTTATGAATACCTCCTGGATGGTACATTACCTGCAGAGTCCAATGCGCAAGACTTGATTATCTCAGAGGCCAAACATTTCAGTTTAGTGGAAGGTATCCTATACCATTGGTTTCAAAGGAGATGCAAAAAGCCCAAAGGTGAGTTTAATTTTGTAAAACAAGTAGCACTCCCAAGGGTTTTGCGCAAAGATGCCCTGCTGTCTTATCACGACAGTTTAGCAGGTGGAGGTCACCTCGGTATAGAAAAAGTCAAAACAGCGTTGTACCGAAAGTACTATTGGCCGCGAATGCATAGTGACATTGTCGAGTATGTCAAGTCATGTGACCGTTGTCAACATGCAAAACGCGATTTCAACCCAGCAAAACCGCCGATGCAAGCATTACCTCCCGCGAAAAAGTTTGAGAGATGGCACATAGACATTCTACATGTAGGTCCCTTGTACAAAACAAAAGAGGGGAATGAGTATATTTTGTTGTGTGTAGATGCATACTCTCGATGGGTTGAGGGATTTCCACTCAAAACTCAGAGTGCTGAGGAAACTGCAAGAGTGCTTTTCAAAGAAATTTTCTCTAGGTATGGGGCACCTAAAGTTTTATTTTCGGACAGAGGTAGAAATTTCATGTCAAAATTGGTAAATGCCCTTTGTGAAATTTTTGACATCACTCAACATCACACTTCGGCTTATCATCCAAAAACAAACGGTTTAGTGGAAAGGCAAAATAGCACACTTGCACAATCTCTCAGAGCTCACTGCGGAAATGCTCAAGAAAAATGGCCGGATCTGATTTCGTCCATTTTGATGGCTTATCGAAAGTCACCTTCTATGCATTCTACAGAATTTTCCCCTTTTCTGTTGTTATTTGGGGAAGAAATGAATCTTCCATACGATGTTGCTCTTGATCCGCTTGAAAGCATGGCAAAAGATGCCAAGGCCTACATTCGAGAATTTCTTGCAAACATGAGGGTTTTTGACAAAATTGCTAAAGAAAACATTGAGTGGCATCAGACTCAAAACAAAATTCGTCATGACAAAAATTCAAACATTCCAAATTTTTCAACAGGGTGATCAGGTTTTGATCAAGGTCAATAAAGTTCCAAAAGGGTTATCCAGTAAACTGTATGACAAGGCAGATGGACCATATAGAATTGTAGATGTTGGTCCAAATTTTACGTACAAATTGCGTAGATGTTCTGACAACAAGTTGCATGGTTCTATGATGAATGCATCAAATCTGAAATTGTATCATGATCCAGAGGTCATGAGACCCAATTTTGAGGTTCCCGAAACACAAAGTCAGAATCAGGGTCAAACGCAAGATCAGAATCAAAGTCAAACTCAAGGGCAAATTCAAGGTCAGATTCAAGGTCAGAATCAAGGTCAAATTGACGGTCAAGTTCAGCTTCAACCCCAACAGGAGGTGGTCAGTGATGATGACACAGATACTGTGCAAGATTTACACTTAGATCAGTTTTTCGATAATCAGCAAACAGATGAGTCCATGGACTCGGGTCAAAGTTCAGATGATGAGGATGATGAAGTAGATGCTTCACATGAGATTTATGATCCACAGAAAAAGTAGAAATTCAAGAGGTTTCTCAGAGGTCGCTTCAAAAATGGCAGGAGAGAAATCTATATTGAGTGGGATGATGGTTCCAAAACTTGGGAACCAGATCAATGTTTTGATGGTGAAGTCTTAGACATGATAAACCGCAAGTTTACCAAACTTGGCACAATTCGGAAATCTTGTTTCAAAAGGAATTATTAGTTTCATTCAAGTCTTGTGGGTGTATTGTTTTTAGGGTGCTCAATACTTCTTTTACAATGCCAAAACATTTTTGTACTACATTTCAGTATTGAGGGTACACTATGTCAAAGCTTTTGTACTACATAGTGAAATAGTGAGTTAAAAGTTACTTTGGTTGTTGTGTTTATATGTAATATTTCATAGTTGAACAATTTAGTGGATGAATTTTCCAAGTTTTTATATCAGTTGGGTTTTACATTGTTTGAATAAGTTACATGTAATAGACTAATATGTGTGTTGAATTCCTACATGGCTAGCCAATAAATTTTACATTTTTTTATTTCATTATATTTTCAAAATTATGGATAAAGAATTTATTGATGTGATGTAGTCAACCCTTTTGTAAATTTAATTTGCAGTTTTCTTAGTGCTAGAAAATTTGAATAACGATCGGTTCATATTTTCATGACAAAAACATCGCATCCCTAAAGTCTTTTTTCTATTTTTGTAATTTTGTAGGGAACTTTGGAATTCAACATTACATGTTTGGGATATTCATGGTCCTTTCCTTGTGTATGGTGATGGTGGAATCAAGTAAAGTGGACACATCAGCTTCTGAGGTCGTACAGCGAATCAACTATGGGGTCATCTTTCAGGAACAGTCAAGTCTAATGCTAGCTCAAGAATATTGGCTCCATACCTTTCATATTCCTCTACCAACCAGGTTTCATGTGAACAAAGTACCATTTTGTAATCTAAGTAGTACTCACCAAATTACCTATTGCCTATTACTTAACAATCTGGCTAACTTCATCCATGGTTTACATGAACAAACTCTTTTGAATTTTAATGAAACTATTAGATCCATTCATAACATGATCCCTCAAACCAAAATTACCAGTAATCAACGTCAATCAAGATCTTTATTACCCTTTATTGGTTCATTGTCAAAAAGCATATTCGGAACAGCAACCATGGATGATGTTAATATCTTAGCAGGTCATATTAACGCTTTAAATCACAAAACTGAAAGATTAGCTGTTGCCTTACAACAACATGGTGCACATCTTTCTTCTTTCATTTCACTAACAGATAAACGCATGAAAAACTTAGTGCATGGAATCAAGGCTAACTCTGACTATATCACAAAAGTAGCTTCTGAATTCAATAACAAACTCTTTGATCTTGAAAATGCTTTTGTTAACGTTTCGGAAATTCTTACTAACCAGGTAAACCAAGCTACTCTTCTTAGATCTCAATTTACCAAGTTAGAAAATTCAGTTGAAAGTCTTTTAGAAGGAAAAATCAGTCCATTTCTTATTCCTAAACACTTATTGTCAGAAATCATCGCCAATATTCGGCACAAACTTCAAAAGTCTTATCAAAAATTTTATTTAATTCAATTGGATGCTTCATTTTATTACTCAAGTGGTAAATTCATTTTTGCGCGCCACCACAATGATTTGTTTGTAACAGTCAAGTTCCCCATTTCTTCTCAAAGACTTCCACTGAAACTGTATAAGGTCATTAGTTTACCTGTTCCCACCTCAGAAAATGTAACATCTAACATGCAAGCTACCCAATTGTTGTCCCTCCCAGATTATTTTGCCATCACCCCACATCATGATTATTTTATTTCACTACAGTCAAATGAGTTGACTGATTGTATTCATTCGAGTTCATCCATATTGTGTTTGTCTAATTGGCCGCAGTCACCTATCACAGTACCAGATTGTACTATGGCGTTGTTTGCGAACAATGTTAGACAGGTCAAGGAGTTATGTAATTTTAGGTATCTTCAGTCGGTGCTGAAATCAAATATCATAGAGTTGTCCCCAACTTCCGTTTTGTTGTATAATACACCCACAGTGGTCCTGGATTGTCCACAGGAGAAGAAAATTTTGAAGGGTTGTGCATTTTGTGTACTGCATATTCCATGTAGATGTTCGTTATCTACAGAGGCATTGTTCTTTGCACCAAGATTGGTCAGTTGTTATGAAAAATTATCAAATTATTCTGTCATTCATCCTGTCAACTTAGCATTGCTACAACAGTTTTTTGATGAATCTTCTTTACAACAGATTTATGGCAATACATTTTTTCCAACACCTGTCAACATGTCCATACCTAAGTTCACATTTTTCAATCACACTATCAGGGATGTGTTAGCCAATGATCACAAGGCCCATTTGAATTTGAAGAAAATAGCCTCTGCTGTTAAGAATGATCAGAAAATCTTTAAATCTCTTGCTGAACCATTATTAGATGGACAAATTCAAATTCCTCAGGAATGGCCCAATACCTCAGACATCATTACATTAGTTTCTCTGATTTTGGCAGGTATATGCTTAGCATTATGCATTGCACTATGTATCAAGGTACGGAAAATTTGCACTACATTGTTAATTTTGAAGGAGGTACAGCATGCAGCTTCTCAAAATGTTCCCTCTTTTATCTATAGACAGCCCACTAGTCAAACCCAGGTTGAGGAGACTTCTGATGTGTTTATTGAATTTACTTGGGTACATGCTTCAGTCATTATTTCGGTCATTGTTTTGGTCATCCTTTTAATTGTGATGTATTTTTTGTACAAATCTAAGTCGCACAAGGGATCAATCATAGCACTAGAGTTAACCTCAGGTGGAGATTGTGTCATAGTTCCAATTACACAGTTGTCTCTTTGCCCATCATACTATGTCATTACAAAACCAACCATTTCAGATATCTCTGCATCAAATTTCCCTTCCTGCAAAATCATTGCGAAATGGTCCAAATTTTCTGTCACTGACAAACAAACTCAAACAACAATCAAAATTCCTCACAAATTCTCTGTCAACCCTTGGTTACATTACAAAGTAAGCAAAATTCTTCAACATCCTTTCAGAGCTTATGTCATAATCATTCACAACAGATATGCATTCCACTTGCAAGATACACAGTAAATATTTAGGGCAACTTCTTTTAATGACCACAACAAAAAAAAAAAAGATTTAATTCAGTTTAAATTCTCATTATTCTTTTTGGATATAATTTTTTTTGTTTCAAACCGTACAGAATCACAAAACTTTGCCAATTGGCTCTTATGGTTACATGTACTAACATTTTTTTTCCACTCTCTATGAATTAATAAACTAAACAGCAACAATTTTTTCCCATCTCAACCTCTCCTAACTTCTAACATTTTGTTTCCTTTTTTTTCTCTCAAATGTGTTCATTCACAAAGACATTTGTATGGTTTCAATGTGAATCATCTCACATTGTGGTATTTGTGTAACTGTATATATTTTGTGTTCAAGAGGGAACAGTACATGTTTAGTACAATTTTTTTTTCGCCCCTCCCAGCATACTGAGAGGTGGTACATACCAGTAGTTAACTTGTAGAAAAGTAAATTTTTTTGTTTTTTTTTCCATTTCTTTTTATGTAAATAGCTAAAAGTTAAATTTTTCTTCTTTTTGGTTAAAGTTACATATTAGTGGTAGAAATTTGAGCTTTCGAGGTCGAAAGTAATTGGAGCAAGGGGGAAAGTAGTCATGTTGTATGTTTTATTTGATAAAATAAAATATATCGGAAAGGACAGATATGATTAATAACAATATATGTGTGTCTTAATTAACGATAAATGTTTTTTTTATTTTTTTTTGTGTAGAATTTCATTAGAGACATTATTTAGCCAATTAGTGTGTTTGATATGTAGTGTAGAATATTTTTTTATTGATCTCATATTTTACTCAGGTTTACCATTATCAGCAATGCACATTTTAATTTTGATTTTTTTCTCCATTATATAAAATACATACAAGACTTTAATGTCGGCATATCTAACAAATATTGTTACAGAGTTTTTGAACAAAGTCAGATGGTTCAAAGTAAATAGCTTATTTCTGTCAAATTACTTATCTAAACATTATCTGTAAAACATGCGGAGTAACAATGTCACAAAAATGTATAATTATGTAATTGATTAATCCGAAGACCTAAGAAATTTACATATGGGTGCTTCAATGTTTGTAATTGTTATTACGGTGTCTTTTTATCTTTTTACCTGGTGTCAAAAACAAGATGTGCTCAGGTGTCAAAAGATTTTTCTTTGTCAAGGGATTATCTACGTTAACTCAATTATTTCTTTATGGCCAGTGTCCGTCGATAAGGTCACGTGGGTTAATTTTTTAATTACCAAAATTGTTCCGAACAAAGAATCTAATTTTTGATTGGTCGAAATAGATCAGGGAAGCCCAGGTCTCCGATTGAGATAGCGTGCCTTACCTCGGCCATTCTAATCGGAGACCTGCATCAATAAAGTTGCTCAGTTAATTAATCAAGGCTTCCCTGTATCTGATTTCAGGTAAATTATGGTTTACGTTCATTTTTGTTCAATTCATTCATGCAAAGTTCAAATATTTTTCATTTTCTTTATTTTAATGAAATATAAAGTATTTCTTATTATTTTTAATGTTTAAATGCACTTTTAAGAAAGTTGAGCTTTCATCAGAGTTAAAGTTTTTATTTGACCTTGTTTATTTTCATTAAGCCAGTTTTGATATTTTTCTACTTTTAAATGTTAAGTTAGTTGAAAAAGGTTTTTGGCTTGATTATTCATTTTGTTGATTAGTTAAATTTATTTTTAACAAGTTTCATAACTGACACCAGGCGGCATAAGCGTTTTTATATTCTCTTTATAAAACCGGAAATGGTTATTCCGTTTTGGTTTTTCATTTTACTATTTATTTAAACAATGCCGCGTGAAACGTCTACATCGTAAGTTTTATTTGTTATACTTATTTGATTTTTATCTCAAGGAAGAAACGGGTAAAATTATACATGCTTTTATCAATGGTTTATCGTTGTAAAGTTTTATTTATCAAATCACTTGTTTACCTTATTTACTTCTATACGTTCGAATTTCCTCAGCATTTGTTTACTTTAACAACTATTTAGAAATGTGTAATTGTTTAGGTTTTTTTATACAGAGTGAGTATTTTTATATTGTTTGATCACTCTGATAGTCACCAGCGTTAGGTAGGATAGGGCACCTACATTTGTAATGCTTAAAGCAGTTAGAAATATTTTTTTATTGTGCCTGGTGACTATTATGTTGTTTGCATTTCTAATCGGAGACCTGCATCAATAAAGTTGCTCAGTTAATTAATCAAGGCTTCCCTGTATCTGATTTCAGAGTCGCTAGTCCCAAACCTTTTGGACCGGATTTAGTGACTAAGGGTCCTCCACTGCTAAGCGAGTTGCTATTCCCCGTACTTATAGTGTCGCAAAGGCATAACATCAATAACATCTTAAACACGACGCGACAATACACATATAATCAGAAGTCGATTCTCTCATGTATGTTACTTTGGTATTATCTACTGTGCATATTTCTAAATTTTTCAAATTTGTATTTTGAACGTAAACTTCCATATAAGCAATGTTTAAATTGACCTTCAAGGGTTTTTGCATGAAAAATGGCCTTAAAAACGCAGTTTGAAAACAAAGTGCGTTGATTTCGTCCCAAATTTAACGCACTTTGAAAAAAAAATTTCATTGTGCTTAATTTTTTCAAAGTGCGTTGCCACAAACCAACGAACCGGAAGGAGGGGGTACACTTAGTTACATCTAAAGATGTTAATGCAACAACTTGTGCCGAGCAAATCTGTTGAATTTGTCTTTTAAGAACATTACTTGGAAATAATACTTGAGGAAGATGCTGCATAGAAGATGCAGCTATTTCTTTATTAGACAATACCGGTACCATATACCCTGATCAGGGTTTTCAGCTGTGGGGCTACATTTCAGTAACGACACTTTATTTCTTAAATTTCATTTCATAATATGTATAATTTACTCCAATGGCTCTTATTATCCAAAGAAATGAGTTGTAAGTAAACGTATTTGAAGTAATTGCATTGTTAAAAGTGAACTGAGAAATACAAGATGATTTTTTTTTAATGATAGGAATTAACATTGCGTCCACATATCATTTTGCTCAGACAACGACTGTGAAATAGTTTATTCTATCTTTACACGTTACGTGTATTGACTACAGAACCAAAGCGATGCATGAGAAACAAATAACAAGTGGCTTGAAGTCATTGACCGGAACAGAAAAAGACATGCTTTTTGTAAAGACTGAGACCAATGCCAGTCCTATATTTACATAGAAGTGTTATTGTACGTCTTATCAAGGAGGCTGGGTGGTCAGATCTTCCTTTACTTTTCAGATATGATTTGTTCTGTTGTAAACTATCATTTAGTAAAAAAAATCCATATATTTAAGCTTTAAAATTTTAATATTTTTCTATATCTTTATACATAACTCTTCTTCCTTGGAAATTAATAAAGTCTAAAAATGGTCACTACCATCCAGCCCTCTTAAACGCGATTTATCTATCTTTTCATAATTATAACATATGTACAATCAATTAAAACGCCCGATGTATTCCAAATCAATCGTTCATCTAGCGTTTATCGTACGTTCACCGTCCCAAGCGCTAGAGTCTGTCCTTCATTCGCGCGCTCCGTATAATCATTGTTCACTAAGCGCTCACCAAATTCCGTTTAGCATTTATATACCGTTCACAGTCTGTTCGTTCTTCATTCGTTCAGCATTCGTTTGTTTTAGTCTCCATTCGACGGTGTGTGTATCAATTTGACCTCTGTTGACAGTGTGTATATCAACGTCCCCGTTTGACGGTGTGTGTATCAATATGATCTTGGTTGACAGTGTGTATATCAAAGTCCTCATTTGACGGTGTGTATATCAAAGTCCCCATTTGACGGTATGTGTATCAATTTGACCTCTGTTGACAGTGTGTATCAAAGTCCTTATTTGATGTGTATTAGTTTGACTATGTAATTACAGTACTCGTTAGTAGATGATTTACGGCGTATTTGTTACTTTTCTTGCACTGTATTAATCAACTGTCTATATATTATTTTGTTTTTATTACAATGACTGATGAAAGTATTATTTTACATTATTGTAAAACAACGTTGATAGATTGCAGTTTGTGCGTACGAATAAAGTCCTATTTATACGACAAACATGATCCACTGCAATCTTAGTAAATTTTCATTCTTTATTTCCTCTTTCCAGAGATTGTAAACACCCGCATATCAAAAATATATTAGTAATATAACATCATACAATATATTAGGTTAACCTATATACAACTATTATATATATATATATATATATATATATATATATATATATATATATATATATATATATATATATACAATATATATATATATATATATATATATTTATATATATATATATATACACAGTATGTAAATAAATAAATAAATAAATTTCTGAGATTTGTTCGAGTTGCTGACGTTGTCAGCGGACGGACGACTCGTGATAGGGTTCGATAGAAGAGCGAGGCACAATCTAGCACTAGATGATAATTGAGTTTTTGGAAATTGCTTGTGTTATTTTCATCTAAATGCGCACACGTTTTGCGACCGAGAAGTATAAAAAAAAAAAGGTCATCGTATGAGAGAGCACATAGTTCGCTGCAGAGATAGACACTAAATAAGTTCGAGATCTCTGTCCACCGGGCATTACGGATTGCGTAGGTTACAGAACAGGAACATGTTACATGAGTGAAGAAATCATAAAGTATGGCGCCACATAATTGACATGTATCTAGGTTTTTGTAAGGTTGATCCGAAATTAATTTGCAGATTAATTTACACTGAGAGATTTCGTAGCAATTTGTAGGAAAACGCCAATTTGAAAACTTAGCTGGATCCTTGTCTTGGAATATAGCTAAAAATCGTGAGAACCCGGGATCAGCGGAAATGCGGGATTGTCGGAGAGTTCTGTGACGTTGATTAAATGTTTGATTCACGATTATTTTCCAGGTTTGCTTATTGGGAAATGTTCCAGTATCCAACCACTGTTGTAAAAATTCTAGGAGGTTATATTCTGTCAGCAAAATCAGAATGTCGGTATAAATCCAAATTGATATTTAGAAAGGTTTTTTAGGAAGGAGAAAAGGCGGGTTAAGAAAACCCTGTTTGCTAGAATCTCGTAGTTTAGAGGACAAAGTCATCCCAAGAAGATGAGCTTTCTTTTGTCAATTTCAGAACTGATGGGGTACACACCAAAGAGGCTTTCGCAAATATCGGACCTTGTTTGCGCCGTTTTACACACCGAGTGTTGGAATACGTGTAACCGCTGAGTATCTTTCGCTGACAAGTTGTACCAAAGCTCGCATCCGTAAAGCATAGAGGGTCTTACTACAGTTTTGTATATATGTGCTATTGTCAGTGGATTAAGGTAGGGAGAACCGATATCTGAAAGTGCGTAAAAGGTATTATTACCCTTGCGGCAACCAGAATTGATGCGGTCAGAGAAGTTACACTTGTTGTTCACTAGAATACCTAAATTGTTGTATGTGTCTTGGGGAAATCGTGTCATTGACTAAATACCACAAATGATCCGAATTTAGTTTCCGTTTGTTGGGGTGAAATTCGAGGACGCACGATTTTGACGCGTTAAAGTTAAACCGCCAGTTTAGAGTATGTAGAGTATTCATAAGCGATATTAAGCATGTTCTGTAGTGATCGTGGCGTTAAACCAATGCACGAGATGTCATCAGCCAATTAAGGACAGTTACTTGTAATATTAAGTATCCCTGTGTTCTTAGATGAATGCTCAAGAGCTAAAATCAAGTCGTTAATGTATACTAGATAGAAAAAGGTCGACAAAACACCCCTTATCTAACACCTTGTTGCACTGGAAACCATCTAGACTGTGTTTGATTTACAAGTGTCCATATTACAGTCATGTAGAATATAGACCACAAGTGTCCCTTTATACCCATGTTAAAGAGCTTAACTAGGAGCCCATGCCTCCACACAGTATCGAAAGCTTTGGTACTGTCCAGAAAGATGACATACACACTATTTCCTTGTTCCAGGTTATGATAAATAGTTTCATGTAAATTAAAGGAGGCTGTTAAGCAGCCGAGTTTTCCCTGGAATCCCTGTTGTTGCGTACAAGGAAACAGACTGGAGTCAATAATATGTTGTTTTATACTGTTGTTGAGAACACTTCCGAATATTTTGAGGAAACACGATAATAAAGCGACCGGTCTGTAACTATTACATGAAGTTTTTGGTTTGTCTGCTCCTTTGAATAAGGGGACTATAAAGCCCTTCTTCCAAGAAAAAGGGATTCTACTATCATCGTGTGAAATGTTCCCGTTGGACATGACACCTTTTCCCCTGTCACTGGCGTTGAGTGACTTTGATCCGGACACCCTTAATTGACTCACAGTTTATCTTAGTAATCCGTTAATTGAAGTAACGCTCTATATTTACTTTTCTATTAATATCTATTGTTAAAAATGTTTTGTTATCTACATGTGATTGGTTGCTATGTTCAATTATTCGACAGTTGGAGAGCGACGGTCAAGGCGCTCGTACCACCGACTCCCGACCTCGCGGAATAGTGTAATAAGTTTGCAGAGTTTTAATAAATCTTGTAAAACGAATACCGATCGACTTATACTTTTTCCCTGGGTCACACTACCTTGGATGAGGATTTCGTTAAATAGTTTGACAACGACCTGGGTTGCTAATTCTCCACCGAAGATGATATGTTCGTACGTGATCTTGTTTAGGCCAGGTGCTTTCATTCGTTTGAGGTTCCGGATGATTGGCAGCAATTCGTCGGTTGTTAATGGTCCGCCTGGAAGTTCTCCTTTCAGCCTAGAGCAGTCTTTTTCGATTTACGAGAATTTAGTTTCAACGCGACACCGAAATGCGTCATCAAACGAATCGTGGTCCGAAAGAAAATATATATTTTCGTAGTATAAAGCGAACGCTTCTGCAACTCCCGAAGGGTCGTTGTAGATATTTCCATTGTCGTCGCGAATTTCCGGATAGGTGCGAGAGGTTCTATTCTTCTGTCGTTTTACTAACTTCCAGAAAAGCCTAATATCACATTCGGCTGCGTGTGTCAAGGTCATGGTATACGGATTTCATATAGTTGTTAAATTTGTTGTCTAGCGCAACTCTAAAGTGTCTCTTTGCGCGCTTGTAGTTCCGATTGAATTCGAATATCATGCCCCTTGGTCTACCTTCCGCCAGCCAAAACCGGCGCATTTCTCGCTGTTTAGTGTGGAGATGCTTTACATCTTTTGTCCAACCAGGACGGGTGTGGGGATTGTAGCCAGAATGCGGAATGTTATGTGTGGCTGACTTTGTAAGTGTTGAGACGAGATCGTCTACAAAGTGTTCTTGTCGGCCAGTGTGTGTGCTTGACGGGACAGTAATTTCTCTAACACGTGGTGCATACTTGTCCTGTAGGCTACAATAGCGTCTGCAGAAGCTTTGTGCCAAGCTGGGAATTTTGCGTTCGAGCGGTTCAAAAACTGATGTGTACATGAGAATCTAAATTCAGCAAGCACTGGCAAATGATCTGATGTAATTGGTATCAGACCCTCTTCGAAAATTCTGTACCTAATAAGATTACTTACAAAAATTTTGCTAAACAAGATATAATCTAGCATTGTACATTTGGGAATAAAAGTATGTTTTTCACCTTGGATGTTAAAATCTACACTAGGCATACAAATACAACATCTTGTGATAAAGGCCGTCAAGGCCTGTGCTTTCATAGCGTTTGTATGGTTTCTGCTAATACAACTACTATTTAAGTCACCAGCTATTAGTACATCACTATATGTACTATAGTAATTATACAATGATTCTACAGTATTCAGCTTATACATATATTAAGCATCAATATTGTTGTCAGCAGGCATATATACACCAAAAATATACAAATTACCACCGGAGATTTTAACCTCGACACCAATGACACGATTTGATTCAAGACAAGGTATTTCTTTGACTGAATACATGAGATGGGTTTTTTTAAAATCAAAAATGCAACACCTTCCTTACCAATGAAACAAACGTTGTTAGCAGTGTTATCAGTATTGTTATCCACTTTTACAATACTAAAATAGTTTTTGTGTATTGAATCTAAATACATTTTGACATTTTGAATGTCTTTCAACTTGTGTTCTGTTACAATAGCAACATCGCATTGTGTGTCATCTAAGAGATTTGACAGACATATTGTAGACGACATAGCGCCCCTTACATTCCAAGACATAATGCGCATAGTATGAGAGGATACAATATACAGGCAAAGAAGTAATGCAGGAAACACAAGTTTTACTAAATATCTACCCATAGTTGTAATATAACAATGTCTAAGGAGATTGTTTTATAACAGTTAGTCTCGATAATCGTTTTTTCCGTAACGACTGGCGGACCAATCACGGTCGCGCATTTCACGTCGGTTTTCACTCCGAGAGTTTGACTCGTCATCATCACAATCGCGCGCGTTCCAACGGGCTTCCCAGTCTCGGTTACTGAGCCACTTGCGACACCTTACCCCCGAAGGCCAAAAGTATCTATTCTGTCTGCTTGGCCAAGTAGAACGTTGATCTTAGCGGTCAGCTGTGATCGGGTAGATCGGGGTTTGAATAGAATCATGTGCGTAACTTTGACACATTTGCTTTCAATGTAGTTAAATATTCCATCCTTTTTTGATTCACTATTAATACCGGAGAGGAAATACCTCGCATCTCGTTTGTAGTTGACTCCTTTAAATACGTCGTTTTTATTGCTAGATTGAACACTATCATTAAGATGAACGGAATGCAGGCTAACATCAGCTGACAGAGCACTGCGAACTTGATGTTGCTGTGGCTGTGTTTGTTTTTCGGGTACCGTGATTTTCAGTCTTGGGTGGATGCTTTAACCGATTTCCGTGATCAGTGCATCGTTTACTATTACTCGTGGGGATTTTGGGATTTTGGCGCATTTCGTCAGTTTTAATACGATTTAATTTATCGTCACCAATGGGCAAATGTGGAGGGTACTCGGTAGATTGCTTTGGATTAACGAGGTTGGACTTGATGAAGTCTGAGGTGCACTATTTGTGTCTACTCTGAATGGTGAGGATGGAGTGAGGGTTTCCGTTTGTTGACTGGCTAATACGCTTGCATATGATTTCAATAGAGGGTGGGTGGTCAGATCTTCCTTTACTTTTTAGATATGATTTGTTCTATTGTAAACTATAATTTAGTAAAAAAAATACATATATTTTAGCTTTAAAATTTTAATATTTTCTATATCTTTATACATAGCTCTTCTTCCTAGAAGATTAATAAAGTATAAAAATGGCCACTACCATCCAGACCTCTTAAATGCGATTTATCTATCTTTTCATAATTATAACATATGTACAATCAATTAAAACGCCCGATGTATTCCAAATCAATCGTTCATCTAGCGTTTATCGTACGTTCACCGTCCCAAGCGCTAGAGTCTGTCCTTCGTTCGCGCGCTCCGTATAATCATTGTTCACTAAGCGCTCACCAAATTCCGTTTAGCATTTATATACCGTTCACAGTCTGTTCGTTCTTCATTCGTTCAGCATTCGTTTGTTTTAGTCTCCATTTGACGGTGTGTGTATCAATTTGACCTCTGTTGACAGTGTGTATATCAAAGTCCCCATTTGACGGTGTGTGTATCAATATGATCTCGGTTGACAGTGTGTATATCAAAGTCCTCATTTGACGGTGTGTATATCAAGGTCCCCATTTGAAGGTATGTGTATCAATTTGACCTCTGTTGACGGTGTGTATATCAAAGTCCCCATTTGACGGTATGTGTATCGATATGACCTCGGTTGACAGTGTGTATATTAAAGTCCCCATTTGACGGTATGTATATCAATATGACCTCTGTTGACAGTGTGTATCAAAGTCCTCATTTGATGTGTATTAGTTTGACTATGTAATTACAGTACTCATAAGTAGATGATTTACGGCGTATTTGTTACTTTTCTTGCACTGTATTAATCAACTGTCTATATATTATTTTGTTTTTATTACAATGACTGGTGAAAGTATTATTTTACATTATTGTAAAACAACGTTGATAGATTGCAGTTTGTGCGTACAAATAAAGTCCTAGTTATACGACAAACAATTTTAGTAAATGACATAGGTGTTTACATATCATTATTTAGAAAGAAATGATTTTATCAAGAATAGGTATCAATAGTTCTGTCAAAATATACATATATATAATGTTTTTAAATTTGCGTTGATAAGTAAAAAGATTGGATGGCCAGTAAAATTCTAGTGTTTTTACTTTTATTTTTCATAGAATATTTAAAACTCGGATATCATGACAGATCAAAATTTTGCATTTTGACTATGATTACCTTTGCGAAAATGGAGGTCAAACCGAGAAAACTTAAGTCATTTCATTGACATACACTAGCTGTATATAAAACCATTGGTTTTATTTAAAAGTGTTAGCATTTCACGGAAAGCAACGCATTTAAATGTTTGTTTATTTTGCTCAAAGACAGATACGTTGCTCGCACTTTGTCTCCCTTATAAGACATGGCCAATATTAAAAGTACAACTAATAAAAGGCCAAATAACTCCACAGAAAGTCTCGTTCCTGTAATGTTCTCAGTTACCACTGTGTATAAGGTGTCCTCAGTTGATCTTGTGTATCTTGTGGTCTCTAGTAGGCAGGATGTATCTGAACCGGAAATCCTCACTTGCAGGTGTTTTGTCTTATTATTAAATACTTGTTAAATCAAAATTTCAAATAGCACATGCCAATAGTAATAGTCAAATAAATACGTAGCAGAAAAACCATTGCAAAATACCAGCTAGAAAAGGGGGTTCCCATTCGCCTGTGTTACGTTAGAGGACCCTGTTAAGTAAAATCAATTGATTCAAAGAATGATTGGATTTTTGATGTGTTTTGCATTTATAGGGTAATACATTTATATTGTTTGTGAGAAATACCATGTTAAGTAAAATCAATTGATTCAAAGAATGATTTTTTTTTCTATTTTTTTTTTATTTTAATGTATTCATACCAATATATTTTACGCTTGTCCCACCGTGTATGTATTTAAAATTAATTGATCATTTCAACTTTATTATCTGATTTTTCTTTGGTCACTGTAAGTTTTGACCAATCGATAAACGCGGGGGAGTGTAGATTTCAGTCTGGCTGTTTCCATTTAAACAATAAAGTGCTTTCTTTGGTGATATATTCGAGATGAAGGTAGCAACATTGCAGAAAAAAAATCATAAGCCGCGTTAATAAATTGATTATGAAAAGTTAGTAAAATTCACTAAATTACTGTTAATGTACAAAAGTACATTAGCCAAAAGAAACAGCCAAATCGTCTCCTGTGAGATCTGAAATCACCATGATTATTTCATACAGTCCGTGATTTTTCCTAGGTCGCTTAAGGCTTCGACCAATCGATAAACAGGACGTGTCAATTTCAGTCCTGTCAGTTTCTTGACAGTTTCAGCCGCTGTAGATTTCGACCAATAGATAAAAGGGGCGTGTAGATTTCAGTCCGATATCAGATGCTATAGACAATCTCAAAAGAGACAAATCACATGGTCTTGATTATATTTTGAATGAATATTTTATAGAATTCAAGGGTATACTTATGCCATGTTTACATAGTATTTTTAATCGTATATTATCATCCGGTTATTTTCCTACACAATGGTTAGATGCAGTTATTGTTCCTGTTTTTAAAAAGGGTGACCCAGTTGACCCCAACAATTACCGAGGTATAAGTCTTATCAGCTGTTTTTGTAAATTGTTTACCTCAATATTGAACCGTAGACTTATATTATGGGCATCTTCTAATAGTATTGTCACAGATGCACAGTTTGGTTTTCAACCTATGTTAGGTACTACAGAAGCAATTTTTGCACTTAATTGCCTGGTTTCACAAGCGCTGCAAACTTAAAAAACGGTTTTATTGTTGTTTTGTTGATTATAAGAAGGACTTTGACTCTATCAATAGGGAGAAAATGTACAGAAAATTAAAGTATTATGGTATACAGGGAAAGTTACTTTCAGTAATTCGTTCAATGTATTCCAGAATTAGAACATGTGTTAAATCTTCTGGTCATATTTCTAATTTCTTTGAAAACCATGTTGGTCTTTTACAAGGAGAAGTGTTGTCTCCCATGTTGTTTGTATTATATGTTAATGATCTTGAAAATGAATTTATAGGAAAAGGGACTGCCCCCACTGACCTGCAATTACCAAGTCTTTATCCTCTTATATATGCTGATGACATGGTATTGTTTTCTGAATCAATTGATGAGCTACAGAGCATGTTGAATATTTTACAGTTCTATACAAATGAATGAAACCTTGATGTAAATGTATCTAAAACTAAAGTGGTTATTTTTAGAAATGGTGGGAATTATCGCACCAACGAGAAATGGCTTTATAACGGTGAAAATTTAGAAATTGTGGAACATTTTGTTTATCTAGGTGTTATGTTCAATTATAACGGTAAATTTTTTACCACTCAAAAACAACTAGCGGCACACGGTCGCAAAGCCATGTTTGCTCTCAAATCAACAATTAATCCACTTTATTTAAACCATTGTACTTTGTTTTCTGTTTTTGATACCTATGTGTGTAGCATTTTAAATTATGGATGTGAAGTTTGGGGTTCCCACAAGGGACACGATATTGAAAAGGTCCACCTTGAGTTTTTACGCTTTGTGCTTTCCGGAAAAATACTAATACAACTATGTTATATTTCGAGACTGGGCGTCTACCCTTATATCTTATTCGTATATATCGAATGTTTAAGTTCTGGTTTAAATTATTACAGACAGAAAATTGTATATTAAGAGCTGCTTATGGCTGGTCATATTGTATTTGTGAAATCGGAAAGCAAAATTATCAAAGCTGGGCAAAATTTATTAAGGACCAATTATATAATCTTGGACTTGGCTACATGTGCAATGGTCAAAGTAATTTAAACAGTCGTATTTGTCTACCAATTATTCAGAAAAGACTTAAAGACAACTTTATTCAAACGCTGCATGGCAAGATGCAAATAGAAACAAAATGTTTTATTTACAAGCACTTAGTTGATAATTTTTGCTTACAATATTATTTAGAAAAATCAATACCAAGGTTGTATAAAAAATGTATTTCCAAAATGAGGTTGTCCTCACATAATCTGCTTATTGAAACAGGTCGACATAAAAATATACCAAGAGACAAAAGATTTTGTAAAACTTGTATAACAGACATTGAAGATGAAAATCATTTTATACTTGTATGTCCAATGTACTTAGCATTACGATCAAAGCTTAGAGAAAAGTATTACTGGTGTAAACCATCTATGTACAAATTAATACAGTTACTAAGTGTTAACAATATCAAAGAATTGTGTAATTTTGGAAAATTCATTTACAAAGCCCTCACACTCAGAATGGTTTGACTATATCAAGTGTCATTTGCTGATTCCAATTGTTATTACTATCAATATATATATAATATATGTGTTATTTCATTCTCCAAATACAAAGTATTCTATAGATTTGTAAGGACTGACCGTCCATTATTGTCTATATATATATGTATTGTTCATCATTATAAGTGCTATAAGACGTATGCCTTTTGTAATAAAGAAATTGAAAAATTGAAAATTAGATATTGATATCATAGTATGTACACTTCTGTAACATTCTCCTGTTAACCTACCTGTACGTGTATATTGTTTGTATTTATTGTACTGATGAGCTGTATAGCTTAAAGTTAATAAAGAACTGAACATTTAAACAATAAAACAATAAAGACAATATCGACGATTTACACAGAAAAAATTATCGGGGGGTTTGAATTATCCAAACATGACATCGCTTAGCAACTGCATTTTCCTTATTTATTTTTTTTTTTGAATATGCAGCAAATTTACCTCTTATCTGGTATATCGGGCTATGCCCGAACGAATATGATTTATTTAAACAATAAAATGCTTTCTTTGGTGATTTATTTGTCAATTTGTATCATGTCAGATATGCTATTGCCGAGCCTTTTGTTTCTAAGGCAAAATATACAGAGAATTTTATTTTTTTGGTTTGTTTTATGTGTTATTAAAGAAAACATTCACATTTATTTAAATATTTGTACATGAACGTATAACTTTAAAAAATACCTATTGTTCGATAACTGTTTAGAACTATTTCTAAATAAATTAAGATTATATCAATTTGATAAATATTAAACTTATGTAATATACATTACTACTCGTAATGAAATTTACCTAAAGTGGGAAGAATGGGTATACCCGGATAAATGATATAAACACAATAATTAAAAAGATGCTTTATTTCTAAATTAAACATGTATTCCCCAACAAGATAGATGTATATAAGTACGAATAGATTATTGATTTTTTAAATCAATACTCAGTAAGCATGAACTAGAATTTAATGTTTCTTATCAAATTTGAACCTGTGAAACGAAACTGATTTTAAAATTATGAATAGGAGCAACTCAAAACGTTTACATTTGTAATTTGTCCTTGTGTATGGTTGTTTGTTCTTTACTTATACATGTATTACTGAAAACTTTACAACACGTATGCATTCTCATTTTCATTTTTTTACTCCTAGTATCTTTACAAAACCGTATGAAAACTATATGTATTGTGGAATCTTTATGAACTCGCATTTAGATACAATCAAATTTAATTTGTTAAAATATTACTTAAAAATACGTTTTAGAAGCGTGTAGAGTATGGAGGGTAATCGTGTTCAAAAATCCAGACATGTAAACTTGTAAATCCAAATATGCAATCGTGTTGATGTGTGAGCCTGAGCATGAATATGTGTAATTCTGATCGTGTAACCTATAAAACTCGGGCATAAACACGTGCAAGATTTGACTCAGTTCCTTCGCATGATGCACATTTTGCAACTTTATTGTTTACATTAGTTATTTAAACCTTCAACTTTGCACACTTTCAATCCGTTGTTTCTGCGTTTGTAACTTCAGGCTCGGCAATAGCACATCTGACATGATACAAATTGACAAATGTAAAGTCTACAAGTTTGTCGAATTTTAAGATGACCTTATATGGCAACTGCCTTGCTGCGGGAAAAGGCATGCCGTAACCGCCGGACCGGAATGAACGAAAAATAAACATAATATTCAACTAAACTGTTGCAATAAGCTTTTAATGAACGACACCTTTTCTATCGAAAACACCGGTATTATTTTTAGAAAAAAAATTGAGGTATGATTGAAACTGGACCAAACAGGAAGATGTTCATGTAGAAAAAGAAATCGTTGCCGATGTGACGAATGCGCTAATTTCCGTAATATAATTCTCATGGTATTGTAAGAGGAAATGCCTAATATCTTATATCTCTAAAAAAAATTGTAATTTAAACTGGAATATAAGTAAATGCGTACTCTTTTCTAGAAATGAGACGGATCAAGAAATTTCCTAAGGGGGTAAATATATTTTGAGCGGTATGGGGTTCGAAGACCGCCGTGAGGTCCCATGTAACTCCATTGCTTCTGAACTCTAAGAATTTTGAGAGTGAATGTTTAACCGGGTGTCCGATTATTGAAATAGTAAAAATTGCAGACGGGCGAGTGGCTGTCAAAAAGGTACCCTTATTGTACCGATAACTCCTCGAACAGTTTTCAAGATAGGAAGTTGTTCTTTTGCAGATCATTTATACATATATATCAGAAGTATGCAAATTGCTAGGATTTAGATTCCTGATAATTTATAAAAATATCAGCTGTTGGACTTAGTCATTTTTGGGCAAAAACATTGCATATAGGGTACCCCATTTTTACTCTTGTTATATTCTGAATTAGTTAGAATAAACGACCTGCAAGGATTTGGTAATTTTTCGCGGAAAAATGTATGTTACTTTACATGTATTTATACTTTTTGTTGTTGTGTAAGTGAAAGATAAATAATAACACAATATTCAATAATAATTAAAAAAAAAAAACTAGCACATATTTTTTTGCGCCGTAAATTGAAGTTTTACTATTGGAGGCACTGTAGCTCAGAGATCGTCCATCTGTATTTTTAGACAGGGAGCTACAGAACTGCAGCTAGTTCACAAGTGGCTGTAAAGCTGTATTATACTAGCTCTCCAGAATATTTTTATCAGCCAACTTCACAAAGTGAGTCTGTATTGAACCGACATTCAGGACGTCATACTCAATCCCGTAATAATTGCTTAAAATAGTTTTTAAAAAATGTCAATTTTTACCTGCATGATAGGCTTTTTTCCTATATATTGCCGACAATGCAAAGAAACATTTCTTAAAATGATTTATAAACATTTTAATTTCACGACAATTAACCTTATCTTTGGAATTTTTATTCATTTCTTTTAAAGAGGGTGTCGCTTCTTATGTCTCATATTACCGGGTAAGCACAACCTCAAAACCAATGTCTTTAAATAGTTTGTTTTTCTTATCGATAACTTTGCAACTCAGCTGACGGACCCCGTGTAATTTTTCGCGTGGGGGGGGGGGGGGTCTTGTCACAACTTTGTGGTAGCGATAAGGATGCATTTGGAGATATTTTCTTAATTCAGCCGAGGCCTATACTTTTGCATGTACTCTAATAACAGTGGCGTCGGAAGCAAATTGAAAGGGGGGGGGGGCTAAACTAATCATGAAAAATATTGACAAGAATTCCCATAATCATGAAAATTCTAATCCGTGGGGGAGGGTATACCAATAACTCCAATCTTACCTGCCCAATTCCCCCCCCCCCCCCCAATCATGAAATTCCTAATCCGTTGTGGTGGTGGTGTGTGTGTGTGTGTGGGGGGGGGGGGGGTGCTAGTATACCTACTATGACTCTAATTTTCAATATCACTATTCATATTTCATTCTCTTTAAGGTCTTTTAAGGAACAATTTTGTTTGTTGCGAGGAAAAAGTAGGGGGGGGGGGGGTTGGTTGAACCCTCCCTGTTGCTATGTTCCTAATGGTTAGGTCTAACTTGGAAAAAAAGTGGGGGGGGGGCTGGCTAGCCCCCCCCCCCCAGCACCCCTCCCCTCCCGGTTCAGACGTCTATGAATAAAAATGCGTATATATCTTTATACACGTGTATTCAAACAAAGTCATTAAATGTATTTTTTTTTCAGTTCTAAGAGGATATCTGAAGCCGATCAAATTCTTTACTCGCATCTTTTATACATTCTCTTGATAAAATGTACACCAATCTCATAATTTAATTTTCCGAAAGATAATACTCTATGAAATGTTGTTATCCAGAGATAATATGATTATATAGGCTTACCTAATATTTTTTAAAATTTATTCCGTCCCTATTCCGGCGATTACGGCATGCCTTTACCTGCAGCTAGCCTTTTTCTATCAGTGACGTCACTGTTTCCATATAAGGTAATGTCAAAATTCGACAAACTTGTAGACTTTACATTTGTCAATTTGTATCATGTCAGATGTGCTATTGCCGAGCCTGAAGTTACAAATGCAGAAACTACGGATTGTAAGTGTGCAAAGTTGAAGGTTTAATTAACTAATGTAAACAATAAAGTTGCAAAATGTGCATCATGCGAACGAACTGAGTCAAATCTTACACGTGTTTATGCCCGAGTTTTATAGGTTACACGATCAGAATTACACATATTCATGTTCAGGCTCACACATCAACACGATTGCATATTCGTATTTACAAGTTTACATGTCTGGATTTTTGAACACGATTACACTCCATAGCATGCATGAAATAATCATGATGATGTCAAACTCAAATTCCCATTAAAGAAGACTTGACTACTTCTTTATCTAACGAACTGTTGAATATTAACTATGATAAAGTTACTTATACTTATGAATTTGTTATAAAAGAAAGATGAAAATAACGCGGGTGATGCATTTTTCTGCAGGGGTCGCTACTTTCATAACCCGCAAGAATCATCAATGAAGCATTTTATTTTATTGTTTTAAATATACGCATTCTAAACTGCTGTTAGATGCATCGTTTATAGCTCTGTAAATGACTACTTTGATATTAGTGGCTAAAATATCTAACCTTTACGTACATCGCACGAGATGCACATGTAGCTACTTTGAGAGCACGACCTCCGCGGACTTGGATGGATTGACCTTGGACTTGCAACTAGACTGTAGTCTGAAGTGCGTTACCATGGTAACTTTAACATAAATGGGAAATTGACCATTTCTTACTATGTGTGACATTTTAATCGAATATGATAATAATTCACGTACTTATTATGGATAATTAATTCAATAATTTATGATAAATACAAATTTAAACGGCAAAATTCTTTCTACAGTACTTAATTTTGTGCGGACATGCAAACAAGGTATGTTATTTATTCTCAATTCTGCAATGCAGGATTGCTATATAGTTACCTGGCTTCATTCCCCGAATATGTATTTCCGCTGTTCGTATGCAAATTGCAAGAGCCATGACGCACAAACAACTCATTTTACAAAAATAAAAAAAAATAAAAAATTAATCAAATACATGTAATTGATCGAATATTTACAATATTTCCACATAACATTAACATTCGTAAAAAGGTCAAAGGGACATAAATCTGGTTCAAACATAGATAGGATGTACGTTAATTTTAATCGTTTAGCTTAACACAAATTAAATACAATTTTCTCCCTTCCAGATATAATCACATTAGCGCAAAAAAAAAATGAAAAATGCAGCAAGCGTGATTTAAAAAAAAAGGAATAAATAAATAAATGAAATTAGCTTAAAAAATAATATATTATCCCGATTTCTTCCCATTAAACTGACAATATTAAGAGATATTCAGAGACGCTCTAGATCTATATCAGTGATGCAGGTTTTTGACTACAGCCACCAATTATTGCCTCTAATTCCATGTTTAAGAAATCGTAAAAAAAAAGTGCGTTGCTTAGATCTGATGACATATATATATATATGTAAAGGCCTATATATATAGAGTAAATGGTGAAAGTATATTTACCCAGCGAGGCGTCAAAGATTTCTTTTTGCATGGTAACTTTTATTTACACCAGCATAGAATACCAGATTTAGTTTCCTGAAAAAAGTATTTATACACCCCCCCCCCCCCAAAAAAAAAAAAAAAAAAACAACAACAAACCACACAAAACAAAAGACAAAAACAAAAAAAACCAGACTTTCACTTCCACCAACAATGCTACCTGATTACATTAATGCCTATTTAACATGCAAAGCAATATATTTTGAATAAAAAATAAATACACAATACATGTATATCTAATTCTATGAAAATTAGGAAGACCACACTTCATTTCATATCTTCACATAATAAAAACACCCTTCAATTGCATTGCAGCGCACCGAGCAGGCTGACGCCAGGTTTATTTTTCAAACAAATAAACAAGCCATTGGACAAGGCATTAATATTGAGTAACAAAACATTACAATATGTGCATCCATAATACTATGGTATAATATGATTTAAGCCTCCTCCGCCGCCCAGGAAAAACCAGAGATAAAAAACAACCAGATGTTTTGAAAATACTATGGAAACCTGTGTATCCGCGGCCAAATGCGGAGTCAGCAAACATGCGAGTGGCGGAACCTCACTCTTTGAATAAATTATAGAAATAGGAAATATAAAATACACCTATGTATATATATATATATATATATATATATATATATATATATATATATATATATATATATATATATATATATATATATATATATATATATATATATATATATATATAGTTAAAAAACAAAACATAGAACACGACTTGCTCGGGACGGATTGCGCTAGAAAGTGAACCTTACTGACAACCCATGGATCAATTCGAACACATACACTCAATACTGAAATTTCATTGGCTAAATACTCCATAACAAGGTAAACTTAGTAACCCCACACTTTCGTAATTGTTTACATGTCGTCAGGACAATTATTTTTCGCTATACATCGTAACGCGAAAAAATTCTAATATTCGTACCTGCCTTACCCGAATAAATTCATGTACGAGTTAACCAAACCTGTGTCAAAAAATCGATAATTTTTTTTTCTCCAAATACAAACAGGTTTTATGCCTGTAATTATTGGCATGGAAAAAGACGCGAGCTTTGACTCTATGCGTCTCGGATCTTTACGATGTTGAAATAGAGTACATACTAATAGCTGGGGGAATTCGTATTTTCATTTTGGGTGTGGTGCAGTGACTTATTTTTTTGGAAGCCAAATTTTGAGTGAAAATCTGTGAAAAGTTTTGTCATATTTTTGCACTATGGCGAGAGTACCTACAAGAAGAAGGGCATAAAGGTAAACAAACATAATATTTGTGTTAGTAGGACTGTTAGTAATGCTATTGCGAAATCATTTTTCTTCTTCTTCTTCTTCCTATAATGTGCTGGCCTCGGTTTCCGAGTGTTATAGCACGCATCGAACACAGCTAAAAGCCTCCTATTTACAGTTAAAATCGGGTAAAAACAATGGTCTGCATGTCACTTAAGGGTCATAGGACACAGCTAAGGTGTTGTTTAGCTGCTTCTTGAAGCCATCGATGGTACTGGCTTCTTTAACGTCATCTGACAGGTTGTTCCAGTCCCTGATGGTCCTTGGGAAGAAGGAGAACTTAAACACGTCTTTGTATGTTGGTGGCTGACGGTATTTGCTGCCCCTTGTGCGAGTATCCCCTGGTGTTAGATATGATGTTGCTGGGATGTCGATGAGGTCGTTCCTGATCTTATACATCATGATGAGCCGTGATCTTAGTCGGCGTGTTTCGAGGGGCTCCCATTGTAGGTCCTCCATCATAGATGTTACACAGCCTGGTGTTCTTACATAATAGTTGCCCTTGACAAACCTTGCAGCTCTCCTCTGGACACCCTCCAACAGTTGTATTTGGGCTTGCTGATATGGGTCCCAGACAGTCGCTGCATACTCCAGGGTGGGCCTGACGATTGTACTGTAAGCAGCTGATTTAATGTCGGTTCTACATCCCTGTATGTTGCGACGGAGAAAACCTAGGGTCTTGCTTGATTTGGCTCGGACATTGTTGATGTGTTCCGTCCAGTTCAGCGTGTTGTTTATGGTTACACCTAGGTACTTTCCACTGCTGACTGATTCGAGGGTGTGGCCATGGAGGAGGTAGTTGTTGGTTATGGGACGTTGTTTCCTGGATACATGGATGACTGTGCATTTCTGGGGGTGGAATTCCATTTGCCATTCTCGTTCCCATTTCTCTAGTGACTTCAGATCTTTTTGGAGCTGCTCAGCATCGGCTCTGGAGTTTATTTTCCGATAAAGCAGACAATCGTCAGCAAATAATCTTGCGTCTGATGATGTATGCTCCGGCAAGTCATTGATATAGGTGAGAAATAGTAATGGTCCCATCACAGTACCCTGGGGAACCCCTGAGATGACATCAGCTCTGGTAGAGGATTGACCCTCTAAGTTGACTTGCTGTGTCCGTTTCGCAAGGAAATCCTTGATCCAGTTCCATATGTTACCTCTGATACCATAGAAGTGCAATTTGTGTAGGAGGCGCTGGTGTGGCACTTTGTCAAAGGCCTTGGAGAAGTCCAACAACACTATGTCTACTTGCTTTCCATGGGCCAGTGACTTGGCCACCTCGTCCACTGTAATCAACAACTGCGACTCGCATGATCGTCTTGCTCTAAAACCGTGTTGCTGGTCTGCCAGAATATGGTTACTGTCGTAATGATCAATGATTTGGCTATGTACGATATGTTCCAACAACTTACATGATATGGAAGTTAAGGAGACTGGGCGGTAGTTTGAGGCTAAGTGTCTCTCTCCTTTCTTAAATATGGGGACAATAGATGCTTCCCTCCAGTCATCTGGCACTTTTCCGGTATCAAGTGAGAGTTGAAACAGTTTTGTCATGATTGGGGTTAGTTCTGGTGCAAAGTCATGGAGGAATCTCGCTGGAATTGTGTCTGGTCCGGTTGCTTTGTGTACATTTAGGCCCTTCAGGAGCTTGCATACACCACTTCTCCCTATGCGGATGTTGTTCATAGAAGGATGTGGGCTATCTCCTTTTGATGGCATGTCTGTTAGGTCTTCCTTTGTGTAAACCGAATGAAATTGGTTGTTTAGGATTTCTGCCTTGGACACTGTGTCACTATGGAGCAGGCCATCTGGACCCTTAAGTGGAGACACGCCGCTGGAGTCCTGTTTTTGATGTTTAATGTAGGACCAGAATCTCTTTGAATCCTCACTTATCACTTCCTGTAGGTATTTTTCCCTTGCCAGTCGTATCTCTCGCTGGCATGATGTTTTCAGTTTGTTGTATCGATTTCTGTCTCTGTTGTTTTTGGTTCTTCTTGCTTTTTGATGTGCTCTATTTTTTCTTCTTGTGAGCCTGTTTAGGTGGGTATCAATCCATGGATGTGATGGCCTTGATCTAGTAAACTTAGTTGGTATATGTTTCCTCATCAAGTCATTGATCATACCCTTGAACTTGGCCCATATTAGATTGATGTCCCTGATGTTGTCACATTCCTTATAGTTGTTCTTTATTTCTTCTCTGATGGCATCCATATTGGCCCTTTTCCACAGAAAGATCTCTCTTCGTTGGTGTTTCGATCTTACTGGTTCCACTGCTGCATCACATAAGATAACATCGTGATCAGCTTTGCCAATGGGTGGTAAACTCCTAATCTTTTCTATCAGGGTTGGGTGGGAAGTAAATAGTAGATCTAGGATATTATCCCCTCTTGTCTTGCAGGTTATTACTTGTTCTAAGCCTAGTTCTTCGCTGGTATTCACTATGGACTCACTGATATACTTTGGGTAGATGTTGTTCCCACTGAGTACATTATGTGATTTCCAATCTATGTCGGGTGCATTAAAGTCCCCACCAATGTGGAAGATTGCCTTCTTGTGCTGCTGTTTGAATGATGTAATGTCTTCCTTGAAACTGTCAAGGTAACTTTCACCAGAGCCTGGTGGTCGATAGAAAGATGATACTATCAGTTGTTTCCCATTAGGTAGGTCAATCTTTACAGCAATCAGTTCAACTGCTTTGCTGGAGAATATCTCTGATGATGTGAGTGAGGTGTGGACTGCTATAAGTACTCCCCCATAGTTGTCTGTACCTCGATCCCTCCTGTACACTGTGTAGGTATCAGGGAAAAGTTCTGATGACAGTATGTCTTTGTTTGTCCACGTTTCGGTGCCGATTATGACATCGGGTGCTGTGGTTTCTATCAATGTTGTTGTTGTTAGAACTGTTGAACAGTAACTATTAAAGCTGCAGATCATAGGCTCAAATCTAGTGAACACATGAAGCCATTCATGAATTCAGATATTTTTGATATTATATGGAATAGTTATATATATCCTCTTCACCGTGTAAATACTCTTGTTATGCATGAACAATGACCTTGTTTAAGCAACGGGCTGAAGCGATGGAACTGATATAGCCTCTATCTGTACATGTATATTATAAACCATGTATATTATAAACCATGTATATTATAAACCATGTATATTACAAAGCTACGTGTACTACATGTACTATAGACAGTGTTTTGTGCTCATAGTTTAGTAATAACATCAGCTGAACAATTATATTACAATATGTAGTTAAAATTCAATCAATTAAATAAATGTAGACAAGGAATTTTAAACTTTGGTGTGTTAAGTTTAGATATAACCTAAGCTAGCCAATCTTCATATTTCAAAATTGTTGGTAACATGAAATGTTATATGCAAATTATTACAATGTTTACGTGAAATGGAGACACACAGCAATTGACACACAAAAGAATGTGTACATGTACATTTCAGATGTACATATGTATATGCCACTGCAACCATATAATCATGTGTGTCTGGATTGTTTCCGACTGCCTAAGGGTCAGAACATTGTCAATACACTGGACAATGCTCGCAATATTATTCAGACTGTGTGCATTAGATTTTAAGAGGTTCTCTTTGTTGACAGTGAATTGATGGTGAATTCACACCTTGAAAACTGACCAGCCATTCTTTTGTAAATATTTACATCCTGTGAACTGGCCAGAGCTAACATTATTTTAGAATCCACATTTAAAGGAATATTATTGAGTTGATGATAAATAGACTGTTTTTTTGCCACTCTTTTGCATTTGTTTCTCAATATTTCATGATTATATATTGTTATAAAATGGTTTAACGGTACTTAGTTGAGAGAAAATAGGCAAAATGGCAGATAAATCTGACCCCTTATTCTGAGCCTCAAGCAATGTTGAATGGTACAAAGAATGTTAAATAGTATAGTGTAGCTTCCACTCTTTCCCTCCACCTGTCATCTTACATTTATATCTACCTTTGAAACCTCCGTTCATACCAGTAATAGATAATTTATAAGTAAATAAGTTCTTAATAATCATTTGAAATAATTAATCTTGCAAGCAGATCCAATAACATGGCAGTCATTTTCGAAGCCATTAGAACAGAAGCAAAATCAAGAGGTTCAAGACCAGAAACGATATATAAAGATATCTGCTTGCATGGGGCCATGGAAATCGAAAAATAAAATTACGAAATAATTTTGATTGTTATTAGTCATTCATTGAGGTTCTAACAGGTTTTAGTTTTAATATGTGAACCCATTTGTTTACATTGACTGGAAGGGCCACTCACTGAGTACAAAAAGAGTTTTGATAATGAGAGATTTGGGTCCCATATTAAAATAAAACCTGTTAGAACCACAATGAATGACTTAATATACTATGGTTGTCATAAATACATTCGTACAGCAAGTTTTAAGTATTAAAGTTTTTTATTGTTATATTTTTTTAAGTTGGAAAATATAAGCATTAAATGTAGATCAAGTACTTCATTTACTAAATATTGCAAGTGCATCCATCATGTCCATGTAGTTGTATGTTTTAAAGCGTTGAGTGCTACAAGTACTGTATAAATTAATGCATGGCCCTTGTTTATTGACAAAAATACTTGTATGCATGTTTTACATTTGTAAAAGTTGTATCGATTTAGAGTCCACATCCTTCCCCTCTTCCTCTTCTACTCTCCTTGTGCAAAATATGATTAATAACAAGATAAGTCAATCTCTCTCTCTCTCTCTCTCTCTCTCTCTCTCATATCACTTAATTCTTTGTGTTGAAATCCATCAGACATGTAGACATTAGCATATTTAGTTATGCTCCTTTGCGGAGTGTGTCGACTGCTCTGTTCTTGCTTGCCAGATTATGGGAGAGTTAGAATTTGCTAGAGACTCTCGCTGACATTTCATGGTTAAATTAAAATTGCTGATCTTGGACAGGGACAGTCCAGAAATCTGATGAGACTGCAATCAATAACAAAATCCAGTGCTCTTTTGACTAAAGTAGCGATAAACACTCTCCTTTATGGCATTGTGTGGGGAAAGAATGACATTTCATATCAAGTGTCTGCATTGTGAATATGAATTTTCAAATAGGCATATGCACATTAGGATACCCAGATGGATTTTTGCATTAGTGCACAATTAGAATGATATGCTTATGAAATGTTATCATTGCATTTTGTTTATTTTAGATGTACATGCATATAGCATAGGAGTTCAAAAAGTTTGCGTATAACCCAATAAAATAGAATAAATGCGGCCATTCAATTTTAAATAGGTTATGAATTTTTTAAATTGAAAAATAAAAGTTTACAACATGTCTGAAAGTATTTTTGATAATCCAGTTTTGTATAGAGCTACAGTGCACTTAAGAATTCCTGTTCTCAAAAATGAATATGCATATAAACATTCATGCATATATACAAACATGTTGTTTGTTCCTAGCTTATGATCAAATTTAAAACATGTCGATAATGATGAATTATGTTTTTGTTGTTGTTGTTGATGATGATGATGATGATGATGATGATGATGATGATGATTTGGTGTAGGGGACCCGGCTCTGATCAACGTGACCCAGATAAATGATAACTACCCAGGGTATCCCCAGGATCAACCTGGTATGTATTAACCAGCGACATATATAAATTACAAAGTCTCAAAGTATAAATGTGTATGCGGGACATTGTTCTGGCTCTTTGTGATGTCTGTAATATCATCATACTAATTACATGTACGTGTGTAATAGTGTGATATTTGATACCCTTTTATCTAGAGCTTTGTGGTTCGTATGGGTGTGGAGGTACATGTAACAAACATTGCAGAATGGGTACTTTCTGTTGCAAGAGTGAATTTTGTGTGCAGTTCTTGATATCTTCATTATCAGAATGAATCAGCAATCAAAGAAATAAAAGCATTTCAATGTGAATATTTACGTTTCTCTTTGAATCTGTTCAAATTTATTCATATCGTATAGAGCGAGCAAAATTTAGGGTAAAGTGAAAAATAAAACTTCATATAATGATTTAAACACAATTCATTAATTGACAAATCTGTCACCATGCATCCAACGCTGATAAAAATTACAGTCGAACAAAAGAAGTTTTAAACAGTAGAAAGAATGGTTATTTTCAAAATAACAGTATGCAAAAATTGTATACTGGTATTTAGAGCTGCAGCAGTATTGGGTATGTCAGTTGCATTATAAACACAATCAGATTACTAAAGGAAAAGACAAGAAAACGCTCGGAGGGGGTAAATACATGTATAATTATATGTATCAGCCTAAACAAGAAAAGAAAGCTAATTATTGTTTTGTTTATGAATATCATTGCTATAAAATAATGTGTTGAATGTGATAAAGAAAGAGGAAATAATAAGACTTTATAAAAGATCTTGATATTTATTTTTAGTATTTCAAATTAAATAAAAAGAAACCTCTAAAAACTCATAGTGATGCTACATGTAGGTGATAATAGTGATCTAAAATATCTTCTGTTCTGTTTTTATCTAGTTAAAAAACCTAACAGATAGTTCATGACTCAAATTGTATTTTGCAGATTAGAATTTTTTAATGCAGTGGCAAGACATCGATTAAGATCGTAACAGTTATGCACAGTTATGTGATGCCATATTGAAAAACAGACAAATGGAAAGATGTCCATTTTTTTCGATTATTTACTTGAAATGTTTAGACTCAAAGGAGCAGGCTGATACTTGGATCTGATAACCTTGACATATTCATTGTACAAGTTAATTTGACATTTGGTTATGTTCGTTATGTTGATTTTTTATCAAAATCATTGTTGTTCAAAAACATTGTTTTTCACTCCAAAAAATGTACAGAATTAATGTGTGATGATGAAGAAGGTTTTATATCCCAAATACAAGTGCTAAGTCCATGCCATTTTAAGAATGATTATTATAGAATTATTTATTATGCTTGTACATGTATGTAAGAATATGCAACATTTTTTTGTTGATTTCAGCAAAATTTGGGTTTGTCAATGTAAAAAAACACTAAAGACTGATAAAACTTAGAGATGTAAAAATCTGTTCTTTGCTCTGATATGTGTTTCATAACGTGTATTACGGTATTTTGTAATGAGTACATGTAACATTTAGAAATTGATTGTTACGAGGGATTGTACATGTAGATAGAATTGATTAGGTGTGAGAGACTTAATTAGTGTTAAAATAACTTTTAAAAGTATTATTTATACCATATGCAACTTTAACCAAATTGTTAGTAAAGGCTTTAATGATTTGTGCATTACTTGATCATTTCAACACATGATTTATATAAAACATAATACCATAGAAATGTGATTAAGAAAGGTAAACAAGAGACACGTGATACACAGAAACTGTCTTTAAGATAACATTTTAGTTTATGTTGAACCATTTTGTTTTGTTTATTTTTTGCAAATACTTTTCACATTGTCAATGTATTATAATAAGGTCACAAATTCACAACAACATTATTCAAAATTTTTTATTAAGTGAAGTTTTTTTTTTAAATGCAGAAATGTTTCCTCATTGCTTTGTATCAAATCTCGAAAGGCGACTTCATAATCTCAAATATCCTGAAAATGAGGAAGACATGATTTTTTGCGTGCAAAGATTTATTCATTTTTGTATTCCTGTGGTATATACTGAGTATACACAAGCAATCAATTCCCAGATTAAAGTGCTAGATGCATTAACTGTAGATTTTAGTATTTTAAAATGGTTGTATATTTTATGTGGATTCTGTCCTAGACTAGATCGATTTACAAACCATTCATGTGTTCACTGGTGAAAGAAGGTGAAATCTCAGATCAAGAATTCTCAGTGCATCCCAAAATCAACATTTCATCAGCTGGTTCCTCTGATTTCATTTTAACACCCCCACCCCCACCCACCCCCAACTTTTTGTTATAATCATGAAATTATTTCCATAATGCAATGTTTACTTTTCATGTAATACCAAAGCAGATTTGTCATACAACTTCATATTGTTTTTCTCCATCCAACACATTTTATCAGAGCTAACCTGAAAAATTTACAGCTTTTTTAAGCTCCTTAATTTTGTTGTAGATTTTATTTGTGGTTAGTAATATGACATGAGATTTTGGGGTTTTTTCTTTACATGTTGTTCAGTTTTTTAAAATCATCAAATCTTCATCACTTAAAAACTTTTTATGTTTTGTTATTGTTCATAAAAAAAACCCCTGTTTTTATACTATTTTTTTATACCAATTGTCAAAAACCCTGAATATTTTGGTTGTATTTTTCTCTCCATCTTTTATTATATACATCAGTCACCACCATTTTGATGAGTTGTTTTACACAGAATGCTGGGTATGTTACTTACAAACTGAAACTGTACAATCAGATACGATCACCCAATATGCAAAAAAAAGTCATGTTTCTATGGAAACAGAATAGATGATGCCACAGTATTATTTACAGTCTGATCAACAGAATTTGGGTTTACCCCAAAAATGCAATTTTAATTTTCCAAACAATGATATTGTTGGTCAAACAAGTACTTGTATATGTACGGTGTACAAGGAATTAAGTGTAAAGTTGTGTTTTACATTTATTACTGGTGTATTGTGAAAAGATTTGCCATGCAAATGCTTTTTGAAACTAACCATTTACATATTTTATTCCTGATTTTGCAAATGCTGTGTAAAAGCTTTATGGCTTTGGAGATTGCAATTATATACCGGTATAAAGGTGGGTTGAGTAAGGCAGTTTAATCTAATATTTTGTAAAATGTAAATTTGCTGTTGAAAAACAGATAGAGTTAATTTTTAATAAGGAAATAGTGTAAAGTGTAAATTTTGAAGGCAGAAACAGTGTAAACTTGTTTCAAACACATGGTACCCGTTATGTAAACTTCATTTGTTTGGAAAGAAAAAAAAATCATCCTCAGCAAGATTTTACACGTACCAAAATTTTAATGAATTAAGAAATCTGCGTTGAATTTGTAAAGTTACTCTAAAGTGTCACTAAAACCTTTCTTTAGATTGAAATTAGTGAAAACTGTTTTGCTGCACTATAAATGCATTGATGAATAGTATTTTTGTTCAATCGAAATTATATTCTTTTCATCAGAAATAATTCATGTTTATTAAGGTTTTCCGCTGGGAGCGGAAAACCTTACTATTATTCTGAAAAAATTTCAAATTTCTTATTTTTTTTTTCTTCTAGACGCTAACTTTAATCCTTAATATCTCGCTCGTTTGTTCATCGATTGTTTTGAAATTTTCAGGACTGATAACATGCCGCGTGATGTTGTCGCTGCATATTTTAGTTGGAGAAAAATCCCTATCTGGTTTTGAGTTATTCCCCTTTTAGTAAAATTTAACGACTTCTTTTGTCCAGGGGGGTTTAGCTTCAACGATGACTGGCAGAGTCTCAAAGATGGGCTGGTTTGGAAGCAAATACATTGAATTTGTGCGAGATATATTTTATTTATTATTTAAATGCAAATAAAAGGGGTGGTAAAGATGTTGAAACAAAGGTGTTAGTTTTCTACCTGATAAAAAATTGTTATAACATGTATTTTAAAAGTTCTTGGTCTTACCCAGACCTTTCATTCGGTATACCGAAAAAGGGGCTGGCCCCTATAATTAGGGAGTTAGAGGCGTCCAAAGTTTCTTGTCAATAACTTAAAAAGGAATAAAAATGTCTAATGCATTATTGAAGCAAAGTTGTAAAGAAATTAATTTTGAATCCTTCCATGGTATTCAATTTAATTTTTTCGTAATTTATAGTCAGTATTTGCAGAAACAATTGTTGTCAGTTCGGTCCATTTTTGTGGGGGTGCGCACGTTTATGAGGTTATGAAAGGGCTTCTTGTAATGCACTAACTAATACATGTAGCGCGCAAAAATAATTCCACATAAAATTCCCAAATGTTTTTATTCATATGTACATTTTCATTTCATAAAGATGAACCTCTTTGACATTATTGTTGTTGTTTGTTTCATTACTGTGCCCCTGTCTATATTTAGATGCATTGCGAGGCTCAGGTAACCGATCGATAGGCGAGTCGCTAGCTGTATTCATGCCGTCGCTTAGACGACAGACTGGTGCATGTGCTTGTAGAGCTGGACGTACACGTTTAACGCCCCACTGTGTTACTGTTACAGAGAAATTTTGAATTGTTTCAGTGTTCAGATGTGTTAATAAAATGGTTCCAATGCATGGTAATTAAACTCAGCTTTTCTACAATACGTTTACACGGCCGTCTTATAAAGCACAATGTGTATTACTGGCATGACAAATGTACGCTAGCAATTTAAACGAACGCGGGATTGCTCCCGATAAAAGCCAAAAAAAAATACTGATCTGCGATGGATATAATATAATTATCATCGTGGAGATGATTTTAAAAAGTGAACTTAATATTCGTATACGATAATATTTGAATCCAAGGCCGCTAGTTTTAAGTTACGGTTATTAGGGATATTAATTATGACTTGCCCCGCGTTTCACGTTTTTTACTTGCAAAACATCTACAAACGAAAATACCAAACAACCTTCAGCAGCAACTTATAAATTATTTATTCCATACACAATTCTAAAGAGGTAATTAAATAAATTTTATAAATGCTTTATACTTGTACTCGCTATATCTTCCATGGAAAAAAGTGGCATGGAAAAAATGTTGTTCAATGTTCATCAAATACGCTGTAGCCTTAGCAATCGAAAAGAATAATCAAACTGTAAATTGATAGATTGACATATCATCAAACATTCAGACCCGCAATGTGTTTTTGTTACAAGTTCTATAAAATGTAGACTCAATGACTGAATTCTTTACCGTTTTCCGTCTGGGTTATTTTGAATCACGTGTGTACGTTATGTGTAGCCATATAGATAAACTCTTTTAGTGTTTAATTTTTAAAAGAAATTGTGTACATGCAGAGCAATGCAATGCTAGGACAATTAAATTCCAACAATGTATATGGTGAGGCCGGTCGGACTGATACTGGTTCTGCTTGTTCTAGAAATGGCGAATGTAAGACGAAGTATTGGGGTGTTATATTTTAAACAAATATAAGTATTGCTTTCTTAAAAGCTTTCATTACTCAACAAAGTATTTTATTGGAAGCATTCTTAGTTACCTTAGCTGAATATATGTACCGCTCGGTCTGTATCCCGGAAAAATTGACTACCATCCAAAATTTTTCATACAAGGTCTACAGACTTGCAGCTAACATTACCTTTAAAAATACATTTTAGAATTTGCCGCTGTTTATAAATTCATTAAAAAGACGCGCAGAATCAAGTGGTAATATGTCGTTTGATTTGGGATTTATGACGTCTATTTATATTGTTTTCATTAAAATTATTTTATTATTCGAAGCTTGTGGGTGGAATGAAATCAGTTTCGCATGTTATATTACATAAACATGCCCTCTCCCCACTTTTTCTCGCAGCAACTTTTTTTTTTAAATTTACATAAAAAATTGAATTATCATGGAGTTGCCCCCCCCCTCCCCCGTTTTTGGTAGCATATAAAAAAAATGGTATAAAAATCATGAAATTATGAGTGAAATTTTGAAAAATTTGGAAAATTCAAAATTCTTCTTTTTCTTTTTTTGCTTGTCAAGATTTGTTGGATGAGTTTGCCCCCCCCCTTTCAAAAACGATGCTACGTGCCTGGAAATTACTCATTTCTTTATTCCCCTCTTTAATAAACAAAACAAACCAACAGACATAACCGATCCAGATAAATATGATTACATGTATCAAAAATAAACATAAAAAACAAACTAAACATTCATCCTTCACCCACAATATTGCCTTTTCGATATTTGTCATCGTTGTAGACCCGTGTAACAATCTGTTAAGTAGGTGCTTGCACGACAAAGAACCCCTTGCTGATCTACATATTCATTAACGCATACAAAGAAAAAATATATTTTGATTTATTTTTGAATTTCTTTTGATGTAAAAAACAGGAGAAGAAATTGATTCTCAGTCTCTCTTTATGCCTGTTTGTTAGCGGTTAATCCAAGTTCATTTTGAATATCCTTTTGTAATTTAAAAAATGCGATGTAAATTTTTTTTTCATGCAATATTTCGGATAAAGCAATGAAGAGTTGTTTCTTGAAATTTTATTAGACCATAAAATTGTAAAATGCTAACATTGAAAATTGTGCCCGATTTCGTTCTTTTTTTTAAGGTAAAACTTTATTGATTTAAAAAATGATTCTTTGAGACAAACAAATTGACATAATCAATAAGAGTTTGACAATCTCTAACTGCAGGTCTGTAGCTTTTAGTCTGAAAAAGAATCGGATGGACGACCTAGGACACAGATCGTCCATCCGAATTTCTTGAAAATTGCCATTTCTTTCGTACGCGGACGCAATACTCACCGAGACTAAATGGTTCGTATCTTAAGTTTTAAGTTTTAACTGCTTTGAAAGGTAATATTAGCTTTCCGATAATTATGAACATGAATAATTAAATAAAAATGGTTAAAATTACAGTAAAATTACCGACATCGGTCTTCTCCATGCGCGGATCTAGAAGTGGAAGGGTTCCAGAACCCCCTCCCCCCCCTCCCAGCGAAATTTCTTTCAATTACGTGTACCTTATAAACCTACCAAATATGCATCGGACATCCCTTGGCAAACTCAAATAACCGTCTGACTTTTCAACCCCCACCCCGGAAAAAATTTTGGTCCGCGCATGTTCTCCCTCCTCGAAATACAAAATTATTCTTCAAAACCCCCTGTAAAATTTCCAGGATCTCCGCATATATACTAAGAGATTCATTGGCGCTTGCGTTCGATAAAAATGCGTGTAAAACGTTTGCCAATGGTCTTTTTACCTTCGTACCGGACAATACCACAGTCCCACTCTGTGAATAAAATGCGGCAAATCAAACTAGAGACAACGTGTTAAGATCTGTATTTGCTTATAAACATGTAGTATCATCGTGCAAAATGCACTGTTCAATTATATTTTTTTTTGGACTTGTAAAATTCAACATCTGTTTCATAATTTTTTTCTCTCAGTTTATTTCTTACAAAGTTACTATTTATTTAGTGATTGACACTTTTTCAGACTTTATATGTGATTTCAAAGAGACAAAGTGTCATGTCTCAAGGACTGTTAATATTGTGCAATTATCAGATTTTCATTTCTTGGACATCAAAGACTCATTGAGTTTATTTAATTATTTTATTTATCTGTGAACCTTTCACTCAGCTTACTTATATCATTACCTGTCAACTTATACTCATTGTTAAGATTCTTATAAATAATTATGTACAATTGTCAATGCGCAGTCTGGAATACGGCGGCCAGCCCCGGCCACGTCCGACTCTCCCAGAGTCTTGAGTCCGGAGGCCACTACTGGCCATATCCGACTTGTTTGTAACATGTCTGTCTGTTAAATTGTTATAATGTTGCCATCGTTGAGTCTCGTCCAATTTATGTGGAATCCTGCATCAATTGCCTGTTTATTTCTCTGGAACTGTATACTGGTGGACCTTTGGGAATACGGCAAACCTACCCTTCGTTTTAGCTTACAGCCCACAGCGCGCCACAACCTTATACCTAATACACTTTACGCCAACATTCCCTCACCCGGTTCGTACTGCACACGACCGATGCAGATCCAGACGAATTCTCTAGCACCGAATATAATAATTTGTTTCTAAGTGTTTATACATCTAATATTGTACTACGGTTAGCTATCAATTTTTTGTAATACGTCACAAGTATGACGCAGCTACGACGGAAAACTTAATCGTTGCTTGCAACGAGCTCGTCTCTAGTTTTATATATTTCCCTTTTTCTCTCTATTTTCTGCCTTTACTTTTGCTATACACTGAAATTCAGTATTATGTTAACTGTAAAACCTTTATATTAACAATTTTGTCATTTTTAAAATATGTTTACAAGTGCTCATTTTGTTTTATTTTAATTTCTTTTTATTTTAGTTTGACAAATACATTGTACACACTGTTGATTCTGTTGTGATTTTGTTCATCCATTCAGTCCACTACATATGCTGGTACATGTATGTGTATGTTTTCTGTACGTTTGTATGTTTGATTTTGTATCTGTGTACGATACAGTACATGTGTTGATGAAATAATTAACAATTAAAGATTAAAGAAATGCAATGTCTTGTGTGTTTGTCATGCGTTATATTGAGTCAGTTCAAAGTGTTACTGATTCTGAGACACCTCTTGGGAATTGTATAATAAAGTCAACCTTCGTTATCTCGATCTAGATGGGCCTGTTTAAAAACTTCTAGATAACAGGTTATTCGAGAAATCGATGGTAAAATACTTAAAAATATAAGTGGTTTGGACTTTCGAGATATCAAATTTCAACTGTACAAGTACACATAATTCTACTAGGGATAAATTGAAATAGCATTTAGGTTAATGACAATTCCATTTCATTTTCTAACTTTAACTACATGTATGTTGCTACTTTGTGGTCATTTTGTTTTGGAAAATATAATAATCTCAGTTTAAAAGCTAAAACTTGTAATATATAACGAACCAAGATCTATGACAAGATTTTTAAAAGGGGAATAACTCAATTTTTTTTAAAATCAAAACATTTGAGTTTTTCAGTGATTAAATTTTGTCTTTTTAAGTGAGCTCTTATGGTCTTTTGTTCTGATAGTTGCTCTCTTTTAATAGTAAATTTTCTTTTGATATTTCCACTCTGTATAAAAACATGCCACCTATCAAATTCAGTAACTAATATGGTAACCAAAACATAGGGGTATTAATATATTTTATTCTTAACATGATGACTTTATGCCTGATGTCAGTGCACACAAAGATATACTAGTGCATGTGAATGAAATGTCCACTGAGAGTGGCTATTGTATACCCAGCTCTTGCTCTTTCTGTCCGATGATCGCTCTCTTTCATAGTGAATTCTCTGATTTTTTGCGCTCTGTGTAAAACACGTCTGATTGCCACCGATCAAATTCAGTAACTAACGCGGTAACCAAAACGTGACGGTGTATATACCCTACGTTATAACGTAACCCCTAACAACGGAACTGCATTGATACTGCAATATGGGCGATGTATCAACTAAATTAAATACTTACCTTTTTATAGCAGAATTAAATTATTATTCCGTGCAAAATCACCATATCAGTAATTATTTCATAAACATGCTTTTAAAAATATTCATTACACAAATATGGTCATCACATTAGTTTTGGCGGTATATTTCACTAAAGTGCGGCTATCTTTAAACAAGATAATTTTTACACAAAGCATCAAATCGAACGCTAATTTAAAAGGAAAAAATTCAAACGATTTCAAAACCCCTGATTTGTTCTGATTTGTTCATTGAAAAGTTATAGATTTGACATTATTTCAAAAGAGATTCCTAAACGTCATATTTATGTATGTTGCACTTACAATTCTGCTTTAAATGACATTTTGTTTATCGAATAGATGAGATTAAACAAACATTCAAACATATAAGTATCTTGAGATGATCAGACTTTAAATCTTTATGTTTCGATCAAAATTCTGAACATTTTGTGTGAAATAATCAAATGAATGATGTGGAATACGTGTATATTTTTGCTGCAATGATCGTTATCTCCATACCCGCATGAATCACCAAAAATTTATTTTATTGTATAAATATCTAGCTACGTGTACTGAATATATATATAAAAGGATGGGAGGATTGCCCATTCTGTTTAGTTTATATATATTCACAGGCACCTGGCGTTATACATTTTTGTCATCATGAAAATACATTTAAATACCCTATACCTAAAAATATTGTATTTGGAATTTTTTAATATAAATATCTTGACAAAATCAAATTTATAACGTCAGGTGCCTAATAATATGTTGGATATTTCGGATATATATATACCGGCAGTAACATGTAGTCTGAGTCAGACTGTTTTTCCCAACTTTCGATATTTCATGTAATATTTTTTTATATAAAATAGATAGTAGACAGAAAATAGGCAGAGTGGCAGATAGATTCAACCTTAAGGTAAACGCATTTTCAAAGTTTCTTCTTAACGAATGCTTTAGATGTTTTAACGGAGGTTATAGAAATTTTGAATCTTTACTTTCACATTTGAATTGTAGAAACAACAAATACTTTTTAAGACTTTCAATAGACATAAAATTTTAAACATCATATTTACATTTTTCCCCCTTAGTAATGTTGCATGAGCGACAGAGATATTTTTGGTAACCTCCGTTACGATTTTGTAAGTCCCTACATCCGATTTGATAAAAAAAAAAAAAGATCGATGGGTCAAAAGAAAAGGAATATTATATATAACATATGTATATGAATGACAATATTTAATGAATCTACGGCGTCCAGCGACCACGGATGGCTGTCAGGCATTTTGATGTTTGTTTGTTTTTTAATGTAAGTAGTTAAGTTCATACATGTATGTATCGGGTTTTTCCAAGGCTAAAAATAAAACACTAAAATCCCTAGCAATGGACTCTTCTATGGCAAAACAAAAGTAAGAAAAAACTTTGTTAAACAGAACACTTAATATATAGAAAACTGTATTTAGTCACAATTAGAGCAGGCAGCATTCATTTTTATTTCCGTAGGATGGCTGTTCGGAGCATATCTGAGTCAGTGTATATAGGAATGTGTCTCAAAATGGGAACCCCACAACAGGTGGCTTCAAGGAGAGATATAGTGGACATAAAGGAGATGTTGGAAAACAACGAGATGATGAAAAATCCGTCCAGAGTGATGCTGAGTGGGAGTCACAGAGAAGGATTTAGATTGCATGGGTCAGACCAAGACACGATGTATTGGCGAAATGACCACCGAGTGATCTGGGACTTCTCTCAGGTACAGTTTTACAACACACAAGAAGACGCTGTTATTCTCTGTGACAGTTCTGAGAGTCCACCAGGATTTACTTTACTATGGTTACCAATGGAAAGAGCGATCAGTGAAGTGTTATCTGCTTGTGTAAGGATGCATGGAGGGTTCTATATATCAAGTTTAAAGTATAGAGAGGTCATGAAATCTCTTATCGGACTTAGTTCTAAAACAATCCATGGACCATGTAGTAGTGGATTATATGATGGTGTGATAGAATACGATGAAGCCCATTGCTTTGTTAGTGATTTCTGGCCTCCTTCTGCCTACTCGTGGATAGACAGATGTCAATTATGGCCCCCATCTCATGTTGTCAATGACATCGTCAGAAATGGATGTCACTTCGTAGCAATTGGACACAAACTAGGATACCATCTAGACAACGAATGGAGAGTTTCATTTTCTCAGGCGGAATACAAACTTGTGTATTCGATGAATCCCACACAATTCTTAACGTATGGATTGTTGAAATTGTTCCTAAAGGAAATAATTAACAAAGGTTTGAGAGATGAGGATAAACTACTCTGCTCGTACCATATGAAAACGGCTGTTTTCTGGGCGATTCAACAAAATACACAACCTCACTGGCGTCCACAAAATATCCTGGGCGGTTTCTGGGTCTGCTTTAAACTTCTTCTTAAATGGGTGTACGAGGGAGTGTGTCCGAACTTTTTTATCCCAGAAAACAACATGTTTCTGAGCAATATCTATGGTGATGCACAGAAGACATTATTCACGCGACTATATAGATTGTATAAGACGGGCATAACATTACTGCTACACAGTCCCTCCATCAGTTCCTACATCACTAATGTTCTGTGTAATCCACGACTTGCAATTTGTACTGATGAACTCATTCTAATATCTGAAGTTGAAGTTGATAAAGATATTTTCGAAGAGATAGAGGCAAATCATTCAATATGCACATTGGACCTACATTTCTGTGAAAGATATCTACATACGGTAGAACAGTTGTTAAGTTTACCACTGACACAGTATCACATTGTCATGTTACAAAAACTTACAGCCGCCATATTTCAGAATACCGCATTTATGTTACACAACATGTACAGTTACACAGGTTCCAACAAACAGTTGTATATTCTAGACAAGCTATCCTGTCATATGCTGAAATTAACAGCTAAGTTTGGGTGTGTGTCTGACGTCTTATATATTGCAATGTATTATTACAAGACATTCAGATATAGGGAAGCATTATCTGTTATAGATTTAACAAAAGTTAAGTTAGCACGGCCATACCTGATGTATGCGGGTCATGTAGACAGAGAGAGATATACTGAGACTGTAGGAGGACAGTCCTTGTCTACAAAGATGAGACAGGCTGTGGCACATAATATATATCTTTACAATGACATCTTTTATATCAATGAATTAATGCCAGAACAACAGTCTAGTGAGCAAAACAATGAGCCTCTCTTGTGTATTCCACCCCTTGTACTGTTGTATATGCTAGAGTTTTTGTGCTCTAGACATGTCGATACATTAAGAGCACAGAGAGCTTTAGATGATCTACAGGTCCTAGTCCACCATGATCAGGGACAGTTAATACCTGTATTTTTCAGACACATCCCCTGGGAGATCCTGGGGATTTGTCAACAGATATCAGGGAACCTCCATGCTGCCCTATACTCATACCAACAGTCACTCAGACAATATCCATTCAGTAAAATACAAACTGCTACCAGACAGAGAATTCAGAATCTCCATTTATGAAATTACTGACAAGCATGTATGAAAGTATTGCCTATCACATACACACTGACATTGACAATAGTGTTTGTTCTGTCTGATGTGTAGGGGAGGGGCTGCCCTTTTGATGTGTATAACCATGAAGATGTGTGTATATTACATTAAAACTTTATACTAAGTATCCCAATTTTTAAATAAAAATTCATTATTACAATATGTACATGTCATGATTATTTTCAAATTTCAAATTAAACACAATTAATCAAATGAATGTCTCAATTTCAAGTACAGTAAGCTGCCTACTTTATTTCTCTATAAGTTTACAAGTATTGGTCAGGTGCGTCTATCAGCCTTGAATGTATGTCTCTTCCCAGTTTGTTCTTAATATTCTCTTTTTTGTTATACATGCATATATTCAAGACAATAAGTTGAGCATCTTTTTTAAAACAAAGTGATGCACTATCAAATGCAATTTTTTAATCAATTCTTAAAGTGTACCATAAAATGATCAACTATCAACTGCAATTTGATGATAAATATATGCCGTGAGCCAAAAAAATAATGATTAATTAAGAACATGAAATATATTCCAAAGTTTTCATAAGTTATGAGTTATGAAAAATGTACAAAATTTAAAAAAAAGTTTACGTTTTTATCTCACTTTTAATGCTTCTCTTTACTGGATTGGATTTTTGATGCGTTTTGCATTTATACCAATATATTTGCATATCAATTGTTCTTGCCCACTGTAAGCCCGTATGGAGGAGCTGCACTTATTTAAGTAATATTTGCATATGCATTGTTCTTTCCCACTGTAAGTCCATACGGAGGAACTGCGATTATTTTTCTATAATCGCAATTGCTCCGTGTGTATACTATGACGTCATAAAGGTGTGACGTCGTATACTTTTCAATGACGTTTTAGATTTAAACCACTATACGATACATGATGAGTTTTTCTCTAACTCCATAAAATTGATGTATTTTTAATATTAAAACCTGTCTTATATTAATATTTTACAAGAATTACTGTTATAACATATCATTGATTCTGTTAACAAATCTATGTGAATTAAAAAGATACATTACAGTCTGAATGATTAATTTTGATGCAATAGCTAAAAGTCAGATCTAGGCTAATGCAGGGTATTTGCGAGTGGTAAAATGCAAATATAAGTAATAAACAACGATTATTTAGTGTACATGGCGTTATGAATAGCAACTGCTCTGCTGGCATATTTTCCATAATGCGCTAGCGCACATCATGGAATATGCCAGCAGAGCAATTGCTATTCATAACGCCATGTTCACTAAATAACGTTGTTTATTTCTTAAATATTTGCATATGCAGTGTTCTTTCCCACTGTAAGTCCATAGGGAGGAACTGCAATTATTTTTCTATAATCACAATTGCTCTGTCTTTATATTATGACGTCATAAAAGTGTGACGTCATATACTTAAACCACTATACGATACATCATGTGTTTTTTCCAACTCCATAAAATTGATGTTTTTTTTAAATATTTTAAAAAACATGTCTTATGATAACATTTTAAAGGAATTACTGTTATAACATATCATTGATTCCGTTAACAAATATATGTGAATTAAAAAGATACATTACAGTCTGAATGTTTATTTGTGATGCAAATTGCTAAATGTCAAGGTCTAGACTAATACAGGGTGGTGGTAAAATGCAAATATAAGTAATAAACAACGATTATATAGTGAACATGGCGTTATGAATAGCAATTGCTCTGTTGGCATATTTTCCATGATGCGCTAGCGCGCATCATGGAATATGCCAACAGAGCAATTGCTATTCATAACACCATGTTCACTAAATAACGTTGTTTATTTCTTAAATAGTTTACGCTTGTCCCACCGTGTGTGTATTTAAAATTAATTGATCATTTCAACTTTATTATCTGATTTTTCTTAAGTCACTGTAAGTTTTGATCAATCGATAAACGCGGGGGAGTGTAGATTTCAGTCTAGCTGTTTCCATTTAAACAATAAAGTGTTTCTTTTGTGATATATTCGAGATGAAGGTAGCGACATTGCAGAAAAAAATCATAAGCCGCGTTAACATCTTTCTTTTAAGTAATTAATAAATTAATTATGAAAAGTTAGTAAAATTCACTAAATTACTGTTTATGTACAAAAGTACATTAGCCAAAAGAAACAGCCAAATCGTTTCCTGTGAGATCTGACATCGCCATGATCATTTCGTGCAGTCCGTGATTTTTCCTAGGTCGCTTAAGGCTTCAACCAATCGATAAACAGGAGATGTCAATTTCAGTCCTGTCAGTTTCTTGACAGTTTCAGCCGCTGTAGATTTCGACCAATCAATAAAAGGGCCGTGTAGATTTCAGTCTGATATAGTGCTATGAATTAACTATAAGTTTCCGTATAAGACATTGAGGAAATAATACTTGGTAAATGTAATTATAGAGCTATGGATGAACTGTAAGTTTCAGTGAGAAATAGTGGGAATCATACTCGGTAGATATAAATATATTCGGATGCCGATTAGATCGCGGACTGAACGAAAAAATCACGATGATGTCGGACAACTTCCCATTGGGGACGGTTTGGTTGTTTCTTTTAGCTAACGTACTTATGTACATTGACATTAGTTAAGTTGATTTAATTTAATTCATACAATCAATTTATTAATTTGTTGTTTCTTTGATGATCACTGCAGAAAAAAATTACATAACCCGCTCATGAGGGTTATGCATTTTTTTCTGCGATGTTGCCAACTTCATATCCCGCATAAATCACCAAAGAAAGCATTTTATCATTTAAATATTTACATTCAGTATTTTCTACTCTATTTCTAAAGAAAACCTATCGTGATTTATAACTCTGTAGAAACTGGCAGGACTGAAATCTACATGATTCAGATATAACAAGTTTATAAATCGGTCAACACATTCAGCAACCTAAGAAAAATCACAGACTGCATGCATGAAATAATCATGATGACGTCAAACTCAAATTCCCATTAAAGAAGACTTGACTACTTCTTTAATCTAACGAGTTGAACATTAACTTTAATAAAGTTACTTTTACTTATGAATTTGAAATAAAAGAAAGATGGAAATAACGCGGGTTATGCATTTTTCTACAAAGGTGGCTATACTTTCATAATTACCTGCATGAATCATCAATGAAGCATTTTATTGTTTTAAATAAACGCATTCTAAACTGCTGTTAGATGCATCGTTTATAGCTCTGTAAATGACTACTTTGATATTAGTGGCTAAAGTATTTAACCTTTACGTACATCACTCATTGATGCACATGTACCTTCTTTAAGAGCACGAACTCAACAGACTTGGATGGATTGACATTGGACTTGCAACTTGACTGTAGTGCTTTACCATGGTAACTTTAACATAAATGGGAAATTGACCATTTCTTACTATGTGTGACATTTTAATCGAATATGATAATAATTTACGTACTTATTATGGATAATTAATTCAATAATCTATGATTAATACAAATTTAAACGGCAAAATTCTTTCTACAGTACTTTTGTGCGGACATGCGAACAAGGTATGTTATTTATTCTGCAACTATGCAGGATTGCTATAGTTACCTGGCTTCATTCCCCGAATATGTATTTCGGCTGTTCATATACAAATTGCAAGAGACAGGACGCACAAACAACTTATTTTACACAAAAAAATCAATAAATAAAATAAATCAAATACATGTAATTGATCGAATGTTTACAAGATTTCCACATAACATTCACAAAAGGTCAAAGGGACATAAATCTGGTTCAAACATAGATAGGATGTACATTAATTTTAATCGTTTAGCTTAACACGAAATTAAATACAATTCTCTCCCTTCCAGATATAATCACATTAGCGCAAAAAAAAAAAAAAAAAAAAATGAAAATGCAGCAAGCGTGATTTTAAAACAAAAAGTTAAAAATAAATAAATGAAATTAACTTAAAAATTAATATATTATCCCGATTTCTTCCCATTAAACTGACAATATTTAGAGACAATTCAGAGACGCTCTAGATCTATATCAGTGATGCAGGTTTTTGACTACAGCCACCAATTATTGCCTCAAATTCCATGTTTAAGCTATCGTAAAAAAAAAAGTTCGTTGCTTACATGTAAAGGCCTATATGTATATATAGTAAATGGTGAAAGTAAAGTTACCCAGCGAGACGTCAAAGATTTCTTTTTGCATGGTAACTTTTATTTACACCAGCATAGAATACCAGATTCAGTTTCCTGAAAAGTATGTATACACCCCCCCCCCCCCCCCCAAAAAAAAAAAATCCCACAAAACAAAAGACAAAAACAAACTTTCACTTCCACCAACAATAATACCTGAATACATTAATACCAATTTAACATACAAAGCAATATATTTTAAACAACAAATATATACACTGTATATCTAATTCATGTATATTGAAGAATGGAAGTTAGGAAATATTCGTACCTGCCTTACCCGAATAAATTCATGTACGAGTTAACCAAACCTGTGCAAAAAATCGATAATTTTTTTTTTCGCCAAATACAAACAGGTTTTATGCCTGTAATTATTGGCATGGAAAAAGACGTTAGCTTTGACTCTATGCGTCTCGGATCTTTACGATGTTGAAATAGAGTACATACTTATAGCTGGGGGAATTCGTATTTTCATTTTGGGTGTGGTGCAGTGACTTATTTTTTTGGAAGCCAAATTTTGAGTGAAAAGTTTTGTCATATTCTTGCACTATGGCGAGAGTACCTATTGGGTTTGAATTACAAGAAGAAGGTCATAAAGGTAAACAAACATAATATTTGTGTTAGTAGGACTGTAATGTCTGTTAGTAATGTTATTGCGAAATCTTTTTTTTTTGTTAGAACTGTTGAACAGTAACTCATAAAGCTGCAGATCATAGGCTCAAATCTAGTGAACACATGAAGCCATTCATGAATTCAGATATTTTTGATATTTCAAAGAATTGTTATATATATATATCCTCCTCATCATGTAAATACTCTTGTTATTCATCATGAACAATGACCTTGTTTCAGCAATGGGCTGAAGCGATGGAACTGATATAGCCTCTATCTGTACAGTCATGTATATTATAAACCATGTTAACCATAAAGTAAAGCTACATGTACTATAGACAGAGTGTTTGGTGCTCATTGTTTAGTAATAACAACAGCTGAACAATTATATTACAAAATGTAGTTAAAACTCAATCAATGAAATAAATGTAGACAAGGAATTTTAAACTTTGGTGTGTTAAGTTTAGATTATAATCTAAGCTAGCTAGCCAATCTATATTTTATAATTGTTGATAACATGTACTGTAAATTAACACAATGTTTACATGAAATGAAGACACAGTACAATTGACACACAAAAGAATGTATACATGTACATGTCGAATGTATATGTCACTGCAACCATATAATCATTATGTGTGTCTGGATTTTTCCCGACTGCCTAAGGGTCAGAACATTGTCAATACACTGGACAATGATTGCAATATTATTCAGACTGTGTGTATTAGATTTTAAGAGGTTCTCTTTGTTGACCGTGAATTGACGGTGAATTCACACCTTGAAAACTGACCAGCCATTCTTGTGTAAATATTTACATCCTGTGAACTGGCCAGTGCTAACATTATTTTATAATCAACATTTAAAGGAATATTGAGTTGATGATAAATAGACTGGTTTTTTGCCACTCTTTGCATTTGTTTCTTAATATTTCATGGTTATATATAGTTATAGAATGGTTTACCAGTACTTATTTGAGAGAAAACAGGCAAAATGGCAGATAAATCTCTGACCCCTTATTCTTAGCCTCCAGCAATGTTTAATGGTATGATACAAAGATTGTTAAATAGTATAGTGTAGTTTCCACTCTTCCCCTCCCCCCTCACCTTACATTTATATCTACCTTTGAGACCTCCGTTCATGCCAGTAATAGATAATTTATAAGTAAATAAGTTCTTAATAATCATTTGAAATAATTAATCTTGCAAGCAGATCCAATAACATGGCAGTCATTTTCGAAGCCATTAGAACAGAAGCAAAATCAAGAGGTTCAAGACCAGAAACGATTATATAAAGATATCTGCTTGCATGGGGCCATGGAAATTGAAAAATAAAATTACGAAATAATTTTGATTGCTCTAGGCCAATATGTGACCTGTTTGTTTACATTGACTGGAAGGGCCACTCATTGAGTACAAAAAGAGTTTTGATAATGAGAGA